>NW_025963564.1:1539880-1879760 GCF_910591885.1 Bombus terrestris | reverse complement strand
GTCCCACGTTGTCCCACGTTGTCCAACGAAGTCCCACGGTGTCCAACGGTGTCCCACGTTGTCCCACGTTGTCCCACGTTGTCCCACGTTGTCCCACGTTGTCCCACGTTGTCCCACGTTGTCCCACGTTGTCCCACGTTGTCCCACGTTGTCCCACGTTGTCCCACGTTGTCCCACGGTGTCCAACGGTGTCCAACGATGTCCAACGGTGTCCAACGGTGTCCCACGATGTCCACCGATGTCCAACGGTGTCCAACGGTGTCCAACGGTGTCCCACGATGTCCACCGATGTCCAACGGTGTCCAACGGTGTCCAACGGTGTCCCACGGTATCCAACGATGTCCAACGGTGTCCAACGATGTCCAACGGTGTCCCACGTTGTCCCACGTTGTCCCACGTTGTCCCACGTTGTCCCACGTTGTCCCACGTTTTCCCACGTTGTCCCACGTTGTCCCACGTTGTCCCACGATGTCCCACGTTGTCCTACGTTGTCCCACGTTGTCCCACGTTGTCCCACGTTGTCCCACGTTGTCCCACGTTGTCCCACGTTGTCCCACGTTGTCCCACGTTGTCCCACGTTGTCCCACGTTGTCCAACGGTGTCCCACGTTGTCCCACGTTGTCCCACGTTGTCCCACGGTGTCCAACGATGTCCAACGGTGTCCCACGTTGTCCCACGTTGTCCCACGTTGTCCCACGTTGTCCCACGTTGTTCCATGGTTTCCCACGTTGTCCCACGTTGTCCCACGTTGTCCCACGGTGTCCAACGATGTCCAACGGTGTCCAACGGTGTCCCACGGTGTCCAACGGTGTCCCACGTTGTCCCACGTTGTCCCACGTTGTCCCACGTTGTCCCACGTTGTCCAACGGTGTCCCACGGTGTCCAACGGTGTCCCACGTTGTCCCACGTTGTCCCACGTTGTCCCACGTTGTCCCACGTTGTCCCACGTTGTCCCACGTTGTCCCACGGTGTCCAACGGTGTCCAACGATGTCCAACGGTGTCCAACGGTGTCCCACGATGTCCACCGATGTCCAACGGTGTCCAACGGTGTCCAACGGTGTCCCACGGTGTCCAACGATGTCCAACGGTGTCCAACGATGTCCAACGGTGTCCCACGTTGTCCCACGTTGTCCCACGTTGTCCCACGGTGTCCAACGATGTCCAACGGTGTCCAACGATGTCCAACGGTGTCCCACGATGTCCAACGATGTCCAACGATGTCCAACGGTGTCCAACGGTGTCCCACGTTGTCCCACGTTGTCCAACGTTGTCCCACGGTGTCCAACGATGTCCAACGGTGTCCCACGTTGTCCCACGTTGTCCCACGGTGTCCAACGGTGTCCAACGATGTCCAACGGTGTCCAACGGTGTCCCACGATGTCCACCGATGTCCAACGGTGTCCAACGGTGTCCAACGGTGTGCAACGGTGTCCAACGATGTCCAACGATGTCCAACGATGTCCAACGGTGTCCCACGATGTCCAACGATATCCAACGATGTCCAACGGTGTCCCACGTTGTCCCACGATGTCCCACGTTGTCCAACGATGTCCCACGTTGTCCCACGTTGTCCCACGGTGTCCAACGATGTCCAACGGTGTCCCACGTTGTCCCACGTTGTCCCACGTTGTCCCACGTTGTCCCACGTTGTTCCAAGGTTTCCCACGTTGTCCCACGTTGTCCCACGTTGTCCCACGGTGTCCAACGATGTCCAACGGTGTCCAACGGTGTCCCACGGTGTCCAACGGTGTCCCACGTTGTCCCACGTTGTCCCACGTTGTCCCACGTTGTCCCACGTTGTCCAACGGTGTCCCACGGTGTCCAACGGTGTCCCACGTTGTCCCACGTTGTCCCACGGTGTCCCACGGTGTCCAACGATGTCCCACGTTGTCCCACGTTGTCCAACGTTGTCCCACGGTGTCCAACGATGTCCAACGGTGTCCCACGTTGTCCCACGTTGTCCCACGGTGTCCAACGGTGTCCAACGATGTCCAACGGTGTCCAACGATGTCCAACGGTGTCCCACGATGTCCAACGATGTCCAACGATGTCCAACGGTGTCCAACGGTGTCCCACGTTGTCCCACGTTGTCCAACGTTGTCCCACGGTGTCCAACGATGTCCAACGGTGTCCCACGTTGTCCCACGTTGTCCCACGGTGTCCAACGGTGTCCAACGATGTCCAACGGTGTCCAACGGTGTCCCACGATGTCCACCGATGTCCAACGGTGTCCAACGGTGTCCAACGGTGTGCAACGGTGTCCAACGATGTCCAACGATGTCCAACGATGTCCAACGGTGTCCCACGATGTCCAACGATATCCAACGATGTCCAACGGTGTCCCACGTTGTCCCACGATGTCCCACGTTGTCCAACGATGTCCCACGTTGTCCCACGTTGTCCCACGGTGTCCAACGATGTCCAACGGTGTCCCACGTTGTCCCACGTTGTCCCACGTTGTCCCACGTTGTCCCACGTTGTTCCAAGGTTTCCCACGTTGTCCCACGTTGTCCCACGTTGTCCCACGGTGTCCAACGATGTCCAACGGTGTCCAACGGTGTCCCACGGTGTCCAACGGTGTCCCACGTTGTCCCACGTTGTCCCACGTTGTCCCACGTTGTCCCACGTTGTCCAACGGTGTCCCACGGTGTCCAACGGTGTCCCACGTTGTCCCACGTTGTCCCACGGTGTCCCACGGTGTCCAACGATGTCCAACGATGTCCAACGATGTCCAACGGTGTCCCACGTTGTCCCACGTTGTCCCACGTTGTCCCACGTTGTCCCACGGTGTCCAACGGTGTCCAACGATGTCCAACGGTGTCCAACGGTGTCCCACGTTGTCCCACGTTGTCCCACGGTGTCCAACGATGTCCAACGGTGTCCCACGTTGTCCCACGTTGTCCCACGTTGTCCCACGTTGTTCCATGGTTTCCCACGTTGTCCCACGTTGTCCCACGTTGTCCCACGTTGTCCCACGTTGTCCAACGGTGTCCCACGGTGTCCAACGGTGTCCCACGTTGTCCCACGTTGTCCCACGTTGTCCCACGTTGTCCCACGTTGTCCCACGTTGTCCCACGTTGTCCCACGGTGTCCAACGGTGTCCAACGATGTCCAACGGTGTCCAACGGTGTCCCACGATGTCCACCGATGTCCAACTGTGTCCAACGGTGTCCAACGGTGTCCAACGGTGTCCAACGATGTCCAACGGTGTCCCACGTTGTCCCACGTTGTCCCACGGTGTCCAACGATGTCCAACGGTGTCCAACGGTGTCCCACGGTGTCCAACGATGTCCAACGGTGTCCCACGTTGTCCCACGTTGTCCCACGTTGTCCCACGTTGTCCCACGTTGTCCCACGTTGTCCCACGTTGTCCCACGGTGTCCCACGATGTCCAACGGTGTCCAACGGTGTCCCACGGTGTCCAACGGTGTCCCACGTTGTCCCACGTTGTCCCACGTTGTCCCACGTTGTCCCACGTTGTCCCACGTTGTCCAACGATATCCAACGGTGTCCAACGATGTCCAACGGTGTCCAACGGTGTCCCACGGTGTCCCACGTTGTCCCACGTTGTCCCACGTTGTCCCACGTTGTCCCACGTTGTCCCACGTTGTCCCACGTTGTCCCACGTTGTCCCACGTTGTCCCACGTTGTCCCACGTTGTCCCACGGTGTCCAACGATGTCCAACGATGTCCAACGGTGTCCAACGGTGTCCCACGATGTCCACCGATGTCCAACGGTGTCCAACGGTGTCCAACGGTGTCCAACGGTGTCCAACGATGTCCAACGATGTCCAACGATGTCCAACGGTGTCCAACGATGTCCAACGATGTCCAACGGTGTCCCACGATGTCCAACGATGTCCAACGATGTCCAACGGTGTCCAACGGTGTCCCACGTTGTCCCACGTTGTCCCACGTTGTCCCACGGTGTCCAACGATGCCCAACGGTGTCCCACGTTGTCCCACGTTGTCCCACGTTGTCCCACGTTGTCCCACGTTGTCCCACGTTGTCCCACGTTGTCCCACGTTGTCCCACGTTGTCCCACGTTGTCGCACGTTGTCCCACGTTGTCCCACGGTGTCCAACGGTGTCCCACGTTGTCCCACGTTGTCCCACGTTGTCCCACGTTGTCCCACGTTGTCCAACGGTGTCCCACGGTGTCCAACGGTGTCCCACGTTGTCCCACGTTGTCCCACGTTGTCCCGCGGTGTCCAACGATGTCCAACGGTGTCCCACGTTGTCCCACGTTGTCCCACGTTGTCCCACGTTGTCCCACGTTGTTCCATGGTTTCCCACGTTGTCCCACGTTGTCCCACGTTGTCCCACGGTGTCCAACGATGTCCAACGGTGTCCAACGGTGTCCCACGTTGTCCCACGTTGTCCCACGTTGTCCCACGTTGTCCCACGTTGTCCAACGGTGTCCCACGGTGTCCAACGGTGTCCCACGTTGTCCCACGTTGTCCCACGTTGTCCCACGTTGTCCCACGTTGTCCCACGTTGTCCCACGTTGTCCCACGGTGTCCAACGGTGTCCAACGATGTCCAACGGTGTCCAACGGTGTCCCACGATGTCCACCGATGTCCAACGGTGTCCAACGGTGTCCCACGTTGTCCCACGTTGTCCCACGGTGTCCAACGATGTCCAACGGTGTCCAACGATGTCCAACGGTGTCCCACGATGTCCAACGATGTCCAACGATGTCCAACGGTGTCCAACGGTGTCCCACGTTGTCCCACGTTGTCCAACGTTGTCCCACGGTGTCCAACGGTGTCCAACGATGTCCAACGGTGTCCAACGGTGTCCCACGATGTCCACCGATGTCCAACGGTGTCCAACGGTGTCCCACGTTGTCCCACGTTGTCCCACGGTGCCCAACGATGTCCAACGGTGTCCAACGATGTCCAACGGTGTCCCACGATGTCCAACGATGTCCAACGATGTCCAACGATGTCCAACGGTGTCCCACGTTGTCCCACGTTGTCCCACGTTGTCCCACGGTGACCAACGGTGTCCCACGTTGTCCCACGTTGTCCCACGTTGTCCCACGGTGTCCCACGGTGTCCCACGTTGTCCCACGTTGTCCCACGTTGTCCCACGTTGTCCCACGATGTCCCACGTTGTCCTACGTTGTCCCACGTTGTCCCACGTTGTCCCACGTTGTCCCACGTTGTCCCACGTTGTCCCACGTTGTCCCACGTTGTCCCACGTTGTCCCACGTTGTCCCACGTTGTCCCACGTTGTCCCACGGTGTCCCACGATGTCCAACGTTGTCCAACGGTGTCCCACGGTGTCCAACGGTGTCCCACGTTGTCCCACGTTGTCCCACGTTGTCCCACGTTGTCCCACGTTGTCCCACGTTGTCCAACGATGTCCAACGGTGTCCAACGATGTCCAACGGTGTCCAACGGTGTCCCACGGTGTCCCACGTTGTCCCACGTTGTCCCACGTTGTCCCACGTTGTCCCACGTTGTCCCACGTTGTCCCACGTTGTCCCACGTTGTCCCACGTTGTTCCAAGGTTTCCCACGTTGTCCCACGTTGTCCCACGTTGTCCCACGGTGTCCAACGATGTCCAACGGTGTCCAACGGTGTCCCACGGTGTCCAACGGTGTCCCACGTTGTCCCACGTTGTCCCACGTTGTCCCACGTTGTCCCACGTTGTCCAACGGTGTCCCACGGTGTCCAACGGTGTCCCACGTTGTCCCACGTTGTCCCACGGTGTCCCACGTTGTCCCACGTTGTCCCACGTTGTCCCACGTTGTCCCACGTTGTCCAACGGTGTCCCACGGTGTCCAACGTTGTCCCACGGTGTCCAACGGTGTCCAACGATGTCCAACGGTGTCCAACGGTGTCCCACGATGTCCACCGATGTCCAACGGTGTCCAACGGTGTCCAACGGTGTCCAACGGTGTCCAACGATGTCCAACGATGTCCAACGATGTCCAACGGTGTCCCACGTTGTCCCACGTTGTCCCACGTTGTCCCACGTTGTCCCACGTTGTCCCACGGTGTCCCACGATGTCCAACGGTGTCCCACGGTGTCCAACGGTGTCCCACGTTGTCCCACGTTGTCCCACGTTGTCCCACGTTGTCCCACGTTGTCCCACGTTGTCCAACGATGTCCAACGGTGTCCCACGTTGTCCCACGTTGTCCCACGTTGTGCCACGTTGTCCCACGTTGTCCCACGTTGTCCCACGTTGTCCCACGTTGTCCCACGTTGTCCCACGTTGTCCCACGTTGTCCCACGTTGTCCCACGTTGTCCCACGGTGTCCAACGATGTCCAACGATGTCCAACGGTGTCCAACGGTGTCCCACGATGTCCACCGATGTCCAACGGTGTCCAACGGTGTCCAACGGTGTCCAACGGTGTCCAACGATGTCCAACGATGTCCAACGATGTCCAACGGTGTCCAACGATGTCCAACGATGTCCAACGGTGTCCCACGATGTCCAACGATGTCCAACGATGTCCAACGGTGTCCAACGGTGTCCCACGTTGTCCCACGTTGTCCCACGTTGTCCCACGGTGTCCAACGATGCCCAACGGTGTCCCACGTTGTCCCACGTTGTCCCACGTTGTCCCACGTTGTCCCACGTTGTCCCACGTTGTCCCACGTTGTCCCACGTTGTCCCACGTTGTCCCACGTTGTCCCACGTTGTCGCACGTTGTCCCACGTTGTCCCACGTTGTCCCACGTTGTCCCACGTTGTCCCACGTTGTCCCACGTTGTCCCACGGTGTCCCACGATGTCCAACGGTGTCCAACGGTGTCCCACGGTGTCCAACGGTGTCCCACGTTGTCCCACGTTGTCCCACGTTGTCCCACGTTGTCCCACGTTGTCCCACGTTGTCCAACGATGTCCAACGGTGTCCAACGATGTCCAACGGTGTCCAACGGTGTCCCACGGTGTCCCACGTTGTCCCACGTTGTCCCACGTTGTCCCACGTTGTCCCACGTTGTCCCACGTTGTCCCACGTTGTCCCACGTTGTCCCACGTTGTTCCATGGTTTCCCACGTTGTCCCACGTTGTCCCACGTTGTCCCACGGTGTCCAACGATGTCCAACGGTGTCCAACGGTGTCCCACGGTGTCCAACGGTGTCCCACGTTGTCCCACGTTGTCCCACGTTGTCCCACGTTGTCCCACGTTGTCCAACGGTGTCCCACGGTGTCCAACGGTGTCCCACGTTGTCCCACGTTGTCCCACGTTGTCCCACGTTGTCCCACGTTGTCCCACGTTGTCCCACGTTGTCCCACGTTGTCCCACGTTGTCCCACGTTGTCCCACGTTGTCCCACGTTGTCCCACGTTGTCCCACGTTGTCCCACGTTGTCCCACGGTGTCCAACGGTGTCCAACGATGTCCAACGGTGTCCAACGGTGTCCCACGATGTCCAACGGTGTCCAACGGTGTCCCACGGTGTCCAACGGTGTCCCACGTTGTCCCACGTTGTCCCACGTTGTCCCACGTTGTCCCACGTTGTCCCACGTTGTCCAACGATGTCCAACGGTGTCCAACGATGTCCAACGGTGTCCAACGGTGTCCCACGGTGTCCCACGTTGTCCCACGTTGTCCCACGTTGTCCCACGTTGTCCCACGTTGTCCCACGTTGTCCCACGTTGTCCCACGTTGTCCCACGTTGTTCCATGGTTTCCCACGTTGTCCCACGTTGTCCCACGTTGTCCCACGGTGTCCAACGATGTCCAACGGTGTCCAACGGTGTCCCACGGTGTCCAACGGTGTCCCACGTTGTCCCACGTTGTCCCACGTTGTCCCACGTTGTCCCACGTTGTCCAACGGTGTCCCACGGTGTCCAACGGTGTCCCACGTTGTCCCACGTTGTCCCACGTTGTCCCACGTTGTCCCACGTTGTCCCACGTTGTCCCACGTTGTCCCACGGTGTCCAACGGTGTCCAACGATGTCCAACGGTGTCCAACGGTGTCCCACGATGTCCACCGATGTCCAACGGGGTCCAACGGTGTCCCACGTTGTCCCACGTTGTCCCACGGTGTCCAACGATGTCCAACGGTGTCCAACGATGTCCAACGGTGTCCCACGATGTCCAACGATGTCCAACGATGTCCAACGGTGTCCAACGGTGTCCCACGTTGTCCCACGTTGTCCAACGTTGTCCCACGGTGTCCAACGATGTCCAACGGTGTCCCACGATGTCCAACGATGTCCAACGATGTCCAACGGTGTCCAACGGTGTCCCACGTTGTCCCACGTTGTCCAACGTTGTCCCACGGTGTCCAACGATGTCCAACGGTGTCCCACGTTGTCCCACGTTGTCCCACGGTGTCCAACGGTGTCCAACGATGTCCAACGGTGTCCAACGGTGTCCCACGATGTCCACCGATGTCCAACGGTGTCCAACGGTGTCCAACGGTGTCCAACGGTGTCCAACGATGTCCAACGATGTCCAACGATGTCCAACGGTGTCCAACGATGTCCAACGATGTCCAACGGTGTCCCACGTTGTCCCACGTGGTCCCACGTTGTCCCACGTTGTCCCACGTTGTCCCACGTTGTCCCACGTTGTCCCACGTTGTTCCATGGTTTCCCACGTTGTCCCACGTTGTCCCACGTTGTCCCACGGTGTCCAACGATGTCCAACGGTGTCCAACGGTGTCCCACGGTGTCCAACGGTGTCCCACGTTGTCCCACGTTGTCCCACGTTGTCCCACGTTGTCCCACGTTGTCCAACGGTGTCCCACGGGGTCCAACGGTGTCCCACGTTGTCCCACGTTGTCCCACGTTGTCCCACGTTGTCCCACGTTGTCCCACGTTGTCCCACGTTGTCCCACGTTGTCCCACGTTGTCCAACGGTGTCCCACGGTGTCCAACGGTGTCCCACGTTGTCCCACGTTGTCCCACGGTGTCCCACGGTGTCCAACGATGTCCAACGGTGTCCCACGTTGTCCCACGTTGTCCCACGTTGTCCCACGTTGTCCCACGTTGTTCCATGGTTTCCCACGTTGTCCCACGTTGTCCCACGGTGTCCAACGATGTCCAACGGTGTCCAACGGTGTCCCACGGTGTCCAACGGTGTCCCACGTTGTCCCACGTTGTCCCACGTTGTCCCACGTTGTCCAACGAAGTCCCACGGTGTCCAACGGTGTCCCACGTTGTCCCACGTTGTCCCACGTTGTCCCACGTTGTCCCACGTTGTCCCACGTTGTCCCACGTTGTCCCACGTTGTCCCACGTTGTCCCACGTTGTCCCACGTTGTCCCACGGTGTCCAACGGTGTCCAACGATGTCCAACGGTGTCCAACGGTGTCCCACGATGTCCACCGATGTCCAACGGTGTCCAACGGTGTCCAACGGTGTCCCACGATGTCCACCGATGTCCAACGGTGTCCAACGGTGTCCAACGGTGTCCCACGGTATCCAACGATGTCCAACGGTGTCCAACGATGTCCAACGGTGTCCCACGTTGTCCCACGTTGTCCCACGTTGTCCCACGTTGTCCCACGTTGTCCCACGTTTTCCCACGTTGTCCCACGTTGTCCCACGTTGTCCCACGATGTCCCACGTTGTCCTACGTTGTCCCACGTTGTCCCACGTTGTCCCACGTTGTCCCACGTTGTCCCACGTTGTCCCACGTTGTCCCACGTTGTCCCACGTTGTCCCACGTTGTCCCACGTTGTCCAACGGTGTCCCACGTTGTCCCACGTTGTCCCACGTTGTCCCACGGTGTCCAACGATGTCCAACGGTGTCCCACGTTGTCCCACGTTGTCCCACGTTGTCCCACGTTGTCCCACGTTGTTCCATGGTTTCCCACGTTGTCCCACGTTGTCCCACGTTGTCCCACGGTGTCCAACGATGTCCAACGGTGTCCAACGGTGTCCCACGGTGTCCAACGGTGTCCCACGTTGTCCCACGTTGTCCCACGTTGTCCCACGTTGTCCCACGTTGTCCAACGGTGTCCCACGGTGTCCAACGGTGTCCCACGTTGTCCCACGTTGTCCCACGTTGTCCCACGTTGTCCCACGTTGTCCCACGTTGTCCCACGTTGTCCCACGGTGTCCAACGGTGTCCAACGATGTCCAACGGTGTCCAACGGTGTCCCACGATGTCCACCGATGTCCAACGGTGTCCAACGGTGTCCAACGGTGTCCCACGGTGTCCAACGATGTCCAACGGTGTCCAACGATGTCCAACGGTGTCCCACGTTGTCCCACGTTGTCCCACGTTGTCCCACGGTGTCCAACGATGTCCAACGGTGTCCAACGATGTCCAACGGTGTCCCACGATGTCCAACGATGTCCAACGATGTCCAACGGTGTCCAACGGTGTCCCACGTTGTCCCACGTTGTCCAACGTTGTCCCACGGTGTCCAACGATGTCCAACGGTGTCCCACGTTGTCCCACGTTGTCCCACGGTGTCCAACGGTGTCCAACGATGTCCAACGGTGTCCAACGGTGTCCCACGATGTCCACCGATGTCCAACGGTGTCCAACGGTGTCCAACGGTGTGCAACGGTGTCCAACGATGTCCAACGATGTCCAACGATGTCCAACGGTGTCCCACGATGTCCAACGATATCCAACGATGTCCAACGGTGTCCCACGTTGTCCCACGATGTCCCACGTTGTCCAACGATGTCCCACGTTGTCCCACGTTGTCCCACGGTGTCCAACGATGTCCAACGGTGTCCCACGTTGTCCCACGTTGTCCCACGTTGTCCCACGTTGTCCCACGTTGTTCCAAGGTTTCCCACGTTGTCCCACGTTGTCCCACGTTGTCCCACGGTGTCCAACGATGTCCAACGGTGTCCAACGGTGTCCCACGGTGTCCAACGGTGTCCCACGTTGTCCCACGTTGTCCCACGTTGTCCCACGTTGTCCCACGTTGTCCAACGGTGTCCCACGGTGTCCAACGGTGTCCCACGTTGTCCCACGTTGTCCCACGGTGTCCCACGGTGTCCAACGATGTCCAACGATGTCCAACGATGTCCAACGGTGTCCCACGTTGTCCCACGTTGTCCCACGTTGTCCCACGGTGACCAACGGTGTCCCACGTTGTCCCACGTTGTCCCACGTTGTCCCACGGTGTCCAACGGTGTCCCACGTTGTCCCACGTTGTCCCACGTTGTCCCACGTTGTCCCACGATGTCCCACGTTGTCCTACGTTGTCCCACGTTGTCCCACGTTGTCCCACGTTGTCCCACGTTGTCCCACGTTGTCCCACGTTGTCCCACGTTGTCCCACGTTGTCCCACGTTGTCCCACGTTGTCCCACGTTGTCCCACGGTGTCCCACGATGTCCAACGGTGTCCAACGGTGTCCCACGGTGTCCAACGGTGTCCCACGTTGTCCCACGTTGTCCCACGTTGTCCCACGTTGTCCCACGTTGTCCCACGTTGTCCAACGATGTCCAACGGTGTCCAACGATGTCCAACGGTGTCCAACGGTGTCCCACGGTGTCCCACGTTGTCCCACGTTGTCCCACGTTGTCCCACGTTGTCCCACGTTGTCCCACGTTGTCCCACGTTGTCCCACGTTGTCCCACGTTGTTCCAAGGTTTCCCACGTTGTCCCACGTTGTCCCACGTTGTCCCACGGTGTCCAACGATGTCCAACGGTGTCCAACGGTGTCCCACGGTGTCCAACGGTGTCCCACGTTGTCCCACGTTGTCCCACGTTGTCCCACGTTGTCCCACGTTGTCCCACGGTGTCCCACGTTGTCCCACGGTGTCCCACGGTGTCCAACGGTGTCCCACGTTGTCCCACGTTGTCCCACGTTGTCCCACGTTGTCCCACGTTGTCCCACGGTGTCCCACGGTGTCCAACGGTGTCCAACGGTGTCCAACGATGTCGAACGATGTCCAACGATGTCCAACGGTGTCCCACGTTGTCCCACGTTGTCCCACGTTGTCCCACGGTGTCCAACGGTGTCCCACGTTGTCCAACGGTGTCCCACGTTGTCCCACGGTGTCCAACGGTGTCCCACGTTGTCCCACGTTGTCCCACGTTGTCCCACGGTGTCCCACGGTGTCCAACGGTGTCCAACGGTGTCCAACGGTGTCCCACGGTGTCCAACGGTGTCCCACGTTGTCCCACGTTGTCCCACGTTGTCCCACGTTGTCCAACGATGTCCAACGGTGTCCCACGTTGTCCCACGTTGTTCCATGGTTTCCCACGTTGTCCCACGTTGTCCCACGTTGTCCCACGTTGTCCCACGTTGTCCCACGTTGTCCCACGTTGTCCCACGTTGTCCCACGTTGTCCCACGTTGTCCCACGGTGTCCAACGATGTCCAACGGTGTCCCACGGTGTCCAACGATGTCCAACGGTGTCCAACGGTGTCCAACGGTGTCCAACGGTGTCCCACGTTGTCCCACGTTGTCCCACGGTGTCCAACGATGTCCAACGGTGTCCCACGTTGTCCCACGTTGTCCCACGGTGTCCAACGATGTCCAACGGTGTCCCACGTTGTCCCACGTTGTCCCACGTTGTCCCACGTTGTCCCACGTTGTCCCACGTTGTCCCACGTTGTCCCACGTTGTCCCACGTTGTCCCACGTTGTCCCACGTTGTCCCACGGTGTCCAACGGTGTCCAACGATGTCCAACGGTGTCCAACGGTGTCCCACGGTGTCCAACGGTGTCCAACGATGTCCAACGGTGTCCAACGGTGTCCCACGTTGTCCCACGTTGTTCCATGGTTTCCCACGTTGTCCCACGTTGTCCCACGTTGTCCCACGGTGTCCAACGATGTCCAACGGTGTCCAACGGTGTCCCACGGTGTCCAACGGTGTCCCACGTTGTCCCACGTTGTCCCACGTTGTCCCACGTTGTCCCACGTTGTCCAACGGTGTCCCACGGTGTTCAACGGTGTCCCACGTTGTCCCACGTTGTCCCACGTTGTCCCACGTTGTCCCACGTTGTCCCACGTTGTCCCACGTTGTCCCACGTTGTCCCACGGTGTCCAACGGTGTCCAACGATGTCCAACGGTGTCCAACGGTGTCCCACGATGTCCACCGATGTCCAACGGTGTCCAACGGTGTCCAACGGTGTCCAACGGTGTCCAACGATGTCCAACGGTGTCCAACGATGTCCAACGATGTCCACCGATGTCCAACGGTGTCCAACGGTGTCCAACGGTGTCCAACGGTGTCCAACGGTGTCCAACGATGTCCAACGGTGTCCCACGTTGTCCCACGTTGTCCAACGGTGTCCCACGGTGTTCAACGGTGTCCCACGTTGTCCCACGTTGTCCCACGTTGTCCCACGTTGTCCCACGATGTCCCACGTTGTCCCACGTTGTCCCACGGTGTCCAACGGTGTCCAACGATGTCCAACGGTGTCCCACGGTGTCCAACGATGTCCAACGGTGTCCAACGGTGTCCAACGGTGTCCAACGGTGTCCCACGTTGTCCCACGTTGTCCCACGTTGTCCCACGTTGTCCCACGTTGTCCTACGTTGTCCCACGTTGTCCCACGTTGTCCCACGTTGTCCCACGTTGTCCCACGTTGTCCCACGTTGTCCCACGTTGTCCCACGTTGTCCCACGGTGTCCAACGATGTCCAACGGTGTCCCACGTTGTCCAACGGTGTCCCACGTTGTCCCACGTTGTCCCACGTTGTCCCACGTTGTCCCACGATGTCCAACGTTGTCCCACGTTGTCCCACGTTGTCCCACGATGTCCCACGTTGTCCCACGTTGTCCCACGTTGTCCCACGTTGTCCCACGTTGTCCCACGTTGTCCCACGTTGTCCCACGTTGTCCCACGTTGTCCCACGTTGTCTCACGTTGTCCCACGTTGTCCCACGTTGTCCCACGTTGTCCCACGGTGTCCAACGGTGTCCAACGATGTCCAACGGTGTCCAACGGTGTCCCACGTTGTCCCACGTTGTCCCACGGTGTCCAACGATGTCCCACGTTGTCCCACGTTGTCCAACGGTGTCCCACGGTGTCCAACGGTGTCCCACGTTGTCCCACGTTGTCCCACGTTGTCCCACGTTGTCCCACGTTGTCCCACGTTGTCCCACGTTGTCCCACGGTGTCCAACGGTGTCCAACGATGTCCAACGGTGTCCAACGGTGTCCCACGATGTCCACCGATGTCCAACGGTGTCCAACGGTGTCCAACGGTGTCCCACGTTGTCCCACGTTGTCCAACGATGTCCAACGGTGTCCCACGTTGTCCCACGTTGTCCCACGTTGTCTCACGTTGTCCCACGTTGCCCACGTTGTCCCACGTTGTCCCACGGTGTCCAACGGTGTCCAACGATGTCCAACGGTGTCCAACGGTGTCCCACGTTGTCCCACGTTGTCCCACGGTGTCCAACGATGTCCCACGGTGTCCCACGTTGTCCCACGTTGTCCCACGTTGTCCCACGGTGTCCAACGATGTCCAACGGTGTCCCACGTTGTCCCACGTTGTCCCACGTTGTCCCACGTTGTCCCACGTTGTCCCACGTTGTCCCACGTTGTCCCACGTTGTCCCACGTTGTCCCACGTTGTCCTACGTTGTCCCACGTTGTCCCACGTTGTCCCACGTTGTCCCACGTTGTCCCACGTTGTCCCACGGTGTCCAACGGTGTCCAACGGTGTCCCACGATGTCCACCGATGTCCAACTGTGTCCAACGGTGTCCAACGGTGTCCAACGGTGTCCAACGATGTCCCACGTTGTCCCACGTTGTCCCACGTTGTCCCACGGTGTCCAACGATGTCCAACGGTGTCCCACGTTGTCCCACGTTGTCCCACGTTGTCCCACGTTGTCCCACGTTGTCCCACGTTGTCCCACGTTGTCCCACGTTGTCCCACGTTGTCCCACGGTGTCGAACGGTGTCCAACGATGTCCAACGGTGTCCAACGGTGTCCCACGGTGTCCAACGGTGTCCAACGATGTCCAACGGTGTCCAACGGTGTCCCACGTTGTCCCACGTTGTCCCACGGTGTCCAACGATGTCCAACGGTGTCCCACGTTGTCCCACGTTGTCCCACGTTGTCCCACGTTGTTCCATGGTTTCCCACGTTGTCCCACGTTGTCCCACGTTGTCCCACGGTGTCCAACGATGTCCAACGGTGTCCAACGGTGTCCCACGGTGTCCAACGGTGTCCCACGTTGTCCCACGTTGTCCCACGTTGTCCCACGTTGTCCCACGTTGTCCAACGGTGTCCCACGGTGTTCAACGGTGTCCCACGTTGTCCCACGTTGTCCCACGTTGTCCCACGTTGTCCCACGTTGTCCCACGTTGTCCCACGTTGTCCCACGTTGTCCCACGGTGTCCAACGGTGTCCAACGATGTCCAACGGTGTCCAACGGTGTCCCACGATGTCCACCGATATCCAACGGTGTCCAACGGTGTCCAACGGTGTCCAACGGTGTCCAACGGTGTCCAACGGTGTCCAACGATGTCCAACGATGTCCAACGATGTCCAACGGTGTCCAACGATGTCCAACGGTGTCCCACGTTGTCCAACGGTGTCCCACGTTGTCCCACGTTGTCCCACGTTGTCCCACGTTGTCCCACGTTGTCCCACGGTGTCGAACGGTGTCCAACGATGTCCAACGGTGTCCCACGTTGTCCCACGTTGTCCCACGTTGTCCCACGTTGTCCCACGTTGTCCCACGTTGTCCCACGTTGTCCCACGTTGTCCCACGGTGTCCAACGATGTCCAACGGTGTCCCACGTTGTCCAACGGTGTCCCACGTTGTCCCACGTTGTCCCACGTTGTCCCACGTTGTCCCACGATGTCCCACGTTGTCCCACGTTGTCCCACGTTGTCCCACGATGTCCCACGTTGTCCCACGTTGTCCCACGTTGTCCCACGTTGTCCCACGTTGTCCCACGTTGTCCCACGTTGTCCCACGTTGTCCCACGTTGTCCCACGGTGTCCAACGATGTCCAACGGTGTCCAACGGTGTCCCACGGTGTCCAACGGTGTCCCACGTTGTCCCACGTTGTCCAACGATGTCCAACGGTGTCCCACGTTGTCCCACGTTGTCCTACGTTGTCCCACGTTGTCCCACGTTGTCCCACGTTGTCCCACGTTGTCCCACGGTGTCCAACGGTGTCCCACGTTGTCCCACGTTGTCCCACGGTGTCCAACGATGTCCAACGGTGTCCAACGGTGTCCCACGGTGTCCAACGATGTCCAACGGTGTCCCACGTTGTCCCACGTTGTCCCACGTTGTCTCACGTTGTCCCACGTTGTCCCACGTTGTCCCACGTTGTCCCACGGTGTCCAACGGTGTCCAACGATGTCCAACGGTGTCCAACGGTGTCCCACGTTGTCCCACGTTGTCCCACGGTGTCCAACGATGTCCCACGTTGTCCCACGTTGTCCAACGGTGTCCCACGGTGTCCAACGGTGTCCCACGTTGTCCCACGTTGTCCCACGTTGTCCCACGTTGTCCCACGTTGTCCCACGTTGTCCCACGTTGTCCCACGGTGTCCAACGGTGTCCAACGATGTCCAACGGTGTCCAACGGTGTCCCACGATGTCCACCGATGTCCAACGGTGTCCAACGGTGTCCAACGGTGTCCAACGGTGTCCAACGATGTCCAACGATGTCCAACGATGTCCAACGGTGTCCAACGATGTCCAACGATGTCCAACGGTGTCCCACGATGTCCAACGATGTCCAACGGTGTCCAACGATGTCCAACGGTGTCCAACGGTGTCCCACGTTGTCCCACGTTGTCCCACGGTGTCCAACGATGTCCAACGGTGTCCCACGTTGTCCCACGTTGTCCCACGATGTCCCACGTTGTCCCACGTTGTCCCACGTTGTCCCACGTTGTCCCACGTTGTCCCACGTTGTCCCACGTTGTCCCACGTTGTCCCACGTTGTCCCACGTTGTCCCACGGTGTCCAACGATGCCCAACGGTGTCCCACGTTGTCCAACGGTGTCCCACGTTGTCCCACGTTGTCCCACGTTGTCCCACGTTGTCCCACGATGTCCCACGTTGTCCCACGTTGTCCCACGTTGTCCCACGTTGTCCCACGTTGTCCCACGGTGTCCAACGATGTCCAACGGTGTCCCACGTTGTCCAACGGTGTCCCACGTTGTCCCACGTTGTCCCACGTTGTCCCACGTTGTCCCACGTTGTCCCACGATGTCCCACGGTGTCCAGCGATGTCCAACGGTGTCCAACGGTGTCCCACGGTGTCCAACGGTGTCCCACGTTGTCCCACGTTGTCCCACGTTGTCCCACGTTGTCCCACGTTGTCCCACGTTGTCCCACGTTGTCCCACGTTGTCCCACGTTGTCCCACGGTGTCCAACGATGTCCAACGGTGTCCCACGTTGTCCCACGTTGTCCCACGTTGTCCCACGTTGTCCCACGTTGTCCCACGATGTCCCACGGTGTCCAACGATGTCCAACGGTGTCCCACGTTGTCCCACGTTGTCCCACGGTGTCCAACGGTGTCCCACGTTGTCCCACGTTGTCCCACGGTGTCCAACGATGTCCAACGGTGTCCAACGGTGTCCCACGGTGTCCAACGATGTCCAACGGTGTCCCACGTTGTCCCACGTTGTCCCACGTTGTCCCACGTTGTCCCACGTTGTCCCACGTTGTCCCACGTTGTCCCACGGTGTCCAACGGTGTCCAACGATGTCCAACGGTGTCCAACGGTGTCCCACGTTGTCCCACGTTGTCCCACGGTGTCCAACGATGTCCAACGGTGTCCCACGTTGTCCCACGTTGTCCCACGTTGTCCCACGTTGTTCCATGGTTTCCCACGTTGTCCCACGTTGTCCCACGTTGTCCCACGTTGTCCCACGTTGTCCAACGGTGTCCCACGGTGTCCAACGGTGTCCCACGTTGTCCCACGTTGTCCCACGTTGTCCCACGTTGTCCCACGTTGTCCCACGTTGTCCCACGTTGTCCCACGGTGTCCAACGGTGTCCAACGATGTCCAACGGTGTCCAACGGTGTCCCACGATGTCCACCGATGTCCAACGGTGTCCAACGGTGTCCAACGGTGTCCAACGGTGTCCAACGATGTCCAACGATGTCCAACGATGTCCAACGGTGTCCAACGATGTCCAACGATGTCCAACGGTGTCCCACGATGTCCAACGATGTCCAACGATGTCCAACGGTGTCCAACGGTGTCCCACGTTGTCCCACGTTGTCCCACGTTGTCCCACGGTGTCCAACGATGTCCAACGGTGTCCCACGTTGTCCAACGGTGTCCCACGTTGTCCCACGTTGTCCCACGTTGTCCCACGTTGTCCCACGATGTCCCACGTTGTCCCACGTTGTCCCACGTTGTCCCACGTTGTCCCACGTTGTCCCACGTTGTCCCACGTTGTCCCACGTTGTCCCACGTTGTCCCACGTTGTCCCACGTTGTCCCACGTTGTCCCACGTTGTCCCACGTTGTCCCACGTTGTCCCACGTTGTCCCACGGTGTCCCACGATGTCCAACGGTGTCCAACGGTGTCCCACGGTGTCCAACGGTGTCCCACGTTGTCCCACGTTGTCCCACGTTGTCCCACGTTGTCCCACGTTGTCCCACGTTGTCCAACGATATCCAACGGTGTCCAACGATGTCCAACGGTGTCCAACGGTGTCCCACGGTGTCCCACGTTGTCCCACGTTGTCCCACGTTGTCCCACGTTGTCCCACGTTGTCCCACGTTGTCCCACGTTGTCCCACGTTGTCCCACGTTGTCCCACGTTGTCCCACGTTGTCCCACGGTGTCCAACGATGTCCAACGATGTCCAACGGTGTCCAACGGTGTCCCACGATGTCCACCGATGTCCAACGGTGTCCAACGGTGTCCAACGGTGTCCAACGGTGTCCAACGATGTCCAACGATGTCCAACGATGTCCAACGGTGTCCAACGATGTCCAACGATGTCCAACGGTGTCCCACGATGTCCAACGATGTCCAACGATGTCCAACGGTGTCCAACGGTGTCCCACGTTGTCCCACGTTGTCCCACGTTGTCCCACGGTGTCCAACGATGCCCAACGGTGTCCCACGTTGTCCCACGTTGTCCCACGTTGTCCCACGTTGTCCCACGTTGTCCCACGTTGTCCCACGTTGTCCCACGTTGTCCCACGTTGTCCCACGTTGTCGCACGTTGTCCCACGTTGTCCCACGGTGTCCAACGGTGTCCCACGTTGTCCCACGTTGTCCCACGTTGTCCCACGTTGTCCCACGTTGTCCAACGGTGTCCCACGGTGTCCAACGGTGTCCCACGTTGTCCCACGTTGTCCCACGTTGTCCCGCGGTGTCCAACGATGTCCAACGGTGTCCCACGTTGTCCCACGTTGTCCCACGTTGTCCCACGTTGTCCCACGTTGTTCCATGGTTTCCCACGTTGTCCCACGTTGTCCCACGTTGTCCCACGGTGTCCAACGATGTCCAACGGTGTCCAACGGTGTCCCACGGTGTCCAACGGTGTCCCACGTTGTCCCACGTTGTCCCACGTTGTCCCACGTTGTCCCACGTTGTCCAACGGTGTCCCACGGTGTCCAACGGTGTCCCACGTTGTCCCACGTTGTCCCACGTTGTCCCACGTTGTCCCACGTTGTCCCACGTTGTCCCACGTTGTCCCACGGTGTCCAACGGTGTCCAACGATGTCCAACGGTGTCCAACGGTGTCCCACGATGTCCACCGATGTCCAACGGTGTCCAACGGTGTCCCACGTTGTCCCACGTTGTCCCACGGTGTCCAACGATGTCCAACGGTGTCCAACGATGTCCAACGGTGTCCCACGATGTCCAACGATGTCCAACGATGTCCAACGGTGTCCAACGGTGTCCCACGTTGTCCCACGTTGTCCAACGTTGTCCCACGGTGTCCAACGGTGTCCAACGATGTCCAACGGTGTCCAACGGTGTCCCACGATGTCCACCGATGTCCAACGGTGTCCAACGGTGTCCCACGTTGTCCCACGTTGTCCCACGGTGCCCAACGATGTCCAACGGTGTCCAACGATGTCCAACGGTGTCCCACGATGTCCAACGATGTCCAACGATGTCCAACGATGTCCAACGGTGTCCCACGTTGTCCCACGTTGTCCCACGTTGTCCCACGGTGACCAACGGTGTCCCACGTTGTCCCACGTTGTCCCACGTTGTCCCACGGTGTCCAACGGTGTCCCACGTTGTCCCACGTTGTCCCACGTTGTCCCACGTTGTCCCACGATGTCCCACGTTGTCCTACGTTGTCCCACGTTGTCCCACGTTGTCCCACGTTGTCCCACGTTGTCCCACGTTGTCCCACGTTGTCCCACGTTGTCCCACGTTGTCCCACGTTGTCCCACGTTGTCCCACGTTGTCCCACGGTGTCCCACGATGTCCAACGGTGTCCAACGGTGTCCCACGGTGTCCCACGGTGTCCCACGTTGTCCCACGTTGTCCCACGTTGTCCCACGTTGTCCCACGTTGTCCCACGTTGTCCAACGATGTCCAACGGTGTCCAACGATGTCCAACGGTGTCCAACGGTGTCCCACGGTGTCCCACGTTGTCCCACGTTGTCCCACGTTGTCCCACGTTGTCCCACGTTGTCCCACGTTGTCCCACGTTGTCCCACGTTGTCCCACGTTGTTCCAAGGTTTCCCACGTTGTCCCACGTTGTCCCACGTTGTCCCACGGTGTCCAACGATGTCCAACGGTGTCCAACGGTGTCCCACGGTGTCCAACGGTGTCCCACGTTGTCCCACGTTGTCCCACGTTGTCCCACGTTGTCCCACGTTGTCCAACGGTGTCCCACGGTGTCCAACGGTGTCCCACGTTGTCCCACGTTGTCCCACGGTGTCCCACGTTGTCCCACGTTGTCCCACGTTGTCCCACGTTGTCCCACGTTGTCCAACGGTGTCCCACGGTGTCCAACGTTGTCCCACGGTGTCCAACGGTGTCCAACGATGTCCAACGGTGTCCAACGGTGTCCCACGATGTCCACCGATGTCCAACGGTGTCCAACGGTGTCCAACGGTGTCCAACGGTGTCCAACGATGTCCAACGATGTCCAACGATGTCCAACGGTGTCCCACGTTGTCCCACGTTGTCCCACGTTGTCCCACGTTGTCCCACGTTGTCCCACGGTGTCCCACGATGTCCAACGGTGTCCCACGGTGTCCAACGGTGTCCCACGTTGTCCCACGTTGTCCCACGTTGTCCCACGTTGTCCCACGTTGTCCCACGTTGTCCAACGATGTCCAACGGTGTCCCACGTTGTCCCACGTTGTCCCACGTTGTGCCACGTTGTCCCACGTTGTCCCACGTTGTCCCACGTTGTCCCACGTTGTCCCACGTTGTCCCACGTTGTCCCACGTTGTCCCACGTTGTCCCACGTTGTCCCACGGTGTCCAACGATGTCCAACGATGTCCAACGGTGTCCAACGGTGTCCCACGATGTCCACCGATGTCCAACGGTGTCCAACGGTGTCCAACGGTGTCCAACGGTGTCCAACGATGTCCAACGATGTCCAACGATGTCCAACGGTGTCCAACGATGTCCAACGATGTCCAACGGTGTCCCACGATGTCCAACGATGTCCAACGATGTCCAACGGTGTCCAACGGTGTCCCACGTTGTCCCACGTTGTCCCACGTTGTCCCACGGTGTCCAACGATGTCCAACGGTGTCCCACGTTGTCCCACGTTGTCCCACGTTGTCCCACGTTGTCCCACGTTGTCCCACGTTGTCCCACGTTGTCCCACGTTGTCCCACGTTGTCCCACGTTGTCCCACGTTGTCGCACGTTGTCCCACGTTGTCCCACGTTGTCCCACGTTGTCCCACGTTGTCCCACGTTGTCCCACGTTGTCCCACGGTGTCCCACGATGTCCAACGGTGTCCAACGGTGTCCCACGGTGTCCAACGGTGTCCCACGTTGTCCCACGTTGTCCCACGTTGTCCCACGTTGTCCCACGTTGTCCCACGTTGTCCCACGTTGTCCCACGTTGTCCCACGGTGTCCAACGATGTCCAACGGTGTCCAACGGTGTCCCACGGTGTCCAACGGTGTCCCACGTTGTCCCACGTTGTCCCACGTTGTCCCACGTTGTCCCACGTTGTCCAACGGTGTCCCACGGGGTCCAACGGTGTCCCACGTTGTCCCACGTTGTCCCACGTTGTCCCACGTTGTCCCACGTTGTCCCACGTTGTCCCACGTTGTCCCACGTTGTCCCACGTTGTCCAACGGTGTCCCACGGTGTCCAACGGTGTCCCACGTTGTCCCACGTTGTCCCACGGTGTCCCACGGTGTCCAACGATGTCCAACGGTGTCCCACGTTGTCCCACGTTGTCCCACGTTGTCCCACGTTGTCCCACGTTGTTCCATGGTTTCCCACGTTGTCCCACGTTGTCCCACGGTGTCCAACGATGTCCAACGGTGTCCAACGGTGTCCCACGGTGTCCAACGGTGTCCCACGTTGTCCCACGTTGTCCCACGTTGTCCCACGTTGTCCAACGAAGTCCCACGGTGTCCAACGGTGTCCCACGTTTTCCCACGTTGTCCCACGTTGTCCCACGTTGTCCCACGTTGTCCCACGTTGTCCCACGTTGTCCCACGTTGTCCCACGTTGTCCCACGTTGTCCCACGTTGTCCCACGGTGTCCAACGGTGTCCAACGATGTCCAACGGTGTCCAACGGTGTCCCACGATGTCCACCGATGTCCAACGGTGTCCAACGGTGTCCAACGGTGTCCCACGATGTCCACCGATGTCCAACGGTGTCCAACGGTGTCCAACGGTGTCCCACGGTATCCAACGATGTCCAACGGTGTCCAACGATGTCCAACGGTGTCCCACGTTGTCCCACGTTGTCCCACGTTGTCCCACGTTGTCCCACGTTGTCCCACGTTGTCCCACGTTGTCCCACGTTGTCCCACGTTGTCCCACGTTGTCCCACGTTGTCCCACGTTGTCCCACGTTGTCCCACGTTGTCCCACGTTGTCCCACGTTGTCCCACGGTGTCCAACGGTGTCCAACGGTGTCCAACGGTGTCCAACGATGTCCAACGGTGTCCAACGGTGTCCCACGGTGTCCAACGGTGTCCAACGGTGTCCCACGGTGTCCCACGTTGTCCCACGATGTCCCACGTTGTCCAACGATGTCCAACGGTGTCCCACGTTGTCCCACGTTGTCCTACGTTGTCCCACGTTGTCCCACGTTGTCCCACGTTGTCCCACGTTGTCCCACGTTGTCCCACGGTGTCCAACGGTGTCCCACGTTGTCCCACGTTGTCCCACGTTGTCCCACGTTGTCCCACGTTGTCCAACGGTGTCCCACGGTGTCCAACGGTGTCCAACGGTGTCCAACGATGTCCAACGGTGTCCAACGGTGTCCCACGATGTCCACCGATGTCCAACGGTGTCCAACGGTGTCCAACGGTGTCCCACGGTGTCCAACGATGTCCAACGGTGTCCAACGATGTCCAACGGTGTCCCACGTTGTCCCACGTTGTCCCACGTTGTCCCACGGTGTCCAACGATGTCCAACGGTGTCCAACGATGTCCAACGGTGTCCCACGATGTCCAACGATGTCCAACGATGTCCAACGGTGTCCAACGGTGTCCCACGTTGTCCCACGTTGTCCAAAGTTGTCCCACGTTGTCCCACGTTGTCCCACGTTGTCCCACGTTGTCCCACGTTGTCCCACGTTGTCCCACGGTGTCCAACGGTGTCCAACGATGTCCAACGGTGTCCAACGGTGTCCCACGATGTCCACCGATGTCCAACGGTGTCCAACGATGTCCAACGGTGTCCCACGTTGTCCCACGTTGTCCCACGTTGTCCCACGGTGTCCAACGATGTCCAACGGTGTCCAACGATGTCCAACGGTGTCCCACGATGTCCAACGATGTCCAACGATGTCCAACGGTGTCCAACGGTGTCCCACGTTGTCCCACGTTGTCCAACGTTGTCCCACGGTGTCCAACGATGTCCAACGGTGTCCCACGTTGTCCCACGTTGTCCCACGGTGTCCAACGGTGTCCAACGATGTCCAACGGTGTCCAACGGTGTCCCACGTTGTCCACCGATGTCCAACGTTGTCCCACGTTGTCCCACGGTGTCCAACGATGTCCAACGGTGTCCAACGATGTCCAACGGTGTCCCACGATGTCCAACGATGTCCAACGATGTCCAACGGTGTCCAACGGTGTCCCACGTTGTCCCACGTTGTCCAACGTTGTCCCACGGTGTCCAACGATGTCCAACGGTGTCCCACGTTGTCCCACGTTGTCCCACGGTGTCCAACGGTGTCCAACGATGTCCAACGGTGTCCAACGGTGTCCCACGATGTCCACCGATGTCCAACGGTGTCCAACGGTGTCCAACGGTGTCCAACGGTGTCCAACGATGTCCAACGATGTCCAACGATGTCCAACGGTGTCCAACGATGTCCAACGATGTCCAACGGTGTCCCACGATGTCCAACGATGTCCAACGATGTCCAACGGTGTCCCACGTTGTCCCACGATGTCCCACGTTGTCCAACGATGTCCCACGTTGTCCCACGTTGTCCCACGGTGTCCAACGATGTCCAACGGTGTCCCACGTTGTCCCACGTTGTCCCACGTTGTCCCACGTTGTCCCACGTTGTTCCATGGTTTCCCACGTTGTCCCACGTTGTCCCACGTTGTCCCACGGTGTCCAACGATGTCCAACGGTGTCCAACGGTGTCCCACGGTGTCCAACGGTGTCCCACGTTGTCCCACGTTGTCCCACGTTGTCCCACGTTGTCCCACGTTGTCCAACGGTGTCCCACGGTGTCCAACGGTGTCCCACGTTGTCCCACGTTGTCCCACGGTGTCCCACGTTGTCCCACGTTGTCCCACGTTGTCCCACGTTATCCCACGTTGTCCAACGGTGTCCCACGGTGTCCAACGTTGTCCCACGGTGTCCAACGGTGTCCAACGATGTCCAACGGTGTCCAACGGTGTCCCACGATGTCCACCGATGTCCAACGGTGTCCAACGGTGTCCAACGGTGTCCAACGGTGTCCAACGATGTCCAACGATGTCCAACGATGTCCAACGGTGTCCCACGTTGTCCCACGTTGTCCCACGTTGTCCCACGGTGACCAACGGTGTCCCACGTTGTCCCACGTTGTCCCACGTTGTCCCACGGTGTCCAACGGTGTCCCACGTTGTCCCACGTTGTCCCACGTTGTCCCACGTTGTCCAACGATGTCCCACGTTGTCCTACGTTGTCCCACGTTGTCCCACGTTGTCCCACGTTGTCCCACGTTGTCCCACGTTGTCCCACGTTGTCCCACGTTGTCCCACGTTGTCCCCCGTTGTCCCATGTTGTCCCACGTTGTCCCACGGTGTCCCACGATGTCCAACGGTGTCCAACGGTGTCCCACGTTGTCCCACGTTGTCCCACGTTGTCCAACGATGTCCAACGGTGTCCAACGATGTCCAACGGTGTCCAACGGTGTCCCACGGTGTCCCACGTTGTCCCACGTTGTCCCACGTTGTCCCACGTTGTCCCACGTTGTCCCACGTTGTCCCACGTTGTCCCACGTTGTCCCACGTTGTTCCATGGTTTCCCACGTTGTCCCACGTTGTCCCACGTTGTCCCACGGTGTCCAACGATGTCCAACGGTGTCCAACGGTGTCCCACGGTGTCCAACGGTGTCCCACGTTGTCCCACGTTGTCCCACGTTGTCCCACGTTGTCCCACGTTGTCCAACGGTGTCCCACGGTGTCCAACGGTGTCCCACGTTGTCCCACGTTGTCCCACGTTGTCCCACGTTGTCCCACGTTGTCCCACGTTGTCCCACGTTGTCCCACGTTGTCCCACGTTGTCCCACGTTGTCCCACGTTGTCCCACGTTGTCCCACGTTGTCCCACGGTGTCCAACGGTGTCCAACGATGTCCAACGGTGTCCAACGGTGTCCCACGATGTCCAACGGTGTCCAACGGTGTCCCACGGTGTCCAACGGTGTCCCACGTTGTCCCACGTTGTCCCACGTTGTCCCACGTTGTCCCACGTTGTCCAACGATGTCCAACGGTGTCCAACGATGTCCAACGGTGTCCAACGGTGTCCCACGGTGTCCCACGTTGTCCCACGTTGTCCCACGTTGTCCCACGTTGTCCCACGTTGTCCCACGTTGTCCCACGTTGTCCCACGTTGTCCCACGTTGTTCCATGGTTTCCCACGTTGTCCCACGTTGTCCCACGTTGTCCCACGGTGTCCAACGATGTCCAACGGTGTCCAACGGTGTCCCACGGTGTCCAACGGTGTCCCACGTTGTCCCACGTTGTCCCACGTTGTCCCACGTTGTCCCACGTTGTCCAACGGTGTCCCACGGTGTCCAACGGTGTCCCACGTTGTCCCACGTTGTCCCACGTTGTCCCACGTTGTCCCACGTTGTCCCACGTTGTCCCACGGTGTCCAACGGTGTCCAACGATGTCCAACGGTGTCCAACGGTGTCCCACGATGTCCACCGATGTCCAACGGTGTCCAACGGTGTCCCACGTTGTCCCACGTTGTCCCACGGTGTCCAACGATGTCCAACGGTGTCCAACGATGTCCAACGGTGTCCCACGATGTCCAACGATGTCCAACGATGTCCAACGGTGTCCAACGGTGTCCCACGTTGTCCCACGTTGTCCAACGTTGTCCCACGGTGTCCAACGATGTCCAACGGTGTCCCACGATGTCCAACGATGTCCAACGATGTCCAACGGTGTCCAACGGTGTCCCACGTTGTCCCACGTTGTCCAACGTTGTCCCACGGTGTCCAACGATGTCCAACGGTGTCCCACGTTGTCCCACGTTGTCCCACGGTGTCCAACGGTGTCCAACGATGTCCAACGGTGTCCAACGGTGTCCCACGATGTCCACCGATGTCCAACGGTGTCCAACGGTGTCCAACGGTGTCCAACGGTGTCCAACGATGTCCAACGATGTCCAACGATGTCCAACGGTGTCCAACGATGTCCAACGATGTCCAACGGTGTCCCACGTTGTCCCACGTGGTCCCACGTTGTCCCACGTTGTCCCACGTTGTCCCACGTTGTCCCACGTTGTCCCACGTTGTTCCATGGTTTCCCACGTTGTCCCACGTTGTCCCACGTTGTCCCACGGTGTCCAACGATGTCCAACGGTGTCCAACGGTGTCCCACGGTGTCCAACGGTGTCCCACGTTGTCCCACGTTGTCCCACGTTGTCCCACGTTGTCCCACGTTGTCCAACGGTGTCCCACGGGGTCCAACGGTGTCCCACGTTGTCCCACGTTGTCCCACGTTGTCCCACGTTGTCCCACGTTGTCCCACGTTGTCCCACGTTGTCCCACGTTGTCCCACGTTGTCCAACGGTGTCCCACGGTGTCCAACGGTGTCCCACGTTGTCCCACGTTGTCCCACGGTGTCCCACGGTGTCCAACGATGTCCAACGGTGTCCCACGTTGTCCCACGTTGTCCCACGTTGTCCCACGTTGTCCCACGTTGTTCCATGGTTTCCCACGTTGTCCCACGTTGTCCCACGGTGTCCAACGATGTCCAACGGTGTCCAACGGTGTCCCACGGTGTCCAACGGTGTCCCACGTTGTCCCACGTTGTCCCACGTTGTCCCACGTTGTCCAACGAAGTCCCACGGTGTCCAACGGTGTCCCACGTTGTCCCACGTTGTCCCACGTTGTCCCACGTTGTCCCACGTTGTCCCACGTTGTCCCACGTTGTCCCACGTTGTCCCACGTTGTCCCACGTTGTCCCACGTTGTCCCACGGTGTCCAACGGTGTCCAACGATGTCCAACGGTGTCCAACGGTGTCCCACGATGTCCACCGATGTCCAACGGTGTCCAACGGTGTCCAACGGTGTCCCACGATGTCCACCGATGTCCAACGGTGTCCAACGGTGTCCAACGGTGTCCCACGGTATCCAACGATGTCCAACGGTGTCCAACGATGTCCAACGGTGTCCCACGTTGTCCCACGTTGTCCCACGTTGTCCCACGTTGTCCCACGTTGTCCCACGTTGTCCCACGTTGTCCCACGTTGTCCCACGTTGTCCCACGTTGTCCCACGTTGTCCCACGTTGTCCCACGTTGTCCCACGTTGTCCCACGTTGTCCCACGTTGTCCCACGGTGTCCAACGGTGTCCAACGGTGTCCAACGGTGTCCAACGATGTCCAACGGTGTCCAACGGTGTCCCACGGTGTCCAACGGTGTCCAACGGTGTCCCACGGTGTCCCACGTTGTCCCACGATGTCCCACGTTGTCCAACGATGTCCAACGGTGTCCCACGTTGTCCCACGTTGTCCTACGTTGTCCCACGTTGTCCCACGTTGTCCCACGTTGTCCCACGTTGTCCCACGTTGTCCCACGGTGTCCAACGGTGTCCCACGTTGTCCCACGTTGTCCCACGTTGTCCCACGTTGTCCCACGTTGTCCAACGGTGTCCCACGGTGTCCAACGGTGTCCAACGGTGTCCAACGATGTCCAACGGTGTCCAACGGTGTCCCACGATGTCCACCGATGTCCAACGGTGTCCAACGGTGTCCAACGGTGTCCCACGGTGTCCAACGATGTCCAACGGTGTCCAACGATGTCCAACGGTGTCCCACGTTGTCCCACGTTGTCCCACGTTGTCCCACGGTGTCCAACGATGTCCAACGGTGTCCAACGATGTCCAACGGTGTCCCACGATGTCCAACGATGTCCAACGATGTCCAACGGTGTCCAACGGTGTCCCACGTTGTCCCACGTTGTCCAAAGTTGTCCCACGTTGTCCCACGTTGTCCCACGTTGTCCCACGTTGTCCCACGTTGTCCCACGTTGTCCCACGGTGTCCAACGGTGTCCAACGATGTCCAACGGTGTCCAACGGTGTCCCACGATGTCCACCGATGTCCAACGGTGTCCAACGATGTCCAACGGTGTCCCACGTTGTCCCACGTTGTCCCACGTTGTCCCACGGTGTCCAACGATGTCCAACGGTGTCCAACGATGTCCAACGGTGTCCCACGATGTCCAACGATGTCCAACGATGTCCAACGGTGTCCAACGGTGTCCCACGTTGTCCCACGTTGTCCAACGTTGTCCCACGGTGTCCAACGATGTCCAACGGTGTCCCACGTTGTCCCACGTTGTCCCACGGTGTCCAACGGTGTCCAACGATGTCCAACGGTGTCCAACGGTGTCCCACGTTGTCCACCGATGTCCAACGTTGTCCCACGTTGTCCCACGGTGTCCAACGATGTCCAACGGTGTCCAACGATGTCCAACGGTGTCCCACGATGTCCAACGATGTCCAACGATGTCCAACGGTGTCCAACGGTGTCCCACGTTGTCCCACGTTGTCCAACGTTGTCCCACGGTGTCCAACGATGTCCAACGGTGTCCCACGTTGTCCCACGTTGTCCCACGGTGTCCAACGGTGTCCAACGATGTCCAACGGTGTCCAACGGTGTCCCACGATGTCCACCGATGTCCAACGGTGTCCAACGGTGTCCAACGGTGTCCAACGGTGTCCAACGATGTCCAACGATGTCCAACGATGTCCAACGGTGTCCAACGATGTCCAACGATGTCCAACGGTGTCCCACGATGTCCAACGATGTCCAACGATGTCCAACGGTGTCCCACGTTGTCCCACGATGTCCCACGTTGTCCAACGATGTCCCACGTTGTCCCACGTTGTCCCACGGTGTCCAACGATGTCCAACGGTGTCCCACGTTGTCCCACGTTGTCCCACGTTGTCCCACGTTGTCCCACGTTGTTCCATGGTTTCCCACGTTGTCCCACGTTGTCCCACGTTGTCCCACGGTGTCCAACGATGTCCAACGGTGTCCAACGGTGTCCCACGGTGTCCAACGGTGTCCCACGTTGTCCCACGTTGTCCCACGTTGTCCCACGTTGTCCCACGTTGTCCAACGGTGTCCCACGGTGTCCAACGGTGTCCCACGTTGTCCCACGTTGTCCCACGGTGTCCCACGTTGTCCCACGTTGTCCCACGTTGTCCCACGTTATCCCACGTTGTCCAACGGTGTCCCACGGTGTCCAACGTTGTCCCACGGTGTCCAACGGTGTCCAACGATGTCCAACGGTGTCCAACGGTGTCCCACGATGTCCACCGATGTCCAACGGTGTCCAACGGTGTCCAACGGTGTCCAACGGTGTCCAACGATGTCCAACGATGTCCAACGATGTCCAACGGTGTCCCACGTTGTCCCACGTTGTCCCACGTTGTCCCACGGTGACCAACGGTGTCCCACGTTGTCCCACGTTGTCCCACGTTGTCCCACGGTGTCCAACGGTGTCCCACGTTGTCCCACGTTGTCCCACGTTGTCCCACGTTGTCCCACGATGTCCCACGTTGTCCGACGTTGTCCCACGTTGTCCCACGTTGTCCCACGTTGTCCCACGTTGTCCCACGTTGTCCCACGTTGTCCCACGTTGTCCCACGTTGTCCCCCGTTGTCCCATGTTGTCCCACGTTGTCCCACGGTGTCCCACGATGTCCAACGGTGTCCAACGGTGTCCCACGTTGTCCCACGTTGTCCCACGGTGTCCAACGATGTCCAACGGTGTCCAACGATGTCCAACGGTGTCCCACGATGTCCAACGATGTCCAACGATGTCCAACGGTGTCCAACGGTGTCCCACGTTGTCCCACGTTGTCCAACGTTGTCCCACGGTGTCCAACGATGTCCAACGGTGTCCCACGATGTCCAACGATGTCCAACGATGTCCAACGGTGTCCCACGTTGTCCCACGTTGTCCCACGTTGTCCCACGGTGTCCAACGGTGTCCCACGTTGTCCCACGTTGTCCCACGTTGTCCCACGTTGTCCCACGATGTCCCACGTTGTCCTACGTTGTCCCACGTTGTCCCACGTTGTCCCACGTTGTCCCACGTTGTCCCACGTTGTCCCACGTTGTCCCACGTTGTCCCACGTTGTCCCACGTTGTCCCACGTTGTCCCACGTTGTCCCACGTTGTCCCACGTTGTTCCATGGTTTCCCACGTTGTCCCACGTTGTCCCACGTTGTCCCACGGTGTCCAACGATGTCCAACGGTGTCCAACGGTGTCCCACGGTGTCCAACGGTGTCCCACGTTGTCCCACGTTGTCCCACGTTGTCCCACGTTGTCCCACGTTGTCCAACGGTGTCCCACGGTGTCCAACGGTGTCCCACGTTGTCCCACGTTGTCCCACGTTGTCCCACGTTGTCCCACGTTGTCCCACGTTGTCCCACGTTGTCCCACGGTGTCCAACGGTGTCCAACGATGTCCAACGGTGTCCAACGGTGTCCCACGATGTCCACCGATGTCCAACGGTGTCCAACGGTGTCCCACGTTGTCCCACGTTGTCCCACGGTGTCCAACGATGTCCAACGGTGTCCAACGATGTCCAACGGTGTCCCACGATGTCCAACGATGTCCAACGATGTCCAACGGTGTCCAACGGTGTCCCACGTTGTCCCACGTTGTCCAACGTTGTCCCACGGTGTCCAACGATGTCCAACGGTGTCCCACGATGTCCAACGATGTCCAACGATGTCCAACGGTGTCCAACGGTGTCCCACGTTGTCCCACGTTGTCCAACGTTGTCCCACGGTGTCCAACGATGTCCAACGGTGTCCCACGTTGTCCCACGTTGTCCCACGGTGTCCAACGGTGTCCAACGATGTCCAACGGTGTCCAACGGTGTCCCACGATGTCCACCGATGTCCAACGATGTCCAACGATGTCCAACGGTGTCCCACGTTGTCCCACGTGGTCCCACGTTGTCCCACGTTGTCCCACGTTGTCCCACGTTGTCCCACGTTGTCCCACGTTGTTCCATGGTTTCCCACGTTGTCCCACGTTGTCCCACGTTGTCCCACGGTGTCCAACGATGTCCAACGGTGTCCAACGGTGTCCCACGGTGTCCAACGGTGTCCCACGTTGTCCCACGTTGTCCCACGTTGTCCCACGTTGTCCCACGTTGTCCAACGGTGTCCCACGGGGTCCAACGGTGTCCCACGTTGTCCCACGTTGTCCCACGTTGTCCCACGTTGTCCCACGTTGTCCCACGTTGTCCCACGTTGTCCCACGTTGTCCCACGTTGTCCAACGGTGTCCCACGGTGTCCAACGGTGTCCCACGTTGTCCCACGTTGTCCCACGGTGTCCCACGGTGTCCAACGATGTCCAACGGTGTCCCACGTTGTCCCACGTTGTCCCACGTTGTCCCACGTTGTCCCACGTTGTTCCATGGTTTCCCACGTTGTCCCACGTTGTCCCACGGTGTCCAACGATGTCCAACGGTGTCCAACGGTGTCCCACGGTGTCCAACGGTGTCCCACGTTGTCCCACGTTGTCCCACGTTGTCCCACGTTGTCCAACGAAGTCCCACGGTGTCCAACGGTGTCCCACGTTGTCCCACGTTGTCCCACGTTGTCCCACGTTGTCCCACGTTGTCCCACGTTGTCCCACGTTGTCCCACGTTGTCCCACGTTGTCCCACGTTGTCCCACGTTGTCCCACGGTGTCCAACGGTGTCCAACGATGTCCAACGGTGTCCAACGGTGTCCCACGATGTCCACCGATGTCCAACGGTGTCCAACGGTGTCCAACGGTGTCCCACGATGTCCACCGATGTCCAACGGTGTCCAACGGTGTCCAACGGTGTCCCACGGTATCCAACGATGTCCAACGGTGTCCAACGATGTCCAACGGTGTCCCACGTTGTCCCACGTTGTCCCACGTTGTCCCACGTTGTCCCACGTTGTCCCACGTTGTCCCACGTTGTCCCACGTTGTCCCACGTTGTCCCACGTTGTCCCACGTTGTCCCACGTTGTCCCACGTTGTCCCACGTTGTCCCACGTTGTCCCACGTTGTCCCACGTTGTCCCACGGTGTCCAACGGTGTCCAACGGTGTCCAACGGTGTCCAACGATGTCCAACGGTGTCCAACGGTGTCCCACGGTGTCCAACGGTGTCCAACGGTGTCCCACGGTGTCCCACGTTGTCCCACGATGTCCCACGTTGTCCAACGATGTCCAACGGTGTCCCACGTTGTCCCACGTTGTCCTACGTTGTCCCACGTTGTCCCACGTTGTCCCACGTTGTCCCACGTTGTCCCACGTTGTCCCACGGTGTCCAACGGTGTCCCACGTTGTCCCACGTTGTCCCACGTTGTCCCACGTTGTCCCACGTTGTCCAACGGTGTCCCACGGTGTCCAACGGTGTCCAACGGTGTCCAACGATGTCCAACGGTGTCCAACGGTGTCCCACGATGTCCACCGATGTCCAACGGTGTCCAACGGTGTCCAACGGTGTCCCACGGTGTCCAACGATGTCCAACGGTGTCCAACGATGTCCAACGGTGTCCCACGTTGTCCCACGTTGTCCCACGTTGTCCCACGGTGTCCAACGATGTCCAACGGTGTCCAACGATGTCCAACGGTGTCCCACGATGTCCAACGATGTCCAACGATGTCCAACGGTGTCCAACGGTGTCCCACGTTGTCCCACGTTGTCCAAAGTTGTCCCACGTTGTCCCACGTTGTCCCACGTTGTCCCACGTTGTCCCACGTTGTCCCACGTTGTCCCACGGTGTCCAACGGTGTCCAACGATGTCCAACGGTGTCCAACGGTGTCCCACGATGTCCACCGATGTCCAACGGTGTCCAACGATGTCCAACGGTGTCCCACGTTGTCCCACGTTGTCCCACGTTGTCCCACGGTGTCCAACGATGTCCAACGGTGTCCAACGATGTCCAACGGTGTCCCACGATGTCCAACGATGTCCAACGATGTCCAACGGTGTCCAACGGTGTCCCACGTTGTCCCACGTTGTCCAACGTTGTCCCACGGTGTCCAACGATGTCCAACGGTGTCCCACGTTGTCCCACGTTGTCCCACGGTGTCCAACGGTGTCCAACGATGTCCAACGGTGTCCAACGGTGTCCCACGTTGTCCACCGATGTCCAACGTTGTCCCACGTTGTCCCACGGTGTCCAACGATGTCCAACGGTGTCCAACGATGTCCAACGGTGTCCCACGATGTCCAACGATGTCCAACGATGTCCAACGGTGTCCAACGGTGTCCCACGTTGTCCCACGTTGTCCAACGTTGTCCCACGGTGTCCAACGATGTCCAACGGTGTCCCACGTTGTCCCACGTTGTCCCACGGTGTCCAACGGTGTCCAACGATGTCCAACGGTGTCCAACGGTGTCCCACGATGTCCACCGATGTCCAACGGTGTCCAACGGTGTCCAACGGTGTCCAACGGTGTCCAACGATGTCCAACGATGTCCAACGATGTCCAACGGTGTCCAACGATGTCCAACGATGTCCAACGGTGTCCCACGATGTCCAACGATGTCCAACGATGTCCAACGGTGTCCCACGTTGTCCCACGATGTCCCACGTTGTCCAACGATGTCCCACGTTGTCCCACGTTGTCCCACGGTGTCCAACGATGTCCAACGGTGTCCCACGTTGTCCCACGTTGTCCCACGTTGTCCCACGTTGTCCCACGTTGTTCCATGGTTTCCCACGTTGTCCCACGTTGTCCCACGTTGTCCCACGGTGTCCAACGATGTCCAACGGTGTCCAACGGTGTCCCACGGTGTCCAACGGTGTCCCACGTTGTCCCACGTTGTCCCACGTTGTCCCACGTTGTCCCACGTTGTCCAACGGTGTCCCACGGTGTCCAACGGTGTCCCACGTTGTCCCACGTTGTCCCACGGTGTCCCACGTTGTCCCACGTTGTCCCACGTTGTCCCACGTTATCCCACGTTGTCCAACGGTGTCCCACGGTGTCCAACGTTGTCCCACGGTGTCCAACGGTGTCCAACGATGTCCAACGGTGTCCAACGGTGTCCCACGATGTCCACCGATGTCCAACGGTGTCCAACGGTGTCCAACGGTGTCCAACGGTGTCCAACGATGTCCAACGATGTCCAACGATGTCCAACGGTGTCCCACGTTGTCCCACGTTGTCCCACGTTGTCCCACGGTGACCAACGGTGTCCCACGTTGTCCCACGTTGTCCCACGTTGTCCCACGGTGTCCAACGGTGTCCCACGTTGTCCCACGTTGTCCCACGTTGTCCCACGTTGTCCCACGATGTCCCACGTTGTCCTACGTTGTCCCACGTTGTCCCACGTTGTCCCACGTTGTCCCACGTTGTCCCACGTTGTCCCACGTTGTCCCACGTTGTCCCACGTTGTCCCCCGTTGTCCCATGTTGTCCCACGTTGTCCCACGGTGTCCCACGATGTCCCACGGTGTCCAACGGTGTCCCACGGTGTCCAACGGTGTCCCACGGTGTCCCACGTTGTCCCACGTTGTCCCACGTTGTCCCACGTTGTCCCACGTTGTCCAACGATGTCCAACGGTGTCCAACGATGTCCAACGGTGTCCAACGGTGTCCCACGGTGTCCCACGTTGTCCCACGTTGTCCCACGTTGTCCCACGTTGTCCCACGTTGTCCCACGTTGTCCCACGTTGTCCCACGTTGTCCCACGTTGTCCCACGTTGTCCCACGTTGTCCCACGTTGTCCCACGTTGTCCCACGTTGTCCCACGTTGTCCCACGTTGTCCCACGGTGTCGCACGATGTCCAACGGTGTCCAACGGTGTCCCACGGTGTCCAACGGTGTCCCACGTTGTCCCACGTTGTCCCACGTTGTCCCACGTTGTCCCACGTTGTCCCACGTTGTCCAACGATGTCCAACGGTGTCCCACGTTGTCCCACGTTGTCCCACGTTGTCCCACGTTGTCCCACGTTGTCCTACGTTGTCCCACGTTGTCCCACGTTGTCCCACGTTGTCCCACGTTGTCCCACGTTGTCCCACGTTGTCCCACGTTGTCCCACGTTGTTCCATGGTTTCCCACGTTGTCCCACGTTGTCCCACGTTGTCCCACGGTGTCCAACGATGTCCAACGGTGTCCAACGGTGTCCCACGTTGTCCCACGTTGTCCCACGGTGTCCAACGATGTCCAACGGTGTCCCACGTTGTCCCACGTTGTCCCACGTTGTCCCACGTTGTCCCACGTTGTCCCACGTTGTCCCACGTTGTCCCACGGTGTCCAACGATGTCCAACGGTGTCCCACGTTGTCCCACGTTGTCCCACGTTGTCCCACGTTGTCCCACGTTGTTCCATGGTTTCCCACGTTGTCCCACGTTGTCCCACGTTGTCCCACGTTGTCCCACGGTGTCCAACGATGTCCAACGGTGTCCAACGATGTCCAACAGTGTCCCACGTTGTCCCACGTTGTCCAACGGTGTCCCACGGTGTCCAACGGTGTCCCACGTTGTCCCACGTTGTCCCACGTTGTCCAACGGTGTCCCACGGTGTCCAACGGTGTCCAACGGTGTCCAACGATGTCCAACGGTGTCCAACGGTGTCCCACGATGTCCACCGATGTCCAACGGTGTCCAACGGTGTCCAACGGTGTCCCACGGTGTCCAACGATGTCCAACGGTGTCCAACGATGTCCAACGGTGTCCCACGTTGTCCCACGTTGTCCCACGTTGTCCCACGGTGTCCAACGATGTCCAACGGTGTCCAACGATGTCCAACGGTGTCCCACGATGTCCAACGATGTCCAACGATGTCCAACGGTGTCCAACGGTGTCCCACGTTGTCCCACGTTGTCCAAAGTTGTCCCACGTTGTCCCACGTTGTCCCACGTTGTCCCACGTTGTCCCACGTTGTCCCACGTTGTCCCACGGTGTCCAACGGTGTCCAACGATGTCCAACGGTGTCCAACGGTGTCCCACGATGTCCACCGATGTCCAACGGTGTCCAACGATGTCCAACGGTGTCCCACGTTGTCCCACGTTGTCCCACGTTGTCCCACGGTGTCCAACGATGTCCAACGGTGTCCAACGATGTCCAACGGTGTCCCACGATGTCCAACGATGTCCAACGATGTCCAACGGTGTCCAACGGTGTCCCACGTTGTCCCACGTTGTCCAACGTTGTCCCACGGTGTCCAACGATGTCCAACGGTGTCCCACGTTGTCCCACGTTGTCCCACGGTGTCCAACGGTGTCCAACGATGTCCAACGGTGTCCAACGGTGTCCCACGTTGTCCACCGATGTCCAACGTTGTCCCACGTTGTCCCACGGTGTCCAACGATGTCCAACGGTGTCCAACGATGTCCAACGGTGTCCCACGATGTCCAACGATGTCCAACGATGTCCAACGGTGTCCAACGGTGTCCCACGTTGTCCCACGTTGTCCAACGTTGTCCCACGGTGTCCAACGATGTCCAACGGTGTCCCACGTTGTCCCACGTTGTCCCACGGTGTCCAACGGTGTCCAACGATGTCCAACGGTGTCCAACGGTGTCCCACGATGTCCACCGATGTCCAACGGTGTCCAACGGTGTCCAACGGTGTCCAACGGTGTCCAACGATGTCCAACGATGTCCAACGATGTCCAACGGTGTCCAACGATGTCCAACGATGTCCAACGGTGTCCCACGATGTCCAACGATGTCCAACGATGTCCAACGGTGTCCCACGTTGTCCCACGATGTCCCACGTTGTCCAACGATGTCCCACGTTGTCCCACGTTGTCCCACGGTGTCCAACGATGTCCAACGGTGTCCCACGTTGTCCCACGTTGTCCCACGTTGTCCCACGTTGTCCCACGTTGTTCCATGGTTTCCCACGTTGTCCCACGTTGTCCCACGTTGTCCCACGGTGTCCAACGATGTCCAACGGTGTCCAACGGTGTCCCACGGTGTCCAACGGTGTCCCACGTTGTCCCACGTTGTCCCACGTTGTCCCACGTTGTCCCACGTTGTCCAACGGTGTCCCACGGTGTCCAACGGTGTCCCACGTTGTCCCACGTTGTCCCACGGTGTCCCACGTTGTCCCACGTTGTCCCACGTTGTCCCACGTTATCCCACGTTGTCCAACGGTGTCCCACGGTGTCCAACGTTGTCCCACGGTGTCCAACGGTGTCCAACGATGTCCAACGGTGTCCAACGGTGTCCCACGATGTCCACCGATGTCCAACGGTGTCCAACGGTGTCCAACGGTGTCCAACGGTGTCCAACGATGTCCAACGATGTCCAACGATGTCCAACGGTGTCCCACGTTGTCCCACGTTGTCCCACGTTGTCCCACGGTGACCAACGGTGTCCCACGTTGTCCCACGTTGTCCCACGTTGTCCCACGGTGTCCAACGGTGTCCCACGTTGTCCCACGTTGTCCCACGTTGTCCCACGTTGTCCCACGATGTCCCACGTTGTCCTACGTTGTCCCACGTTGTCCCACGTTGTCCCACGTTGTCCCACGTTGTCCCACGTTGTCCCACGTTGTCCCACGTTGTCCCACGTTGTCCCCCGTTGTCCCATGTTGTCCCACGTTGTCCCACGGTGTCCCACGATGTCCAACGGTGTCCAACGGTGTCCCACGGTGTCCAACGGTGTCCCACGTTGTCCCACGTTGTCCCACGTTGTCCCACGTTGTCCCACGTTGTCCCACGTTGTCCAACGATGTCCAACGGTGTCCAACGATGTCCAACGGTGTCCAACGGTGTCCCACGGTGTCCCACGTTGTCCCACGTTGTCCCACGTTGTCCCACGTTGTCCCACGTTGTCCCACGTTGTCCCACGTTGTCCCACGTTGTCCCACGTTGTCCTACGTTGTCCCACGTTGTCCCACGTTGTCCCACGTTGTCCCACGTTGTCCCACGTTGTCCCACGTTGTCCCACGGTGTCGCACGATGTCCAACGGTGTCCAACGGTGTCCCACGGTGTCCAACGGTGTCCCACGTTGTCCCACGTTGTCCCACGTTGTCCCACGTTGTCCCACGTTGTCCCACGTTGTCCAACGATGTCCAACGGTGTCCTACGTTGTCCCACGTTGTCCCACGTTGTCCCACGTTGTCCCACGTTGTCCCACGTTGTCCCACGTTGTCCCACGTTGTCCCACGTTGTTCCATGGTTTCCCACGTTGTCCCACGTTGTCCCACGTTGTCCCACGGTGTCCAACGATGTCCAACGGTGTCCAACGGTGTCCCACGTTGTCCCACGTTGTCCCACGGTGTCCAACGATGTCCAACGGTGTCCCACGTTGTCCCACGTTGTCCCACGTTGTCCCACGTTGTCCCACGTTGTCCCACGTTGTCCCACGTTGTCCCACGGTGTCCAACGATGTCCAACGGTGTCCCACGTTGTCCCACGTTGTCCCACGTTGTCCCACGTTGTCCCACGTTGTTCCATGGTTTCCCACGTTGTCCCACGTTGTCCCACGTTGTCCCACGGTGTCCAACGATGTCCAACGGTGTCCAACGGTGTCCCACGGTGTCCAACAGTGTCCCACGTTGTCCCACGTTGTCCAACGGTGTCCCACGGTGTCCAACGGTGTCCCACGTTGTCCCACGTTGTCCCACGTTGTCCCACGTTGTCCCACGTTGTCCCACGTTGTCCCACGTTGTCCCACGGTGCCCAACGGTGTCCAACGATGTCCAACGGTGTCCAACGGTGTCCCACGATGTCCACCGATGTCCAACGGTGTCCAACGGTGTCCAACGGTGTCCCACGGTGTCCAACGATGTCCAACGGTGTCCAACGATGTCCAACGGTGTCCCACGTTGTCCCACGTTGTCCCACGTTGTCCCACGGTGTCCAACGATGTCCAACGGTGTCCAACGATGTCCAACGGTGTCCCGCGATGTCCAACGATGTCCAACGATGTCCAACGGTGTCCAACGGTGTCCCACGTTGTCCCACGTTGTCCAACGTTGTCCCACGGTGTCCAACGATGTCCAACGGTGTCCCACGTTGTCCCACGTTGTCCCACGGTGTCCAACGGTGTCCAACGATGTCCAACGGTGTCCAACGATGTCCAACGGTGTCCAACGGTGTCCCACGATGTCCACCGATGTCCAACGGTGTCCAACGGTGTCCAACGGTGTCCAACGGTGTCCAACGATGTCCAACGATGTCCAACGATGTCCAACGGTGTCCAACGATGTCCAACGATGTCCAACGGTGTCCCACGATGTCCAACGATGTCCAACGATGTCCAACGGTGTCCCACGTTGTCCCACGATGTCCCACGTTGTCCAACGATGTCCCACGTTGTCCCACGTTGTCCCACGTTGTCCCACGGTGTCCCACGATGTCCAACGGTGTCCCACGTTGTCCCACGTTGTCCCACGTTGTCCCACGTTGTCCCACGTTGTTCCATGGTTTCCCACGTTGTCCCACGTTGTCCCACGTTGTCCCACGGTGTCCAACGATGTCCAACGGTGTCCAACGGTGTCCCACGGTGTCCAACGGTGTCCCACGTTGTCCCACGTTGTCCCACGTTGTCCCACGTTGTCCCACGTTGTCCAACGGTGTCCCACGGTGTCCAACGGTGTCCCACGTTGTCCCACGTTGTCCCACGGTGTCCCACGTTGTCCCACGTTGTCCCACGTTGTCCCACGTTGTCCCACGTTGTCCAACGGTGTCCCACGGTGTCCAACGTTGTCCCACGGTGTCCAACGGTGTCCAACGATGTCCAACGGTGTCCAACGGTGTCCCACGATGTCCACCGATGTCCAACGGTGTCCAACGGTGTCCAACGGTGTCCAACGGTGTCCAACGATGTCCAACGATGTCCAACGATGTCCAACGGTGTCCCACGTTGTCCCACGTTGTCCCACGTTGTCCCACGGTGACCAACGGTGTCCCACGTTGTCCCACGTTGTCCCACGTTGTCCCACGGTGTCCCACGTTGTCCCACGTTGTCCCACGTTGTCCCACGTTGTCCCACGTTGTCCCACGTTGTCCCACGTTGTCCCACGTTGTCCCACGTTGTCCTACGTTGTCCCACGTTGTCCCACGTTGTCCCACGTTGTCCCACGTTGTCCCACGTTGTCCCACGGTGTCCAACGGTGTCCAACGGTGTCCCACGATGTCCACCGATGTCCAACGGTGTCCAACGGTGTCCAACGGTGTCCCACGATGTCCACCGATGTCCAACGGTGTCCAACGGTGTCCAACGGTGTCCCACGGTATCCAACGATGTCCAACGGTGTCCAACGATGTCCAACGGTGTCCCACGTTGTCCCACGTTGTCCCACGTTGTCCCACGTTGTCCCACGTTGTCCCACGTTGTCCCACGTTGTCCCACGTTGTCCCACGTTGTCCCACGTTGTCCCACGTTGTCCCACGTTGTCCCACGTTGTCCCACGTTGTCCCACGTTGTCCCACGTTGTCCCACGGTGTCCAACGGTGTCCAACGGTGTCCAACGGTGTCCAACGATGTCCAACGGTGTCCAACGGTGTCCCACGGTGTCCAACGGTGTCCAACGGTGTCCCACGGTGTCCCACGTTGTCCCACGATGTCCCACGTTGTCCAACGATGTCCAACGGTGTCCCACGTTGTCCCACGTTGTCCTACGTTGTCCCACGTTGTCCCACGTTGTCCCACGTTGTCCCACGTTGTCCCACGTTGTCCCACGGTGTCCAACGGTGTCCCACGTTGTCCCACGTTGTCCCACGTTGTCCCACGTTGTCCCACGTTGTCCAACGGTGTCCCACGGTGTCCAACGGTGTCCAACGGTGTCCAACGATGTCCAACGGTGTCCAACGGTGTCCCACGATGTCCACCGATGTCCAACGGTGTCCAACGGTGTCCAACGGTGTCCCACGGTGTCCAACGATGTCCAACGGTGTCCAACGATGTCCAACGGTGTCCCACGTTGTCCCACGTTGTCCCACGTTGTCCCACGGTGTCCAACGATGTCCAACGGTGTCCAACGATGTCCAACGGTGTCCCACGATGTCCAACGATGTCCAACGGTGTCCAACGGTGTCCCACGTTGTCCCACGTTGTCCAAAGTTGTCCCACGTTGTCCCACGTTGTCCCACGTTGTCCCACGTTGTCCCACGTTGTCCCACGTTGTCCCACGGTGTCCAACGGTGTCCAACGATGTCCAACGGTGTCCAACGGTGTCCCACGATGTCCACCGATGTCCAACGGTGTCCAACGATGTCCAACGGTGTCCCACGTTGTCCCACGTTGTCCCACGTTGTCCCACGGTGTCCAACGATGTCCAACGGTGTCCAACGATGTCCAACGGTGTCCCACGATGTCCAACGATGTCCAACGATGTCCAACGGTGTCCAACGGTGTCCCACGTTGTCCCACGTTGTCCAACGTTGTCCCACGGTGTCCAACGATGTCCAACGGTGTCCAACGGTGTCCAACGATGTCCAACGGTGTCCAACGGTGTCCCACGTTGTCCACCGATGTCCAACGGTGTCCAACGGTGTCCAACGGTGTCCCACGGTGTCCAACGATGTCCAACGGTGTCCAACGATGTCCAACGGTGTCCCACGTTGTCCCACGTTGTCCCACGTTGTCCCACGGTGTCCAACGATGTCCAACGGTGTCCAACGATGTCCAACGGTGTCCCACGATGTCCAACGATGTCCAACGATGTCCAACGGTGTCCAACGGTGTCCCACGTTGTCCCACGTTGTCCAACGTTGTCCCACGGTGTCCAACGATGTCCAACGGTGTCCCACGTTGTCCCACGTTGTCCCACGGTGTCCAACGGTGTCCAACGATGTCCAACGGTGTCCAACGGTGTCCCACGATGTCCACCGATGTCCAACGGTGTCCAACGGTGTCCAACGGTGTCCAACGGTGTCCAACGATGTCCAACGATGTCCAACGATGTCCAACGGTGTCCAACGATGTCCAACGATGTCCAACGGTGTCCCACGATGTCCAACGATGTCCAACGATGTCCAACGGTGTCCCACGTTGTCCCACGATGTCCCACGTTGTCCAACGATGTCCCACGTTGTCCCACGTTGTCCCACGGTGTCCAACGATGTCCAACGGTGTCCCACGTTGTCCCACGTTGTCCCACGTTGTCCCACGTTGTCCCACGTTGTTCCATGGTTTCCCACGTTGTCCCACGTTGTCCCACGTTGTCCCACGGTGTCCAACGATGTCCAACGGTGTCCAACGGTGTCCCACGGTGTCCAACGGTGTCCCACGTTGTCCCACGTTGTCCCACGTTGTCCCACGTTGTCCCACGTTGTCCAACGGTGTCCCACGGTGTCCAACGGTGTCCCACGTTGTCCCACGTTGTCCCACGGTGTCCCACGTTGTCCCACGTTGTCCCACGTTGTCCCACGTTATCCCACGTTGTCCAACGGTGTCCCACGGTGTCCAACGTTGTCCCACGGTGTCCAACGGTGTCCAACGATGTCCAACGGTGTCCAACGGTGTCCCACGATGTCCACCGATGTCCAACGGTGTCCAACGGTGTCCAACGGTGTCCAACGGTGTCCAACGATGTCCAACGATGTCCAACGATGTCCAACGGTGTCCCACGTTGTCCCACGTTGTCCCACGTTGTCCCACGGTGACCAACGGTGTCCCACGTTGTCCCACGTTGTCCCACGTTGTCCCACGGTGTCCAACGGTGTCCCACGTTGTCCCACGTTGTCCCACGTTGTCCCACGTTGTCCCACGATGTCCCACGTTGTCCCACGTTGTCCCACGTTGTCCCACGTTGTCCCACGTTGTCCCACGTTGTCCCACGTTGTCCCACGTTGTCCCACGTTGTCCCACGTTGTCCCCCGTTGTCCCATGTTGTCCCACGTTGTCCCACGGTGTCCCACGATGTCCAAAGGTGTCCAACGGTGTCCCACGGTGTCCAACGGTGTCCCACGTTGTCCCACGTTGTCCCACGTTCTCCCACGTTGTCCCACGTTGTCCCACGTTGTCCAACGATGTCCAACGGTGTCCAACGATGTCCAACGGTGTCCAACGGTGTCCCACGGTGTCCCACGTTGTCCCCCGTTGTCCCACGTTGTCCCACGTTGTCCCACGTTGTCCCACGTTGTCCCACGTTGTCCCACGTTGTCCCACGTTGTCCCACGTTGTCCCACGTTGTCCCACGTTGTCCCACGTTGTCCCACGTTGTCCCACGTTGTCCCACGTTGTCCCACGGTGTCGCACGATGTCCAACGGTGTCCAACGGTGTCCCACGGTGTCCAACGGTGTCCCACGTTGTCCCACGTTGTCCCACGTTGTCCCACGTTGTCCCACGTTGTCCCACGTTGTCCAACGATGTCCAACGGTGTCCCACGTTGTCCCACGTTGTCCCACGTTGTCCCACGTTGTCCCACGTTGTCCTACGTTGTCCCACGTTGTCCCACGTTGTCCCACGTTGTCCCACGTTGTCCCACGTTGTCCCACGTTGTCCCACGTTGTCCCACGTTGTTCCATGGTTTCCCACGTTGTCCCACGTTGTCCCACGTTGTCCCACGGTGTCCAACGATGTCCAACGGTGTCCAACGGTGTCCCACGTTGGCCCACGTTGTCCCACGGTGTCCAACGATGTCCAACGGTGTCCCACGTTGTCCCACGTTGTCCCACGTTGTCCCACGTTGTCCCACGTTGTCCCACGTTGTCCCACGTTGTCCCACGGTGTCCAACGATGTCCAACGGTGTCCCACGTTGTCCCACGTTGTCCCACGTTGTCCCACGTTGTCCCACGTTGTTCCATGGTTTCCCACGTTGTCCCACGTTGTCCCACGTTGTCCCACGGTGTCCAACGATGTCCAACGGTGTCCAACGGTGTCCCACGGTGTCCAACAGTGTCCCACGTTGTCCCACGTTGTCCAACGGTGTCCCACGGTGTCCAACGGTGTCCCACGTTGTCCCACGTTGTCCCACGTTGTCCCACGTTGTCCCACGTTGTCCCACGTTGTCCCACGTTGTCCCACGGTGCCCAACGGTGTCCAACGATGTCCAACGGTGTCCAACGGTGTCCCACGATGTCCACCGATGTCCAACGGTGTCCAACGGTGTCCAACGGTGTCCCACGGTGTCCAACGATGTCCAACGGTGTCCAACGATGTCCAACGGTGTCCCACGTTGTCCCACGTTGTCCCACGTTGTCCCACGGTGTCCAACGATGTCCAACGGTGTCCAACGATGTCCAACGGTGTCCCGCGATGTCCAACGATGTCCAACGATGTCCAACGGTGTCCAACGGTGTCCCACGTTGTCCCACGTTGTCCAACGTTGTCCCACGGTGTCCAACGATGTCCAACGGTGTCCCACGTTGTCCCACGTTGTCCCACGGTGTCCAACGGTGTCCAACGATGTCCAACGGTGTCCAACGATGTCCAACGGTGTCCAACGGTGTCCCACGATGTCCACCGATGTCCAACGGTGTCCAACGGTGTCCAACGGTGTCCAACGGTGTCCAACGATGTCCAACGATGTCCAACGATGTCCAACGGTGTCCAACGATGTCCAACGATGTCCAACGGTGTCCCACGATGTCCAACGATGTCCAACGATGTCCAACGGTGTCCCACGTTGTCCCACGATGTCCCACGTTGTCCAACGATGTCCCACGTTGTCCCACGTTGTCCCACGTTGTCCCACGGTGTCCAACGGTGTCCAACGGTGTCCCACGTTGTCCCACGTTGTCCCACGGTGTCCCACGTTGTCCCACGTTGTTCCATGGTTTCCCACGTTGTCCCACGTTGTCCCACGTTGTCCCACGGTGTCCAACGATGTCCAACGGTGTCCAACGGTGTCCCACGGTGTCCAACGGTGTCCCACGTTGTCCCACGTTGTCCCACGTTGTCCCACGTTGTCCCACGTTGTCCAACGGTGTCCCACGGTGTCCAACGGTGTCCCACGTTGTCCCACGTTGTCCCACGGTGTCCCACGTTGTCCCACGTTGTCCCACGTTGTCCCACGTTGTCCCACGTTGTCCAACGGTGTCCCACGGTGTCCAACGATGTCCAACGATGTCCAACGGTGTCCAACGGTGTCCCACGATGTCCACCGATGTCCAACGGTGTCCAACGGTGTCCAACGGTGTCCAACGGTGTCCAACGATGTCCAACGATGTCCAACGATGTCCAACGGTGTCCAACGATGTCCAACGATGTCCAACGATGTCCAACGGTGTCCCACGTTGTCCCACGTTGTCCCACGTTGTCCCACGTTGTCCCACGGTGTCCAACGGTGTCCAACGATGTCCAACGATGTCCAACGATGTCCAACGGTGTCCCACGTTGTCCCACGTTGTCCCACGTTGTCCCACGGTGACCAACGGTGTCCCACGTTGTCCCACGTTGTCCCACGTTGTCCCACGGTGTCCCACGTTGTCCCACGTTGTCCCACGTTGTCCCACGTTGTCCCACGTTGTCCCACGTTGTCCCACGTTGTCCCACGTTGTCCCACGTTGTCCTACGTTGTCCCACGTTGTCCCACGTTGTCCCACGTTGTCCCACGTTGTCCCACGTTGTCCCACGTTGTCCCACGGTGTCCCACGATGTCCAACGGTGTCCAACGGTGTCCCACGGTGTCCAACGGTGTCCCACGTTGTCCCACGTTGTCCCACGTTGTCCCACGTTGTCCCACGTTGTCCCACGTTGTCCAACGATGTCCAACGGTGTCCCACGTTGTCCCACGTTGTCCCACGTTGTCCCACGTTGTCCCACGTTGTCCCACGTTGTCCCACGTTGTCCCACGTTGTCCCACGTTGTCCCACGTTGTCCCACGTTGTCCCACGGTGTCCAACGATGTCCAACGATGTCCAACGGTGTCCAACGGTGTCCCACGATGTCCACCGATGTCCAACGGTGTCCAACGGTGTCCAACGGTGTCCAACGGTGTCCAACGATGTCCAACGATGTCCAACGATGTCCAACGGTGTCCAACGATGTCCAACGATGTCCAACGGTGTCCCACGATGTCCAACGATGTCCAACGATGTCCAACGGTGTCCAACGGTGTCCCACGTTGTCCCAAGTTGTCCCACGTTGTCCCACGTTGTCCAACGATGCCCAACGGTGTCCCACGTTGTCCCACGTTGTCCCACGTTGTCCCACGTTGTCCCACGTTGTCCCACGTTGTCCCACGTTGTCCCACGTTGTCCCACGTTGTCCCACGTTGTCCCACGTTGTCCCACGTTGTCCCACGTTGTCGCACGTTGTCCCACGTTGTCCCACGGTGTCCAACGGTGTCCCACGTTGTCCCACGTTGTCCCACGTTGTCCCACGTTGTCCCACGTTGTCCAACGGTGTCCCACGGTGTCCAACGGTGTCCCACGTTGTCCCACGTTGTCCCACGTTGTCCCACGGTGTCCAACGATGTCCAACGGTGTCCCACGTTGTCCCACGTTGTCCCACGTTGTCCCACGTTGTCCCACGTTGTTCCATGGTTTCCCACGTTGTCCCACGTTGTCCCACGTTGTCCCACGGTGTCCAACGATGTCCAACGGTGTCCAACGGTGTCCCACGGTGTCCAACGGTGTCCCACGTTGTCCCACGTTGTCCCACGTTGTCCCACGTTGTCCCACGTTGTCCAACGGTGTCCCACGGTGTCCAACGGTGTCCCACGTTGTCCCACGTTGTCCCACGTTGTCCCACGTTGTCCCACGTTGTCCCACGTTGTCCCACGGTGTCCAACGGTGTCCAACGATGTCCAACGGTGTCCATCGGTGTCCCACGATGTCCACCGATGTCCAACGGTGTCCAACGGTGTCCCACGTTGTCCCACGTTGTCCCACGGTGTCCAACGATGTCCAACGGTGTTCAACGATGTCCAACGGTGTCCCACGATGTCCAACGATGTCCAACGATGTCCAACGGTGTCCAACGGTGTCCCACGGTGTCCAACGGTGTCCCACGTTGTCCCACGTTGTCCCACGTTGTCCCACGTTGTCCCACGTTGTCCCACGTTGTCCCACGTTGTCCCACGGTGTCCAACGGTGTCCAACGATGTCCAACGGTGTCCAACGGTGTCCCACGATGTCCACCGATGTCCAACGGTGTCCAACGGTGTCCCACGTTGTCCCACGTTGTCCCACGGTGTCCAACGATGTCCAACGCTGTCCAACGATGTCCAACGGTGTCCCACGATGTCCAACGATGTCCAACGATGTCCAACGGTGTCCAACGGTGTCCCACGTTGTCCCACGTTGTCCAACGTTGTCCCACGGTGTCCAACGATGTCCAACGGTGTCCCACGTTGTCCCACGTTGTCCCACGGTGTCCAACGGTGTCCAACGATGTCCAACGGTGTCCAACGGTGTCCCACGATGTCCACCGATGTCCAACGGTGTCCAACGGTGTCCAACGGTGTCCAACGGTGTCCAACGATGTCCAACGATGTCCAACGATGTCCAACGGTGTCCAACGATGTCCAACGATGTCCAACGGTGTCCCACGATGTCCAACGATGTCCAACGATGTCCAACGGTGTCCAACGGTGTCCCACGTTGTCCCACGTTGTCCCACGTTGTCCCACGGTGTCCAACGATGTCCAACGGTGTCCCACGTTGTCCCACGTGGTCCCACGTTGTCCCACGTTGTCCCACGGTGTCCAACGATGTCCAACGGTGTCCCACGTTGTCCCACGTGGTCCCACGTTGTCCCATGTTGTCCCACGTTGTCCCACGTTGTCCCACGTTGTTCCATGGTTTCCCACGTTGTCCAACGAAGTCCCACGGTGTCCAACGGTGTCCCACGTTGTCCCACGTTGTCCCACGTTGTCCCACGTTGTCCCACGTTGTCCCACGGTGTCCAACGGTGTCCAACGATGTCCAACGGTGTCCAACGGTGTCCCACGATGTCCACCGATGTCCAACGGTGTCCAACGGTGTCCAACGGTGTCCCACGATGTCCACCGATGTCCAACGGTGTCCAACGGTGTCCAACGGTGTCCCACGGTGTCCAACGATGTCCAACGGTGTCCAACGATGTCCAACGGTGTCCCACGTTGTCCCACGTTGTCCCACGTTGTCCCACGTTGTCCCACGTTGTCCCACGTTGTCCCACGTTGTCCCACGTTGTCCCACGTTGTCCCACGTTGTCCCACGTTGTCCCACGTTGTCCCACGTTGTCCCACGTTGTCCCACGTTGTCCCACGTTGTCCCACGGTGTCCAACGGTGTCCAACGGTGTCCAACGGTGTCCAACGATGTCCAACGGTGTCCAACGGTGTCCCACGGTGTCCAACGGTGTCCAACGGTGTCCAACGGTGTCCCACGTTGTCCCACGATGTCCCACGTTGTCCAACGATGTCCAACGGTGTCCCACGTTGTCCCACGTTGTCCTACATTGTCCCACGTTGTCCCACGTTGTCCCACGTTGTCCCACGTTGTCCTACGTTGTCCCACGGTGTCCAACGGTGTCCCACGTTGTCCCACGTTGTCCCACGTTGTCCCACGTTGTCCAACGGTGTCCCACGGTGTCCAACGGTGTCCAACGGTGTCCAACGATGTCCAACGGTGTCCAACGGTGTCCCACGATGTCCACCGATGTCCAACGGTGTCCAACGGTGTCCAACGGTGTCCCACGGTGTCCAACGATGTCCAACGGTGTCCAACGATGTCCAACGGTGTCCCACGTTGTCCCACGTTGTCCCACGTTGTCCCACGGTGTCCAACGATGTCCAACGGTGTCCAACGATGTCCAACGGTGTCCCACGATGTCCAACGATGTCCAACGATGTCCAACGGTGTCCAACGGTGTCCCACGTTGTCCCACGTTGTCCAATGTTGTCCCACGTTGTCCCACGTTGTCCCACGTTGTCCCACGTTGTCCCACGTTGTCCCACGTTGTCCCACGGTGTCCAACGGTGTCCAACGATGTCCAACGGTGTCCAACGGTGTCCCACGATGTCCACCGATGTCCAACGGTGTCCAACGGTGTCCAACGGTGTCCAACGGTGTCCAACGATGTCCAACGATGTCCAACGATGTCCAACGGTGTCCAACGATGTCCAACGATGTCCAACGGTGTCCCACGATGTCCAACGATGTCCAACGATGTCCAACGGTGTCCAACGGTGTCCCACGTTGTCCCACGTTGTCCCACGTTGTCCCACGGTGTCCAACGTTGTCCAACGGTGTCCCACGTTGTCCCACGTTGTCCCACGTTGTCCCACGTTGTCCCACGTTGTCCCACGTTGTTCCATGGTTTCCCACGTTGTCCCACGTTGTCCCACGTTGTCCCACGGTGTCCAACGATGTCCAACGGTGTCCAACGGTGTCCCACGGTGTCCAACGGTGTCCCACGTTGTCCCACGTTGTCCAACGGTGTCCCACGGGGTCCAACGGTGTCCCACGTTGTCCCACGTTGTCCCACGTTGTCCCACGTTGTCCCACGTTGTCCCACGTTGTCCCACGTTGTCCCACGTTGTCCCACGTTGTCCCACGTTGTCCCACGTTGTCCCACGTTGTTCCATGGTTTCCCACGTTGTCCCACGTTGTCCCACGTTGTCCCACGGTGTCCAACGATGTCCAACGGTGTCCAACGGTGTCCCACGGTGTCCAACGGTGTCCCACGTTGTCCCACGTTGTCCCACGTTGTCCCACGTTGTCCCACGTTGTCCAACGAAGTCCCACGGTGTCCAACGGTGTCCCACGTTGTCCCCCGTTGTCCCACGTTGTCCCACGTTGTCCCACGTTGTCCCACGTTGTCCCACGTTGTCCCACGTTGTCCCACGTTGTCCCACGGTGCCCAACGGTGTCCAACGATGTCCAACGGTGTCCAACGGTGTCCCACGATGTCCACCGATGTCCAACGGTGTCCAACGGTGTCCAACGGTGTCCCACGGTGTCCAACGATGTCCAACGGTGTCCAACGATGTCCAACGGTGTCCCACGTTGTCCCACGTTGTCCCACGTTGTCCCACGGTGTCCAACGATGTCCAACGGTGTCCAACGATGTCCAACGGTGTCCCACGATGTCCAACGATGTCCAACGATGTCCAACGGTGTCCAACGGTGTCCCACGTTGTCCCACGTTGTCCAACGTTGTCCCACGGTGTCCAACGATGTCCAACGGTGTCCCACGTTGTCCCACGTTGTCCCACGGTGTCCAACGGTGTCCAACGATGTCCAACGGTGTCCAACGATGTCCAACGGTGTCCAACGGTGTCCCACGATGTCCACCGATGTCCAACGGTGTCCAACGGTGTCCAACGGTGTCCAACGGTGTCCAACGATGTCCAACGATGTCCAACGATGTCCAACGGTGTCCAACGATGTCCAACGATGTCCAACGGTGTCCCACGATGTCCAACGATGTCCAACGATGTCCAACGGTGTCCCACGTTGTCCCACGATGTCCCACGTTGTCCAACGATGTCCCACGTTGTCCCACGTTGTCCCACGGTGTCCAACGATGTCCAACGGTGTCCCACGTTGTCCCACGTTGTCCCACGTTGTCCCACGTTGTCCCACGTTGTTCCATGGTTTCCCACGTTGTCCCACGTTGTCCCACGTTGTCCCACGGTGTCCAACGATGTCCAACGGTGTCCAACGGTGTCCCACGGTGTCCAACGGTGTCCCACGTTGTCCCACGTTGTCCCACGTTGTCCCACGGTGTCCCACGTTGTCCAACGGTGTCCCACGGTGTCCAACGGTGTCCCACGTTGTCCCACGTTGTCCCACGGTGTCCCACGTTGTCCCACGTTGTCCCACGTTGTCCCACGTTGTCCCACGTTGTCCAACGGTGTCCCACGGTGTCCAACGTTGTCCCACGGTGTCCAACGGTGTCCAACGATGTCCAACGGTGTCCAACGGTGTCCCACGATGTCCACCGATGTCCAACGGTGTCCAACGGTGTCCAACGGTGTCCAACGGTGTCCAACGATGTCCAACGATGTCCAACGATGTCCAACGGTGTCCCACGTTGTCCCACGTTGTCCCACGTTGTCCCACGGTGACCAACGGTGTCCCACGTTGTCCCACGTTGTCCCACGTTGTCCCACGGTGTCCAACGGTGTCCCACGTTGTCCCACGTTGTCCCACGTTGTCCCACGGTGTCCAACGGTGTCCCACGTTGTCCCACGTTGTCCCACGTTGTCCCACGTTGTCCTACGATGTCCCACGTTGTCCTACGTTGTCCCACGTTGTCCCACGTTGTCCCACGTTGTCCCACGTTGTCCCACGTTGTCCCACGTTGTCCCACGTTGTCCCACGTTGTCCCCCGTTGTCCCACGTTGTCCCACGTTGTCCCACGGTGTCCCACGATGTCCAACGGTGTCCAACGGTGTCCCACGGTGTCCAACGGTGTCCCACGTTGTCCCACGTTGTCCCACGTTGTCCCACGTTGTCCCACGTTGTCCCACGTTGTCCAACGATGTCCAACGGTGTCCAACGATGTCCCACGGTGTCCAACGGTGTCCCACGTTGTCCCACGTTGTCCCACGTTGTCCCACGTTGTCCCACGTTGTCCCACGTTGTCCAACGATGTCCAACGGTGTCCAACGATGTCCAACGGTGTCCAACGGTGTCCCACGGTGTCCCACGTTGTCCCACGTTGTCCCACGTTGTCCCACGTTGTCCCACGTTGTCCCACGTTGTCCCACGTTGTCCCACGTTGTCCCACGTTGTCCCACGTTGTCCTACGTTGTCCCACGTTGTCCCACGTTGTCCCACGTTGTCCCACGTTGTCCCACGTTGTCCCACGTTGTCCCACGGTGTCCCACGATGTCCAACGGTGTCCAACGGTGTCCCACGGTGTCCAACGGTGTCCCACGTTGTCCCACGTTGTCCCACGTTGTCCCACGTTGTCCCACGTTGTCCAACGATGTCCAACGGTGTCCAACGATGTCCAACGGTGTCCAACGGTGTCCCACGGTGTCCCACGTTGTCCCACGTTGTCCCACGTTGTCCCACGTTGTCCCACGGTGTCCCACGATGTCCAACGGTGTCCAACGGTGTCCCACGGTGTCCAACGGTGTCCCACGTTGTCCCACGTTGTCCCACGTTGTCCCACGTTGTCCCACGTTGTCCCACGTTGTCCAACGATGTCCAACGGTGTCCAACGATGTCCAACGGTGTCCAACGGTGTCCCACGGTGTCCCACGTTGTCCCACGTTGTCCCACGTTGTCCCACGTTGTCCCACGTTGTCCCACGTTGTCCCACGTTGTCCCACGTTGTCCCACGTTGTCCTACGTTGTCCCACGTTGTCCCACGTTGTCCCACGTTGTCCCACGTTGTCCCACGTTGTCCCACGTTGTCCCACGGTGTCCCACGATGTCCAACGGTGTCCAACGGTGTCCCACGGTGTCCAACGGTGTCCCACGTTGTCCCACGTTGTCCCACGTTGTCCCACGTTGTCCCACGTTGTCCCACGTTGTCCAACGATGTCCAACGGTGTCCCACGTTGTCCCACGTTGTCCCACGTTGTCCCACGTTGTCCCACGTTGTCCCACGTTGTCCCACGTTGTCCCACGTTGTCCCACGTTGTCCCACGTTGTCCCACGTTGTCCCACGGTGTCCAACGATGTCCAACGATGTCCAACGGTGTCCAACGGTGTCCCACGATGTCCACCGATGTCCAACGGTGTCCAACGGTGTCCAACGGTGTCCAACGGTGTCCAACGATGTCCAACGATGTCCAACGATGTCCAACGGTGTCCAACGATGTCCAACGATGTCCAACGGTGTCCCACGATGTCCAACGATGTCCAACGATGTCCAACGGTGTCCAACGGTGTCCCACGTTGTCCCAAGTTGTCCCACGTTGTCCCACGTTGTCGCACGTTGTCCCACGTTGTCCCACGGTGTCCAACGGTGTCCCACGTTGTCCCACGTTGTCCCACGTTGTCCCACGTTGTCCCACGTTGTCCAACGGTGTCCCACGGTGTCCAACGGTGTCCCACGTTGTCCCACGTTGTCCCACGTTGTCCCACGGTGTCCAACGATGTCCAACGGTGTCCCACGTTGTCCCACGTTGTCCCACGTTGTCCCACGTTGTCCCACGTTGTTCCATGGTTTCCCACGTTGTCCCACGTTGTCCCACGTTGTCCCACGGTGTCCAACGATGTCCAACGGTGTCCAACGGTGTCCCACGGTGTCCAACGGTGTCCCACGTTGTCCCACGTTGTCCCACGTTGTCCCACGTTGTCCCACGTTGTCCAACGGTGTCCCACGGTGTCCAACGGTGTCCCACGTTGTCCCACGTTGTCCCACGTTGTCCCACGTTGTCCCACGTTGTCCCACGTTGTCCCACGGTGTCCAACGGTGTCCAACGATGTCCAACGGTGTCCATCGGTGTCCCACGATGTCCACCGATGTCCAACGGTGTCCAACGGTGTCCCACGTTGTCCCACGTTGTCCCACGGTGTCCAACGATGTCCAACGGTGTCCAACGATGTCCAACGGTGTCCCACGATGTCCAACGATGTCCAACGATGTCCAACGGTGTCCAACGGTGTCCCACGGTGTACAACGGTGTCCCACGTTGTCCCACGTTGTCCCACGTTGTCCCACGTTGTCCCACGTTGTCCCACGTTGTCCCACGTTGTCCCACGGTGTCCAACGGTGTCCAACGATGTCCAACGGTGTCCAACGGTGTCCCACGATGTCCACCGATGTCCAACGGTGTCCAACGGTGTCCCACGTTGTCCCACGTTGTCCCACGGTGTCCAACGATGTCCAACGGTGTCCAACGATGTCCAACGGTGTCCCACGATGTCCAACGATGTCCAACGATGTCCAACGGTGTCCAACGGTGTCCCACGTTGTCCCACGTTGTCCAACGTTGTCCCACGGTGTCCAACGATGTCCAACGGTGTCCAACGGTGTCCCACGTTGTCCCACGTTGTCCAACGTTGTCCCACGGTGTCCAACGATGTCCAACGGTGTCCCACGTTGTCCCACGTTGTCCCACGGTGTCCAACGGTGTCCACCGATGTCCAACGGTGTCCAACGGTGTCCCACGTTGTCCCACGTTGTCCCACGGTGTCCAACGATGTCCAACGGTGTCCAACGATGTCCAACGGTGTCCCACGATGTCCAACGATGTCCAACGATGTCCAACGGTGTCCAACGGTGTCCCACGTTGTCCCACGTTGTCCAACGTTGTCCCACGGTGTCCAACGATGTCCAACGGTGTCCCACGTTGTCCCACGTTGTCCCACGGTGTCCAACGGTGTCCAACGATGTCCAACGGTGTCCAACGGTGTCCCACGATGTCCACCGATGTCCAACGGTGTCCAACGGTGTCCAACGGTGTCCAACGGTGTCCAACGATGTCCAACGATGTCCAACGATGTCCAACGGTGTCCAACGATGTCCAACGATGTCCAACGGTGTCCCACGATGTCCAACGATGTCCAACGATGTCCAACGGTGTCCAACGGTGTCCCACGTTGTCCCACGTTGTCCCACGTTGTCCCACGGTGTCCAACGATGTCCAACGGTGTCCCACGTTGTCCCACGTGGTCCCACGTTGTCCCACGTTGTCCCACGGTGTCCAACGATGTCCAACGGTGTCCCACGTTGTCCCACGTTGTCCCACGTTGTCCCACGTTGTCCCACGTTGTCCCACGTTGTCCAACGGTGTCCCACGGTGTCCAACGGTGTCCAACGGTGTCCAACGATGTCCAACGGTGTCCAACGGTGTCCCACGATGTCCACCGATGTCCAACGGTGTCCAACGGTGTCCAACGGTGTCCCACGGTGTCCAACGATGTCCAACGGTGTCCAACGATGTCCAACGGTGTCCCACGTTGTCCCACGTTGTCCCACGTTGTCCCACGGTGTCCAACGATGTCCAACGGTGTCCAACGATGTCCAACGGTGTCCCACGATGTCCAACGATGTCCAACGATGTCCAACGGTGTCCAACGGTGTCCCACGTTGTCCCACGTTGTCCAATGTTGTCCCACGTTGTCCCACGTTGTCCCACGTTGTCCCACGTTGTCCCACGTTGTCCCACGTTGTCCCACGGTGTCCAACGGTGTCCAACGATGTCCAACGGTGTCCAACGGTGTCCCACGATGTCCACCGATGTCCAACGGTGTCCAACGGTGTCCAACGGTGTCCAACGGTGTCCAACGATGTCCAACGATGTCCAACGATGTCCAACGGTGTCCAACGATGTCCAACGATGTCCAACGGTGTCCCACGATGTCCAACGATGTCCAACGATGTCCAACGATGTCCAACGGTGTCCCACGTTGTCCCACGTTGTCCCACGTTGTCCCACGGTGTCCAACGGTGTCCCACGTTGTCCCACGTTGTCCCACGGTGTCCAACGATGTCCAACGGTGTCCCACGTTGTCCCACGTTGTCCCACGTTGTCCAACGGTGTCCCACGGTGTCCAACGGTGTCCCACGTTGTCCCACGTTGTCCCACGTTGTCCCACGTTGTCCAACGAAGTCCCACGGTGTCCAACGGTGTCCCACGTTGTCCCACGTTGTCCCACGTTGTCCCACGTTGTCCCACGTTGTCCCACGTTGTCCCACGTTGTCCCACGTTGTCCCACGTTGTCCCACGTTGTCCCACGTTGTCCCACGTTGTCCCACGGTGTCCAACGGTGTCCAACGATGTCCAACGGTGTCCAACGGTGTCCCACGATGTCCACCGATGTCCAACGGTGTCCAACGGTGTCCAACGGTGTCCCACGATGTCCACCGATGTCCAACGGTGTCCAACGGTGTCCAACGGTGTCCCACGGTGTCCAACGATGTCCAACGGTGTCCAACGATGTCCAACGGTGTCCCACGTTGTCCAACGGTGTCCAACGTTGTCCAACGGTGTCCCACGTTGTCCCACGTTGTCCCACGTTGTCCCACGTTGTCCCACGTTGTCCCACGTTGTCCCACGTTGTCCAACGAAGTCCCACGGTGTCCAACGGTGTCCCACGTTGTCCCACGTTGTCCCACGTTGTCCCACGTTGTCCCACGTTGTCCCACGTTGTCCCACGTTGTCCCACGTTGTCCCACGTTGTCCCACGTTGTCCCACGGTGTCCCACGTTGTCCCACGTTGTCCCACGGTGTCCAACGGTGTCCAACGGTGTCCAACGGTGTCCAACGATGTCCAACGGTGTCCAACGGTGTCCCACGGTGTCCAACGGTGTCCAGCGGTGTCCCACGGTGTCCCACGTTGTCCCACGATGTCCCACGTTGTCCAACGATATCCAACGGTGTCCCACGTTGTCCCACGTTGTCCTACGTTGTCCCACGTTGTCCCACGTTGTCCCACGTTGTCCCACGTTGTCCCACGTTGTCCCACGGTGTCCAACGGTGTCCCACGTTGTCCCACGTTGTCCCACGTTGTCCCACGTTGTCCCACGTTGTCCAACGGTGTCCCACGGTGTCCAACGGTGTCCAACGGTGTCCAACGATGTCCAACGGTGTCCAACGGTGTCCCACGATGTCCACCGATGTCCAACGTTGTCCCACGTTGTCCCACGTTGTCCCACGTTGTCCAACGGTGTCCCACGGTGTCCAACGGTGTCCCACGTTGTCCCACGATGTCCCACGTTGTCCAACGATGTCCAACGGTGTCCCACGTTGTCCCACGTTGTCCTACGTTGTCCCACGTTGTCCCACGTTGTCCCACGTTGTCCCACGTTGTCCCACGTTGTCCCACGTTGTCCCACGTTGTCCCACGTTGTCCCACGTTGTCCCACGGTGTCCAACGGTGTCCAACGGTGTCCCACGTTGTCCCACGTTGTCCCACGGTGTCCAACGATGTCCAACGGTGTCCAACGATGTCCAACGGTGTCCCACGATGTCCAACGATGTCCAACGATGTCCAACGGTGTCCAACGGTGTCCCACGTTGTCCCACGTTGTCCAACGTTGTCCCACGGTGTCCAACGATGTCCAACGGTGTCCCACGTTGTCCCACGTTGTCCCACGGTGTCCAACGGTGTCCAACGATGTCCAACGGTGTCCAACGGTGTCCCACGATGTCCACCGATGTCCAACGGTGTCCAACGGTGTCCCACGTTGTCCCACGTTGTCCCACGGTGTCCAACGATGTCCAACGGTGTCCAACGATGTCCAACGGTGTCCCACGATGTCCAACGATGTCCAACGATGTCCAACGGTGTCCAACGGTGTCCCACGTTGTCCCACGTTGTCCAACGTTGTCCCACGGTGTCCAACGATGTCCAACGGTGTCCCACGTTGTCCCACGTTGTCCCACGGTGTCCAACGGTGTCCAACGATGTCCAACGGTGTCCAACGGTGTCCCACGATGTCCACCGATGTCCAACGGTGTCCAACGGTGTCCAACGGTGTCCAACGGTGTCCAACGATGTCCAACGATGTCCAACGATGTCCAACGGTGTCCAACGATGTCCAACGATGTCCAACGGTGTCCCACGATGTCCAACGATGTCCAACGATGTCCAACGGTGTCCAACGGTGTCCCACGTTGTCCCACGTTGTCCCACGTTGTCCCACGGTGTCCAACGATGTCCAACGGTGTCCCACGTTGTCCCACGTGGTCCCACGTTGTCCCACGTTGTCCCACGGTGTCCAACGATGTCCAACGGTGTCCCACGTTGTCCCACGTTGTCCCACGTTGTCCCACGTTGTCCCACGTTGTCCCACGTTGTCCAACGGTGTCCCACGGTGTCCAACGGTGTCCAACGGTGTCCAACGATGTCCAACGGTGTCCAACGGTGTCCCACGATGTCCACCGATGTCCAACGGTGTCCAACGGTGTCCAACGGTGTCCCACGGTGTCCAACGATGTCCAACGGTGTCCAACGATGTCCAACGGTGTCCCACGTTGTCCCACGTTGTCCCACGTTGTCCCACGGTGTCCAACGATGTCCAACGGTGTCCAACGATGTCCAACGGTGTCCCACGATGTCCAACGATGTCCAACGATGTCCAACGGTGTCCAACGGTGTCCCACGTTGTCCCACGTTGTCCAATGTTGTCCCACGTTGTCCCACGTTGTCCCACGTTGTCCCACGTTGTCCCACGTTGTCCCACGTTGTCCCACGGTGTCCAACGGTGTCCAACGATGTCCAACGGTGTCCAACGGTGTCCCACGATGTCCACCGATGTCCAACGGTGTCCAACGGTGTCCAACGGTGTCCAACGGTGTCCAACGATGTCCAACGATGTCCAACGATGTCCAACGGTGTCCAACGATGTCCAACGATGTCCAACGGTGTCCCACGATGTCCAACGATGTCCAACGATGTCCAACGATGTCCAACGGTGTCCCACGTTGTCCCACGTTGTCCCACGTTGTCCCACGGTGTCCAACGGTGTCCCACGTTGTCCCACGTTGTCCCACGGTGTCCAACGATGTCCAACGGTGTCCCACGGTGTCCCACGTTGTCCCACGTTGTCCCACGTTGTCCCACGTTGTCCCACGTTGTCCCACGTTGTCCCACGTTGTCCCACGTTGTCCAACGGTGTCCCACGGTGTCCAACGGTGTCCCACGTTGTCCCACGTTGTCCCACGTTGTCCCACGGTGTCCAACGATGTCCAACGGTGTCCCACGTTGTCCCACGTTGTCCCACGTTGTCCCACGTTGTCCAACGAAGTCCCACGGTGTCCAACGGTGTCCCACGTTGTCCCACGTTGTCCCACGTTGTCCCACGTTGTCCCACGTTGTCCCACGTTGTCCCACGGTGTCCAACGATGTCCAACGGTGTCCCACGTTGTCCCACGTTGTCCCACGTTGTCCCACGTTGTCCAACGAAGTCCCACGGTGTCCAACGGTGTCCCACGTTGTCCCACGTTGTCCCACGTTGTCCCACGTTGTCCCACGTTGTCCCACGTTGTCCCACGTTGTCCCACGTTGTCCCACGTTGTCCCACGTTGTCCCACGTTGTCCCACGTTGTCCCACGTTGTCCCACGGTGTCCAACGGTGTCCAACGATGTCCAACGGTGTCCAACGGTGTCCCACGATGTCCACCGATGTCCAACGGTGTCCAACGGTGTCCAACGGTGTCCCACGATGTCCACCGATGTCCAACGGTGTCCAACGGTGTCCAACGGTGTCCCACGGTGTCCAACGATGTCCAACGGTGTCCAACGATGTCCAACGGTGTCCCACGTTGTCCAACGGTGTCCAACGATGTCCAACGGTGTCCCACGTTGTCCCACGTTGTCCCACGTTGTCCCACGTTGTCCCACGTTGTCCCACGTTGTCCCACGTTGTCCAACGAAGTCCCACGGTGTCCAACGGTGTCCCACGTTGTCCCACGTTGTCCCACGTTGTCCCACGTTGTCCCACGTTGTCCCACGTTGTCCCACGTTGTCCCACGTTGTCCCACGTTGTCCCACGTTGTCCCACGGTGTCCCACGTTGTCCCACGTTGTCCCACGGTGTCCAACGGTGTCCAACGGTGTCCAACGGTGTCCAACGATGTCCAACGGTGTCCAACGGTGTCCCACGGTGTCCAACGGTGTCCAGCGGTGTCCCACGGTGTCCCACGTTGTCCCACGATGTCCCACGTTGTCCAACGATATCCAACGGTGTCCCACGTTGTCCCACGTTGTCCTACGTTGTCCCACGTTGTCCCACGTTGTCCCACGTTGTCCCACGTTGTCCCACGTTGTCCCACGGTGTCCAACGGTGTCCCACGTTGTCCCACGTTGTCCCACGTTGTCCCACGTTGTCCCACGTTGTCCCACGGTGTCCCACGGTGTCCAACGGTGTCCAACGGTGTCCAACGATGTCCAACGGTGTCCAACGGTGTCCCACGATGTCCACCGATGTCCAACGTTGTCCCACGTTGTCCCACGTTGTCCCACGTTGTCCAACGGTGTCCCACGGTGTCCAACGGTGTCCCACGTTGTCCCACGATGTCCCACGTTGTCCAACGATGTCCAACGGTGTCCCACGTTGTCCCACGTTGTCCTACGTTGTCCCACGTTGTCCCACGTTGTCCCACGTTGTCCCACGTTGTCCCACGTTGTCCCACGTTGTCCCACGTTGTCCCACGTTGTCCCACGTTGTCCCACGGTGTCCAACGGTGTCCAACGGTGTCCAACGGTGTCCAACGATGTCCAACGGTGTCCAACGGTGTCCCACGGTGTCCAACGGTGTCCAACGGTGTCCCACGGTGTCCCACGTTGTCCCACGATGTCCCACGTTGTCCAACGATGTCCAACGGTGTCCCACGTTGTCCCACGTTGTCCTACGTTGTCCCACGTTGTCCCACGTTGTCCCACGTTGTCCCACGTTGTCCCACGTTGTCCCACGGTGTCCAACGGTGTCCCACGTTGTCCCACGTTGTCCCACGTTGTCCCACGTTGTCCCACGTTGTCCAACGGTGTCCCACGGTGTCCAACGGTGTCCAACGGTGTCCAACGATGTCCAACGGTGTCCAACGGTGTCCCACGATGTCCACCGATGTCCAACGGTGTCCAACGGTGTCCCACGTTGTCCCACGTTGTCCAACGGTGTCCCACGGTGTCCAACGGTGTCCCACGTTGTCCCACGATGTCCCACGTTGTCCAACGATGTCCAACGGTGTCCCACGTTGTCCCACGTTGTCCCACGTTGTCCCACGTTGTCCCACGTTGTCCAACGAAGTCCCACGGTGTCCAACGGTGTCCCACGTTGTCCCACGTTGTCCCACGTTGTCCCACGTTGTCCCACGTTGTCCCACGTTGTCCCACGTTGTCCCACGTTGTCCCACGTTGTCCCACGTTGTCCCACGTTGTCCCACGTTGTCCCACGTTGTCCCACGTTGTCCCACGGTGTCCAACGGTGTCCAACGATGTCCAACGGTGTCCAACGGTGTCCCACGATGTCCACCGATGTCCAACGGTGTCCAACGGTGTCCAACGGTGTCCCACGATGTCCACCGATGTCCAACGGTGTCCAACGGTGTCCAACGGTGTCCCACGGTGTCCAACGATGTCCAACGGTGTCCAACGATGTCCAACGGTGTCCCACGTTGTCCAACGGTGTCCAACGATGTCCAACGGTGTCCCACGTTGTCCCACGTTGTCCCACGTTGTCCCACGTTGTCCCACGTTGTCCCACGTTGTCCCACGTTGTCCAACGAAGTCCCACGGTGTCCAACGGTGTCCCACGTTGTCCCACGTTGTCCCACGTTGTCCCACGTTGTCCCACGTTGTCCCACGTTGTCCCACGTTGTCCCACGTTGTCCCACGTTGTCCCACGTTGTCCCACGGTGTCCCACGTTGTCCCACGTTGTCCCACGGTGTCCAACGGTGTCCAACGGTGTCCAACGGTGTCCAACGATGTCCAACGGTGTCCAACGGTGTCCCACGGTGTCCAACGGTGTCCAGCGGTGTCCCACGGTGTCCCACGTTGTCCCACGATGTCCCACGTTGTCCAACGATGTCCAACGGTGTCCCACGTTGTCCCACGTTGTCCTACGTTGTCCCACGTTGTCCCACGTTGTCCCACGTTGTCCCACGTTGTCCCACGTTGTCCCACGGTGTCCAACGGTGTCCCACGTTGTCCCACGTTGTCCCACGTTGTCCCACGTTGTCCCACGTTGTCCAACGGTGTCCCACGGTGTCCAACGGTGTCCAACGGTGTCCAACGATGTCCAACGGTGTCCAACGGTGTCCCACGATGTCCACCGATGTCCAACGTTGTCCCACGTTGTCCCACGTTGTCCCACGTTGTCCAACGGTGTCCCACGGTGTCCAACGGTGTCCCACGTTGTCCCACGATGTCCCACGTTGTCCAACGATGTCCAACGGTGTCCCACGTTGTCCCACGTTGTCCTACGTTGTCCCACGTTGTCCCACGTTGTCCCACGTTGTCCCACGTTGTCCCACGTTGTCCCACGTTGTCCCACGTTGTCCCACGTTGTCCCACGTTGTCCCACGGTGTCCAACGGTGTCCAACGGTGTCCAACGGTGTCCAACGATGTCCAACGGTGTCCAACGGTGTCCCACGGTGTCCAACGGTGTCCAACGGTGTCCCACGGTGTCCCACGTTGTCCCACGATGTCCCACGTTGTCCAACGATGTCCAACGGTGTCCCACGTTGTCCCACGTTGTCCTACGTTGTCCCACGTTGTCCCACGTTGTCCCACGTTGTCCCACGTTGTCCCACGTTGTCCCACGGTGTCCAACGATGTCCAACGGTGTCCAACGGTGTCCCACGGTGTCCAACGGTGTCCAACGGTGTCCCACGGTGTCCAACGATGTCCAACGGTGTCCAACGTTGTCCCACGTTGTCCCACGTTGTCCCACGTTGTCCCACGTTGTCCCACGGTGTCCCACGTTGTCCCACGTTGTCCCACGTTGTCCCACGATGTCCCACGTTGTCCTACGTTGTCCCACGTTGTCCCACGTTGTCCCACGATGTCCAACGGTGTCCAACGGTGTCCCACGATGTCCACCGATGTCCAACGGTGTCCAACGGTGTCCAACGGTGTCCCACGATGTCCACCGATGTCCAACGGTGTCCAACGGTGTCCCACGTTGTCCCACGTTGTCCCACGTTGTCCCACGGTGTCCAACGATGTCCAACGGTGTCCCACGTTGTCCCACGTTGTCCCACGTTGTCCCACGTTGTCCCACGTTGTTCCATGGTTTCCCACGTTGTCCCACGTTGTCCCACGTTGTCCCACGTTGTCCCACGTTGTCCCACGTTGTCCCACGGTGTCCAACGGTGTCCAACGGTGTCCAACGGTGTCCAACGATGTCCAACGGTGTCCAACGGTGTCCCACGGTGTCCAACGGTGTCCAACGGTGTCCCACGGTGTCCAACGGTGTCCAACGATGTCCAACGGTGTCCAACGGTGTCCCACGATGTCCACCGATGTCCAACGGTGTCCAACGATGTCCAACGGTGTCCCACGTTGTCCCACGTTGTCCCACGTTGTCCCACGGTGTCCAACGATGTCCAACGGTGTCCAACGGTGTCCCACGGTGTCCAACGGTGTCCCACGTTGTCCCACGTTGTCCCACGTTGTCCCACGTTGTCCCACGTTGTCCAACGAAGTCCCACGGTGTCCAACGGTGTCCCACGTTGTCCCACGTTGTCCCACGTTGTCCCACGTTGTCCCACGTTGTCCCACGTTGTCCCACGGTGTCCAACGGTGTCCAACGATGTCCAACGGTGTCCAACGGTGTCCCACGATGTCCACCGATGTCCAACGGTGTCCAACGGTGTCCAACGGTGTCCCACGGTGTCCAACGATGTCCAACGGTGTCCAACGATGTCCAACGGTGTCCCACGTTGTCCCACGTTGTCCCACGTTGTCCCACGGTGTCCAACGATGTCCAACGGTGTCCAACGATGTCCAACGGTGTCCCACGATGTCCAACGATGTCCAACGATGTCCAACGGTGTCCAACGGTGTCCCACGTTGTCCCACGTTGTCCCACGTTGTCCCACGGTGTCCAACGATGTCCAACGGTGTCCCACGTTGTCCAACGTTGTCCCACGTTGTCCCACGTTGTCCCACGTTGTCCCACGTTGTCCCACGTTGTCCCACGTTGTCCCACGTTGTCCCACGTTGTCCCACGGTGTCCAACGGTGTCCAACGATGTCCAACGGTGTCCAACGGTGTCCCACGATGTCCACCGATGTCCAACGGTGTCCAACGGTGTCCAACGATGTCCAACGGTGTCCCACGTTGTCCCACGTTGTCCCACTGTGTCCAACGATGTCCAACGGTGTCCAACGATGTCCAACGGTGTCCAACGGTGTCCCACGATGTCCACCGATGTCCAACGGTGTCCAACGATGTCCAACGGTGTCCCACGTGCTCCCACGTTGTCCCACGTTGTCCCACGTTGTCCCACGTTGTCCCACGATGTCCCACGTTGTCCTACGTTGTCCCACGTTGTCCCACGTTGTCCCACGTTGTCCCACGTTGTCCCACGTTGTCCCACGTTGTCCCACGTTGTCCCACGTTGTCCTACGTTGTCCCACGTTGTCCCACGTTGTCCCACGTTGTCCCACGTTGTCCCACGGTGTCCAACGGTGTCCCACGTTGTCCCACGTTGTCCCACGGTGTCCAACGATGTCCAACGGTGTCCCACGGTGTCCCACGTTGTCCCACGTTGTCCCACGTTGTCCCACGTTGTCCCACGTTGTCCCACGTTGTCCCACGTTGTCCCACGTTGTCCAACGGTGTCCCACGGTGTCCAACGGTGTCCCACGTTGTCCCACGTTGTCCCACGTTGTCCCACGGTGTCCAACGATGTCCAACGGTGTCCCACGTTGTCCCACGTTGTCCCACGTTGTCCCACGTTGTCCCACGTTGTTCCATGGTTTCCCACGTTGTCCCACGTTGTCCCACGTTGTCCCACGGTGTCCAACGATGTCCAACGGTGTCCAACGGTGTCCCACGGTGTCCAACGGTGTCCCACGTTGTCCCACGTTGTCCCACGTTGTCCCACGTTGTCCCACGTTGTCCAACGAAGTCCCACGGTGTCCAACGGTGTCCCACGTTGTCCCACGTTGTCCCACGTTGTCCCACGTTGTCCCACGTTGTCCCACGTTGTCCCACGTTGTCCCACGTTGTCCCACGTTGTCCCACGTTGTCCCACGTTGTCCCACGTTGTCCCACGTTGTCCCACGGTGTCCAACGGTGTCCAACGTTGTCCAACGGTGTCCAACGGTGTCCCACGATGTCCACCGATGTCCAACGGTGTCCAACGGTGTCCAACGGTGTCCCACGATGTCCACCGATGTCCAACGGTGTCCAACGGTGTCCAACGGTGTCCCACGGTGTCCAACGATGTCCAACGGTGTCCAACGTTGTCCCACGTTGTCCCACGTTGTCCCACGTTGTCCCACGTTGTCCCACGTTGTCCCACGTTGTCCCACGTTGTCCCACGTTGTCCCACGTTGTCCCACGTTGTCCCACGTTGTCCCACGTTGTCCCACGTTGTCCCACGGTGTCCAACGGTGTCCAACGGTGTCCAACGGTGTCCAACGATGTCCAACGGTGTCCAACGGTGTCCCACGGTGTCCAACGGTGTCCAACGGTGTCCCACGGTGTCCAACGATGTCCAACGGTGTCCAACGTTGTCCCACGTTGTCCCACGTTGTCCCACGTTGTCCCACGTTGTCCCACGTTGTCCCACGTTGTCCCACGTTGTCCCACGTTGTCCCACGATGTCCCACGTTGTCCTACGTTGTCCCACGTTGTCCCACGTTGTCCCACGATGTCCAACGGTGTCCAACGGTGTCCCACGATGTCCACCGATGTCCAACGGTGTCCAACGGTGTCCAACGGTGTCCCACGATGTCCACCGATGTCCAACGGTGTCCAACGGTGTCCCACGTTGTCCCACGTTGTCCCACGTTGTCCCACGGTGTCCAACGATGTCCAACGGTGTCCCACGTTGTCCCACGTTGTCCCACGTTGTCCCACGTTGTCCCACGTTGTTCCATGGTTTCCCACGTTGTCCCACGTTGTCCCACGTTGTCCCACGGTGTCCAACGATGTCCAACGGTGTCCAACGGTGTCCCACGGTGTCCAACGGTGTCCCACGTTGTCCCACGTTGTCCCACGTTGTCCCACGTTGTCCAACGAAGTCCCACGGTGTCCAACGGTGTCCCACGTTGTCCCACGTTGTCCCACGTTGTCCCACGTTGTCCCACGTTGTCCCACGTTGTCCCACGTTGTCCCACGTTGTCCCACGTTGTCCCACGTTGTCCCACGTTGTCCCACGTTGTCCCACGTTGTCCCACGTTGTCCCACGTTGTCCCACGTTGTCCCACGGTGTCCAACGGTGTCCAACGATGTCCAACGGTGTCCAACGGTGTCCCACGATGTCCACCGATGTCCAACGGTGTCCAACGGTGTCCAACGGTGTCCCACGATGTCCACCGATGTCCAACGGTGTCCAACGGTGTCCAACGGTGTCCCACGGTGTCCAACGATGTCCAACGGTGTCCAACGTTGTCCCACGTTGTCCCACGTTGTCCCACGTTGTCCCACGTTGTCCCACGTTGTCCCACGTTGTCCCACGTTGTCCCACGTTGTCCCACGTTGTCCCACGTTGTCCCACGTTGTCCCACGTTGTCCCACGTTGTCCCACGGTGTCCAACGGTGTCCAACGGTGTCCAACGGTGTCCAACGATGTCCAACGGTGTCCAACGGTGTCCCACGGTGTCCCACGTTGTCCCACGTTGTCCCACGTTGTCCCACGTTGTCCCACGTTGTCCCACGGTGTCCAACGGTGTCCCACGTTGTCCCACGTTGTCCCACGTTGTCCCACGTTGTCCTACGTTGTCCCACGTTGTCCCACGGTGTCCAACGGTGTGCAACGGTGTCCAACGATGTCCAACGGTGTCCAACGGTGTCCCACGATGTCCACCGATGTCCAACGGTGTCCAACGGTGTCCAACGGTGTCCCACGTTGTCCCACGTTGTCCCACGTTGTCCCACGGTGTCCAACGATGTCCAACGGTGTCCAACGATGTCCAACGGTGTCCCACGATGTCCAACGATGTCCAACGATGTCCAACGGTGTCCAACGGTGTCCCACGTTGTCCCACGTTGTCCCACGTTGTCCCACGGTGTCCAACGATGTCCAATGGTGTCCCACGTTGTCCCACGTTGTCCTACGTTGTCCCACGTTGTCCCACGTTGTCCCACGTTGTCCCACGTTGTCCCACGGTGTCCAACGGTGTCCCACGTTGTCCCACGTTGTCCCACGGTGTCCAACGATGTCCAACGGTGTCCCACGGTGTCCCACGTTGTCCCACGTTGTCCCACGTTGTCCCACGTTGTCCCACGTTGTCCCACGTTGTCCCACGTTGTCCCACGTTGTCCAACGGTGTCCCACGGTGTCCAACGGTGTCCCACGTTGTCCCACGTTGTCCCACGTTGTCCCACGGTGTCCAACGATGTCCAACGGTGTCCCACGTTGTCCCACGTTGTCCCACGTTGTCCCACGTTGTCCCACGTTGTTCCATGGTTTCCCACGTTGTCCCACGTTGTCCCACGTTGTCCCACGGTGTCCAACGATGTCCAACGGTGTCCAACGGTGTCCCACGGTGTCCAACGGTGTCCCACGTTGTCCCACGTTGTCCCACGTTGTCCCACGTTGTCCCACGTTGTCCAACGAAGTCCCACGGTGTCCAACGGTGTCCCACGTTGTCCCACGTTGTCCCACGTTGTCCCACGTTGTCCCACGTTGTCCCACGTTGTCCCACGTTGTCCCACGTTGTCCCACGTTGTCCCACGTTGTCCCACGTTGTCCCACGTTGTCCCACGTTGTCCCACGGTGTCCAACGGTGTCCAACGTTGTCCAACGGTGTCCAACGGTGTCCCACGATGTCCACCGATGTCCAACGGTGTCCAACGGTGTCCAACGGTGTCCCACGATGTCCACCGATGTCCAACGGTGTCCAACGGTGTCCAACGGTGTCCCACGGTGTCCAACGATGTCCAACGGTGTCCAACGTTGTCCCACGTTGTCCCACGTTGTCCCACGTTGTCCCACGTTGTCCCACGTTGTCCCACGTTGTCCCACGTTGTCCCACGTTGTCCCACGTTGTCCCACGTTGTCCCACGTTGTCCCACGTTGTCCCACGTTGTCCCACGTTGTCCCACGTTGTCCCACGTTGTCCCACGGTGTCCAACGGTGTCCAACGGTGTCCAACGGTGTCCAACGATGTCCAACGGTGTCCAACGGTGTCCCACGGTGTCCAACGGTGTCCAACGGTGTCCCACGGTGTCCAACGATGTCCAACGGTGTCCAACGTTGTCCCACGTTGTCCCACGTTGTCCCACGTTGTCCCACGTTGTCCCACGTTGTCCCACGTTGTCCCACGTTGTCCCACGTTGTCCCACGATGTCCCACGTTGTCCTACGTTGTCCCACGTTGTCCCACGTTGTCCCACGATGTCCAACGGTGTCCAACGGTGTCCCACGATGTCCACCGATGTCCAACGGTGTCCAACGGTGTCCAACGGTGTCCCACGATGTCCACCGATGTCCAACGGTGTCCAACGGTGTCCCACGTTGTCCCACGTTGTCCCACGTTGTCCCACGGTGTCCAACGATGTCCAACGGTGTCCCACGTTGTCCCACGTTGTCCCACGTTGTCCCACGTTGTCCCACGTTGTTCCATGGTTTCCCACGTTGTCCCACGTTGTCCCACGTTGTCCCACGGTGTCCAACGATGTCCAACGGTGTCCAACGGTGTCCCACGGTGTCCAACGGTGTCCCACGTTGTCCCACGTTGTCCCACGTTGTCCCACGTTGTCCAACGAAGTCCCACGGTGTCCAACGGTGTCCCACGTTGTCCCACGTTGTCCCACGTTGTCCCACGTTGTCCCACGTTGTCCCACGTTGTCCCACGTTGTCCCACGTTGTCCCACGTTGTCCCACGTTGTCCCACGTTGTCCCACGTTGTCCCACGTTGTCCCACGTTGTCCCACGTTGTCCCACGTTGTCCCACGGTGTCCAACGGTGTCCAACGATGTCCAACGGTGTCCAACGGTGTCCCACGATGTCCACCGATGTCCAACGGTGTCCAACGGTGTCCAACGGTGTCCCACGATGTCCACCGATGTCCAACGGTGTCCAACGGTGTCCAACGGTGTCCCACGGTGTCCAACGATGTCCAACGGTGTCCAACGTTGTCCCACGTTGTCCCACGTTGTCCCACGTTGTCCCACGTTGTCCCACGTTGTCCCACGTTGTCCCACGTTGTCCCACGTTGTCCCACGTTGTCCCACGTTGTCCCACGTTGTCCCACGTTGTCCCACGTTGTCCCACGGTGTCCAACGGTGTCCAACGGTGTCCAACGGTGTCCAACGATGTCCAACGGTGTCCAACGGTGTCCCACGGTGTCCCACGTTGTCCCACGTTGTCCCACGTTGTCCCACGTTGTCCCACGTTGTCCCACGGTGTCCAACGGTGTCCCACGTTGTCCCACGTTGTCCCACGTTGTCCCACGTTGTCCCACGTTGTCCCACGTTGTCCCACGGTGTCCAACGGTGTGCAACGGTGTCCAACGATGTCCAACGGTGTCCAACGGTGTCCCACGATGTCCACCGATGTCCAACGGTGTCCAACGGTGTCCAACGGTGTCCCACGTTGTCCCACGTTGTCCCACGTTGTCCCACGGTGTCCAACGATGTCCAACGGTGTCCAACGATGTCCAACGGTGTCCCACGATGTCCAACGATGTCCAACGATGTCCAACGGTGTCCAACGGTGTCCCACGTTGTCCCACGTTGTCCCACGTTGTCCCACGGTGTCCAACGATGTCCAATGGTGTCCCACGTTGTCCCACGTTGTCCCACGTTGTCCCACGTTGTCCCACGTTGTCCCACGTTGTCCCACGTTGTCCCACGTTGTCCCACGTTGTCCCACGTTGTCCCACGTTGTCCAACGAAGTCCCACGGTGTCCAACGGTGTCCCACGTTGTCCCACGTTGTCCCACGTTGTCCCACGTTGTCCCACGTTGTCCCACGTTGTCCCACGTTGTCCCACGTTGTCCCACGTTGTCCCACGTTGTCCCACGTTGTCCCACGTTGTCCCACGTTGTCCCACGTTGTCCCACGTTGTCCCACGTTGTCCCACGTTGTCCCACGTTGTCCCACGGTGTCCAACGGTGTCCAACGGTGTCCAACGGTGTCCAACGATGTCCAACGGTGTCCAACGGTGTCCCACGGTGTCCAACGGTGTCCAACGGTGTCCCACGGTGTCCCACGTTGTCCCACGATGTCCCACGTTGTCCAACGATGTCCAACGGTGACCCACGTTGTCCCACGTTGTCCTACGTTGTCCCACGTTGTCCCACGTTGTCCCACGTTGTCCCACGTTGTCCCACGTTGTCCCACGGTGTCCAACGGTGTCCCACGTTGTCCCACGTTGTCCCACGTTGTCCCACGTTGTCCTACGTTGTCCCACGTTGTCCCACGGTGTCCAACGGTGTCCAACGGTGTCCAACGGTGTCCAACGGTGTCCAACGGTGTCCAACGGTGTCCAACGGTGTCCCACGATGTCCAACGGTGTCCAACGGTGTCCCACGATGTCCACCGATGTCCAACGGTGTCCAACGGTGTCCAACGGTGTCCCACGGTGTCCAACGATGTCCAACGGTGTCCCACGTTGTCCCACGTTGTCCCACGTTGTCCCACGGTGTCCAACGATGTCCAACGGTGTCCAACGATGTCCAACGGTGTCCAACGGTGTCCAACGATGTCCAACGGTGTCCAACGGTGTCCCACGGTGTCCAACGGTGTCCAACGGTGTCCCACGGTGTCCAACGATGTCCAACGGTGTCCAACGTTGTCCCACGTTGTCCCACGTTGTCCCACGTTGTCCCACGTTGTCCCACGTTGTCCCACGTTGTCCCACGTTGTCCCACGTTGTCCCACGTTGTCCCACGATGTCCCACGTTGTCCTACGTTGTCCCACGTTGTCCCACGTTGTCCCACGATGTCCAACGGTGTCCAACGGTGTCCCACGATGTCCACCGATGTCCAACGGTGTCCAACGGTGTCCAACGGTGTCCCACGATGTCCACCGATGTCCAACGGTGTCCAACGGTGTCCCACGTTGTCCCACGTTGTCCCACGTTGTCCCACGTTGTCCCACGGTGTCCAACGATGTCCAACGGTGTCCCACGTTGTCCCACGTTGTCCCACGTTGTCCCACGTTGTCCCACGTTGTTCCATGGTTTCCCACGTTGTCCCACGTTGTCCCACGTTGTCCCACGGTGTCCAACGATGTCCAACGGTGTCCAACGGTGTCCCACGGTGTCCAACGGTGTCCCACGTTGTCCCACGTTGTCCCACGTTGTCCCACGTTGTCCAACGAAGTCCCACGGTGTCCAACGGTGTCCCACGTTGTCCCACGTTGTCCCACGTTGTCCCACGTTGTCCCACGTTGTCCCACGTTGTCCCACGTTGTCCCACGTTGTCCCACGTTGTCCCACGTTGTCCCACGTTGTCCCACGTTGTCCCACGTTGTCCCACGGTGTCCAACGGTGTCCAACGATGTCCAACGGTGTCCAACGGTGTCCCACGATGTCCACCGATGTCCAACGGTGTCCAACGGTGTCCAACGGTGTCCCACGATGTCCACCGATGTCCAACGGTGTCCAACGGTGTCCAACGGTGTCCCACGGTGTCCAACGATGTCCAACGGTGTCCAACGTTGTCCCACGTTGTCCCACGTTGTCCCACGTTGTCCCACGTTGTCCCACGTTGTCCCACGTTGTCCCACGTTGTCCCACGTTGTCCCACGTTGTCCCACGTTGTCCCACGTTGTCCCACGTCGTCCCACGGTGTCCAACGGTGTCCAACGATGTCCAACGGTGTCCCACGTTGTCCCACGTTGTCCCACGTTGTCCCACGGTGTGCAACGGTGTCCCACGTTGTCCCACGTTGTCCCACGTTGTCCCACGTTGTCCCACGTTGTCCAACGGTGTCCCACGGTGTCCAACGGTGTCCAACGGTGTCCAACGATGTCCAACGGTGTCCAACGGTGTCCCACGATGTCCACCGATGTCCAACGGTGTCCAACGGTGTCCAACGTTGTCCCACGGTGTCCAACGATGTCCAACGGTGTCCCACGTTGTCCAACGGTGTCCCACGTTGTCCCACGTTGTCCCACGTTGTCCCACGGTGTCCAACGATGTCCAACGGTGTCCAACGATGTCCAACGGTGTCCCACGATGTCCAACGATGTCCAACGATGTCCAACGGTGTCCAACGGTGTCCCACGTTGTCCCACGTTGTCCAACGTTGTCCCACGTTGTCCCACGTTGTCCCACGTTGTCCCACGTTGTCCCACGTTGTCCCACGTTGTCCCACGGTGTCCAACGGTGTCCAACGATGTCCAACGGTGTCCAACGGTGTCCCACGATGTCCACCGATGTCCAACGGTGTCCAACGATGTCCAACGGTGTCCCACGTTGTCCCACGTTGTCCCACGTTGTCCGACTGTGTCCAACGATGTCCAACGGTGTCCAACGATGTCCAACGGTGTCCAACGATGTCCAACGATGTCCAACGGTGTCCCACGATGTCCAACGATGTCCAACGATGTCCAACGGTGTCCAACGGTGTCCCACGTTGTCCCACGTTGTCCCACGTTGTCCCACGGTGTCCAACGATGTCCAACGGTGTCCCACGTTGTCCCACGTTGTCCCACGTTGTCCCACGTTGTCCCACGTTGTCCCACGTTGTTCCATGGTTTCCCACGTTGTCCCACGTTGTCCCACGTTGTCCCACGTTGTCCCACGGTGTCCAACGATGTCCAACGGTGTCCAACGGTGTCCCACGGTGTCCAACGGTGTCCCACGTTGTCCCACGTTGTCCCACGTTGTCCCACGTTGTCCAACGGTGTCCCACGGTGTCCAACGGTGTCCCACGTTGTCCCACGTTGTCCCACGTTGTCCCACGTTGTCCCACGTTGTCCCACGTTGTCCCACGTTGTCCCACGTTGTCCAACGGTGTCCCACGGTGTCCAACGGTGTCCCACGTTGTCCCACGTTGTCCCACGTTGTCCCACGGTGTCCAACGATGTCCAACGGTGTCCCACGTTGTCCCACGTTGTCCCACGTTGTCCCACGTTGTCCCACGTTGTCCCACGTTGTCCCACGTTGTCCCACGTTGTCCCACGGTGTCCAACGGTGTCCAACGATGTCCAACGGTGTCCAACGGTGTCCCACGATGTCCACCGATGTCCAACGGTGTCCAACGGTGTCCAACGGTGTCCCACGGTGTCCAACGATGTCCAACGGTGTCCAACGATGTCCAACGGTGTCCCACGTTGTCCCACGTTGTCCCACGTTGTCCCACGGTGTCCAACGATGTCCAACGGTGTCCAACGATGTCCAACGGTGTCCCACGATGTCCAACGATGTCCAACGATGTCCAACGGTGTCCGACGGTGTCCCACGTTGTCCCACGTTGTCCCACGTTGTCCCACGGTGTCCAACGATGTCCAACGGTGTCCCACGTTGTCCAACGGTGTCCCACGTTGTCCCACGTTGTCCCACGTTGTCCCACGGTGTCCAACGATGTCCAACGGTGTCCCGCGTTGTCCCACGTTGTCCCACGTTGTCCCACGTTGTCCCACGTTGTTCCATGGTTTCCCACGTTGTCCCACGTTGTCCCACGTTGTCCCACGGTGTCCAACGATGTCCAACGGTGTCCAACGGTGTCCCACGGTGTCCAACGGTGTCCCACGTTGTCCCACGTTGTCCCACGTTGTCCCACGTTGTCCCACTATGTCCAACGATGTCCAACGATGTCCAACGGTGTCCCACGTTGTCCCACGGTGTCCAACGATGTCCAACGGTGTCCAACGGTGTCCCACGGTGTCCAACGGTGTCCCACGTTGTCCCACGTTGTCCCACGTTGTCCCACGTTGTCCCACTATGTCCACCGATGTCCAACGGTGTCCAACGGTGTCCAACGGTGTCCAACGGTGTCCAACGATGTCCAACGATGGCCAACGATGTCCAACGGTGTCCAACGATGTCCAACGATGTCCAACGGTGTCCCACGATGTCCAACGATGTCCAACGATGTCCAACGGTGTCCAACGGTGTCCCACGTTGTCCCACGTTGTCCCACGTTGTCCCACGGTGTCCAACGATGTCCAGCGGTGTCCCACGTTGTCCCACGTTGTCCCACGGTGTCCAACGATGTCCAACGGTGTCCAACGGTGTCCCACGGTGTCCAACGGTGTCCCACGTTGTCCCACGTTGTCCCACGTTGTCCCACGTTGTCCCACGTTGTCCAACGGTGTCCCACGGGGTCCAACGGTGTCCCACGTTGTCCCACGTTGTCCCACGTTGTCCCACGTTGTCCCACGTTGTCCCACGTTGTCCCACGTTGTCCCACGTTGTCCAACGGTGTCCCACGGTGTCCAACGGTGTCCCACGTTGTCCCACGTTGTCCCACGTTGTCCCACGGTGTCCAACGATGTCCAACGGTGTCCCACGTTGTCCCACGTTGTCCCACGTTGTCCCACGTTGTTCCATGGTTTCCCACGTTGTCCCACGTTGTCCCACGTTGTCCCACGGTGTGCAACGGTGTCCCACGTTGTCCCACGTTGTCCCACGTTGTCCCACGTTGTCCCACGTTGTCCAACGGTGTCCCACGGTGTCCAACGGTGTCCAACGGTGTCCAACGATGTCCAACGGTGTCCAACGGTGTCCCACGATGTCCACCGATGTCCAACGGTGTCCAACGGTGTCCAACGTTGTCCCACGGTGTCCAACGATGTCCAACGGTGTCCCACGTTGTCCCACGTTGTCCCACGTTGTCCCACGGTGTCCAACGATGTCCAACGGTGTCCAACGATGTCCAACGGTGTCCCACGATGTCCAACGATGTCCAACGATGTCCAACGGTGTCCAACGGTGTCCCACGTTGTCCCACGTTGTCCAACGTTGTCCCACGTTGTCCCACGTTGTCCCACGTTGTCCCACGTTGTCCCACGTTGTCCCACGTTGTCCCACGGTGTCCAACGGTGTCCAACGATGTCCAACGGTGTCCAACGGTGTCCCACGATGTCCACCGATGTCCAACGGTGTCCAACGATGTCCAACGGTGTCCCACGTTGTCCCACGTTGTCCCACGTTGTCCCACTGTGTCCAACGATGTCCAACGGTGTCCAACGATGTCCAACGGTGTCCCACGATGTCCAACGATGTCCAACGATGTCCAACGGTGTCCAACGGTGTCCCACGTTGTCCCACGTTGTCCAACGTTGTCCCACGGTGTCCAACGATGTCCAACGGTGTCCCACGTTGTCCCACGTTGTCCCACGGTGTCCAACGGTGTCCAACGATGTCCAACGGTGTCCAACGGTGTCCCACGATGTCCACCGATGTCCAACGGTGTCCAACGGTGTCCAACGGTGTCCAACGGTGTCCAACGATGTCCAACGATGTCCAACGATGTCCAACGGTGTCCAACGATGTCCAAAGATGTCCAACGGTGTCCCACGATGTCCAACGATGTCCAACGATGTCCAACGGTGTCCAACGGTGTCCCACGTTGTCCCACGTTGTCCCACGTTGTCCCACGGTGTCCAACGATGTCCAACGGTGTCCCACGTTGTCCCACGTTGTCCCACGTTGTCCCACGTTGTCCCACGTTGTCCCACGTTGTTCCATGGTTTCCCACGTTGTCCCACGTTGTCCCACGTTGTCCCACGTTGTCCCACGGTGTCCAACGATGTCCAACGGTGTCCAACGGTGTCCCACGGTGTCCAACGGTGTCCCACGTTGTCCCACGTTGTCCCACGTTGTCCCACGTTGTCCAACGGTGTCCCACGGTGTCCAACGGTGTCCCACGTTGTCCCACGTTGTCCCACGTTGTCCCACGTTGTCCCACGTTGTCCCACGTTGTCCCACGTTGTCCCACGTTGTCCAACGGTGTCCCACGGTGTCCAACGGTGTCCCACGTTGTCCCACGTTGTCCCACGTTGTCCCACGGTGTCCAACGATGTCCAACGGTGTCCCACGTTGTCCCACGTTGTCCCACGTTGTCCCACGTTGTCCCACGTTGTCCCACGTTGTCCCACGTTGTCCCACGTTGTCCCACGGTGTCCAACGGTGTCCAACGATGTCCAACGGTGTCCAACGGTGTCCCACGATGTCCACCGATGTCCAACGGTGTCCAACGGTGTCCAACGGTGTCCCACGGTGTCCAACGATGTCCAACGGTGTCCAACGATGTCCAACGGTGTCCCACGTTGTCCCACGTTGTCCCACGTTGTCCCACGGTGTCCAACGATGTCCAACGGTGTCCAACGATGTCCAACGGTGTCCCACGATGTCCAACGATGTCCAACGATGTCCAACGGTGTCCGACGGTGTCCCACGTTGTCCCACGTTGTCCCACGTTGTCCCACGGTGTCCAACGATGTCCAACGGTGTCCCACGTTGTCCCACGTTGTCCCACGTTGTCCCACGTTGTCCCACGTTGTCCCACGTTGTTCCATGGTTTCCCACGTTGTCCCACGTTGTCCCACGTTGTCCCACGTTGTCCCACGGTGTCCAACGATGTCCAACGGTGTCCAACGGTGTCCCACGGTGTCCAACGGTGTCCCACGTTGTCCCACGTTGTCCCACGTTGTCCCACGTTGTCCAACGGTGTCCCACGGTGTCCAACGGTGTCCCACGTTGTCCCACGTTGTCCCACGTTGTCCCACGTTGTCCCACGTTGTCCCACGTTGTCCCACGTTGTCCCACGTTGTCCAACGGTGTCCCACGGTGTCCAACGGTGTCCCACGTTGTCCCACGTTGTCCCACGTTGTCCCACGGTGTCCAACGATGTCCAACGGTGTCCCACGTTGTCCCACGTTGTCCCACGTTGTCCCACGTTGTCCCACGTTGTCCCACGTTGTCCCACGTTGTCCCACGTTGTCCCACGGTGTCCAACGGTGTCCAACGATGTCCAACGGTGTCCAACGGTGTCCCACGATGTCCACCGATGTCCAACGGTGTCCAACGGTGTCCAACGGTGTCCCACGGTGTCCAACGATGTCCAACGGTGTCCAACGATGTCCAACGGTGTCCCACGTTGTCCCACGTTGTCCCACGTTGTCCCACGGTGTCCAACGATGTCCAACGGTGTCCAACGATGTCCAACGGTGTCCCACGATGTCCAACGATGTCCAACGATGTCCAACGGTGTCCGACGGTGTCCCACGTTGTCCCACGTTGTCCCACGTTGTCCCACGGTGTCCAACGATGTCCAACGGTGTCCCACGTTGTCCAACGGTGTCCCACGTTGTCCCACGTTGTCCCACGTTGTCCCACGGTGTCCAACGATGTCCAACGGTGTCCCGCGTTGTCCCACGTTGTCCCACGTTGTCCCACGTTGTCCCACGTTGTTCCATGGTTTCCCACGTTGTCCCACGTTGTCCCACGTTGTCCCACGGTGTCCAACGATGTCCAACGGTGTCCAACGGTGTCCCACGGTGTCCAACGGTGTCCCACGTTGTCCCACGTTGTCCCACGTTGTCCCACGTTGTCCCACTATGTCCAACGATGTCCAACGATGTCCAACGGTGTCCCACGTTGTCCCACGGTGTCCAACGATGTCCAACGGTGTCCAACGGTGTCCCACGGTGTCCAACGGTGTCCCACGTTGTCCCACGTTGTCCCACGTTGTCCCACGTTGTCCCACTATGTCCACCGATGTCCAACGGTGTCCAACGGTGTCCAACGGTGTCCAACGGTGTCCAACGATGTCCAACGATGTCCAACGATGTCCAACGGTGTCCAACGATGTCCAACGATGTCCAACGGTGTCCCACGATGTCCAACGATGTCCAACGATGTCCAACGGTGTCCAACGGTGTCCCACGTTGTCCCACGTTGTCCCACGTTGTCCCACGGTGTCCAACGATGTCCAGCGGTGTCCCACGTTGTCCCACGTTGTCCCACGGTGTCCAACGATGTCCAACGGTGTCCAACGGTGTCCCACGGTGTCCAACGGTGTCCCACGTTGTCCCACGTTGTCCCACGTTGTCCCACGTTGTCCCACGTTGTCCAACGGTGTCCCACGGGGTCCAACGGTGTCCCACGTTGTCCCACGTTGTCCCACGTTGTCCCACGTTGTCCCACGTTGTCCCACGTTGTCCCACGTTGTCCCACGTTGTCCAACGGTGTCCCACGGTGTCCAACGGTGTCCCACGTTGTCCCACGTTGTCCCACGTTGTCCCACGGTGTCCAACGATGTCCAACGGTGTCCCACGTTGTCCCACGTTGTCCCACGTTGTCCCACGTTGTTCCATGGTTTCCCACGTTGTCCCACGGTGTCCAACAATGTCCAACGGTGTCCAACGGTGTCCCACGGTGTCCAACGGTGTCCCACGTTGTCCCACGTTGTCCCACGTTGTCCAACGAAGTCCCACGGTGTCCAACGGTGTCCCACGTTGTCCCACGTTGTCCCACGTTGTCCCACGTTGTCCCACGTTGTCCCACGTTGTCCCACGTTGTCCCACGTTGTCCCACGTTGTCCCACGTTGTCCCACGGTGTCCAACGGTGTCCAACGATGTCCAACGGTGTCCAACGGTGTCCCACGATGTCCACCGATGTCCAACGGTGTCCAACGGTGTCCAACGATGTCCAACGGTGTCCAACGATGTCCAACGGTGTCCCACGATGTCCAACGATGTCCAACGATGTCCAACGGTGTCCAACGGTGTCCCACGTTGTCCCACGTTGTCCCACGTTGTCCCACGGTGTCCAACGATGTCCAACGGTGTCCCACGTTGTCCAACGGTGTCCCACGTTGTCCCACGTTGTCCCACGTTGTCCCACGTTGTCCCACGTTGTCCCACGATGTCCCACGTTGTCCCACGTTGTCCCACGTTGTCCCACGTTGTCCCACGTTGTCCCACGTTGTCCCACGTTGTCCCACGTTGTCCCACGTTGTCCCACGATGTCCAACGGTGTCCAACGGTGTCCAACGTTGTCCCACGGTGTCCAACGGTGTCCAACGATGTCCAACGGTGTCCAACGGTGTCCAACGGTGTCCAACGGTGTCCAACGATGTCCAACGATGTCCAACGGTGTCCAACGGTGTCCAACGATGTCCAACGGTGTCCAACGGTGTCCCACGGTGTCCAACGGTGTCCAACGGTGTCCCACGGTGTCCAACGGTGTCCCACGTTGTCCCACGTTGTCCCACGTTGTCCCACGTTGTCCCACGATGTCCCACGTTGTCCAACGATGTCCAACGGTGTCCCACGTTGTCCCACGTTGTCCTACGTTGTCCCACGTTGTCCCACGTTGTCCCACGTTGTCCCACGTTGTCCCACGGTGTCCAACGGTGTCCAACGATGTCCCACGGTGTCCAACGGTGTCCCACGTTGTCCCACGTTGTCCCACGTTGTCCCACGGTGTCCAACGATGTCCAACGGTGTCCCACGTTGTCCCACGTTGTCCCACGTTGTCCCACGTTGTCCCACGTTGTTCCACGTTGTCCAACGAAGTCCCACGGTGTCCAAGGGTGTCCCACGTTGTCCCACGTTGTCCCACGTTGTCCCACGTTGTCCCACGTTGTCCCACGGTGTCCAACGGTGTCCAACGATGTCCAACGGTGTCCCACGTTGTCCCACGTTGTCCCACGTTGTCCCACGTTGTCCCACGTTGTTCCATGGTTTCCCACGTTGTCCCACGTTGTCCCACGTTGTCCCACGGTGTCCAACGATGTCCAACGGTGTCCCACGTTGTCCCACGTTGTCCCACGTTGTCCCACGTTGTCCCACGTTGTTCCATGGTTTCCCACGTTGTCCCACGTTGTCCCACGTTGTCCCACGGTGTCCCACGGTGTCCAACGGTGTCCCACGTTGTCCCACGTTGTCCCACGTTGTCCCACGTTGTCCCACGTTGTCCAACGAAGTCCCACGGTGTCCAACGGTGTCCCACGTTGTCCCACGTTGTCCCACGTTGTCCCACGTTGTCCCACGGTGTCCAACGATGTCCAACGGTGTCCCACGTTGTCCCACGTTGTCCCACGTTGTCCCACGTTGTCCCACGTTGTTCCATGGTTTCCCACGTTGTCCCACGGTGTCCAACGATGTCCAACGGTGTCCAACGGTGTCCCACGGTGTCCAACGGTGTCCCACGTTGTCCCACGTTGTCCCACGTTGTCCCACGTTGTCCCACGTTGTCCAACGAAGTCCCACGGTGTCCAACGGTGTCCCACGTTGTCCCACGTTGTCCCACGTTGTCCCACGTTGTCCCACGTTGTCCCACGTTGTCCCACGTTGTCCCACGGTGTCCAACGGTGTCCAACGATGTCCAACGGTGTCCAACGGTGTCCCACGATGTCCACCGATGTCCAACGGTGTCCAACGGTGTCCAACGGTGTCCAACGGTGTCCAACGGTGTCCAACGGTGTCCAACGATGTCCAGCGGTGTCCCACGTTGTCCCACGTTGTCCCACGTTGTCCCACGGTGTCCAACGATGTCCAACGGTGTCCAACGATGTCCAACGGTGTCCCACGATGTCCAACGATGTCCAACGATGTCCAACGGTGTCCAACGGTGTCCCACGTTGTCCCACGTTGTCCCACGTTGTCCCACGGTGTCCAACGATGTCCAACGGTGTCCCACGTTGTCCAACGGTGTCCCACGTTGTCCCACGTTGTCCCACGTTGTCCCACGTTGTCCCACGTTGTCCCACGATGTCCCACGTTGTCCCACGTTGTCCCACGTTGTCCCACGTTGTCCCACGTTGTCCCACGTTGTCCCACGTTGTCCCACGGTGACCAACGGTGTCCCACGTTGTCCCACGTTGTCCCACGTTGTCCCACGGTGTCCAACGGTGTCCCACGTTGTCCCACGTTGTCCCACGTTGTCCCACGATGTCCCACGTTGTCCCACGTTGTCCCACGTTGTCCCACGTTGTCCCACGTTGTCCCACGTTGTCCCACGTTGTCCCACGATGTCCAACGATGTCCAACGGTGTCCAACGATGTCCAACGGTGTCCAACGGTGTCCCACGGTGTCCCACGTTGTCCCACGTTGTCCCACGTTGTCCCACGTTGTCCCACGTTGTCCCACGTTGTCCCACGTTGTCCCACGTTGTCCCACGTTGTCCCACGTTGTCCCACGTTGTCCCACGTTGTCCCACGTTGTCCCACGTTGTCCCACGGTGTCCAGCGGTGTCCAACGGTGTCCAACGGTGTCCAACGATGTCCAACGGTGTCCAACGGTGTCCCACGGTGTCCAACGGTGTCCAACGGTGTCCCACGGTGTCCAACGGTGTCCCACGTTGTCCCACGTTGTCCCACGTTGTCCCACGTTGTCCCACGATGTCCCACGTTGTCCAACGATGTCCAACGGTGTCCCACGTTGTCCCACGTTGTCCTACGTTGTCCCACGTTGTCCCACGTTGTCCCACGTTGTCCCACGTTGTCCCACGGTGTCCAACGGTGTCCAACGATGTCCCACGGTGTCCAACGGTGTCCCACGTTGTCCCACGTTGTCCCACGTTGTCCCACGTTGTCCCACGTTGTTCCACGTTGTCCAACGGTGTCCCACGGTGTCCAACGGTGTCCCACGTTGTCCCACGTTGTCCTACGTTGTCCCACGTTGTCCCACGTTGTCCCACGTTGTCCCACGTTGTCCCACGGTGTCCAACGGTGTCCAACGATGTCCCACGGTGTCCAACGGTGTCCCACGTTGTCCCACGTTGTCCCACGTTGTCCCACGTTGTCCCACGTTGTTCCACGTTGTCCAACGGTGTCCCACGGTGTCCAACGGTGTCCCACGTTGTCCCACGTTGTCCCACGTTGTCCCACGGTGTCCAACGATGTCCAACGGTGTCCCACGGTGTCCAACGGTGTCCCACGTTGTCCCACGTTGTCCCACGTTGTCCCACGTTGTCCCACGTTGTCCAACGAAGTCCCACGGTGTCCAACGGTGTCCCACGTTGTCCCACGTTGTCCCACGTTGTCCCACGTTGTCCCACGTTGTCCCACGTTGTCCCACGGTGTCCAACGGTGTCCAACGATGTCCAACGGTGTCCAACGGTGTCCCACGATGTCCACCGATGTCCAACGGTGTCCAACGGTGTCCAACGGTGTCCCACGGTGTCCAACGATGTCCAACGGTGTCCAACGATGTCCAACGGTGTCCCACGTTGTCCCACGTTGTCCCACGTTGTCCCACGGTGTCCAACGGTGTCCCACGTTGTCCCACGTTGTCCCACGTTGTCCCACGATGTCCCACGTTGTCCTACGTTGTCCCACGTTGTCCAACGGTGTCCAACGGTGTCCCACGGTGTCCAACGGTGTCCAACGGTGTCCAGCGGTGTCCCACGGTGTCCAACGGTGTCCCACGTTGTCCCACGATGTCCCACGTTGTCCCACGTTGTCCAACGGTGTCCCACGGTGTCCAACGGTGTCCCACGTTGTCCCACGTTGTCCCACGTTGTCCCACGTTGTCCCACGTTGTCCAACGTTGTCCCACGTTGTCCCACGTTGTTCCATGGTTTCCCACGTTGTCCCACGTTGCCCACGTTGTCCCACGGTGTCCAACGATGTCCAACGGTGTCCAACGGTGTCCCACGGTGTCCAACGGTGTCCCACGTTGTCCCACGTTGTCCCACGTTGTCCCACGTTGTCCAACGGTGTCCCACGGTGTCCAACGGTGTCCCACGTTGTCCCACGTTGTCCCACGTTGTCCCACGTTGTCCCACGTTGTCCCACGTTGTCCCACGTTGTCCCACGTTGTCCAACGGTGTCCCACGGTGTCCAACGGTGTCCCACGTTGTCCCACGTTGTCCCACGTTGTCCCACGGTGTCCAACGATGTCCAACGGTGTCCCACGTTGTCCCACGTTGTCCCACGTTGTCCCACGTTGTCCCACGTTGTCCCACGTTGTCCCACGTTGTCCCACGTTGTCCCACGGTGTCCAACGGTGTCCAACGATGTCCAACGGTGTCCAACGGTGTCCAACGATGTCCACCGATGTCCAACGGTGTCCAACGGTGTCCAACGGTGTCCCACGGTGTCCAACGATGTCCAACGGTGTCCAACGATGTCCAACGGTGTCCCACGTTGTCCCACGTTGTCCCACGTTGTCCCACGGTGTCCAACGATGTCCAACGGTGTCCAACGATGTCCAACGGTGTCCCACGATGTCCAACGATGTCCAACGATGTCCAACGGTGTCCGACGGTGTCCCACGTTGTCCCACGTTGTCCCACGTTGTCCCACGGTGTCCAACGATGTCCAACGGTGTCCCACGTTGTCCAACGGTGTCCCACGTTGTCCCACGTTGTCCCACGTTGTCCCACGTTGTCCCACGTTGTCCCACGATGTCCCACGTTGTCCCACGTTGTCCCACGTTGTCCCACGTTGTCCCACGTTGTCCCACGTTGTCCCACCTTGTCCCACGTTGTCCCACGTTGTCCCACGATGTCCAACGGTGTCCAACGATGTCCAACGATGTCCAACGATGTCCAACGGTGTCCCACGTTGTCCCACGTTGTCCCACGTTGTCCCACGGTGACCAACGGTGTCCCACGTTGTCCCACGTTGTCCCACGTTGTCCCACGGTGTCCAACGGTGTCCAACGGTGTCCCACGGTGTCCAACGGTGTCCCACGTTGTCCCACGTTGTCCCACGTTGTCCCACGGTGTCCAACGATGTCCAACGGTGTCCCGCGTTGTCCCACGTTGTCCCACGTTGTCCCACGTTGTCCCACGTTGTTCCATGGTTTCCCACGTTGTCCCACGTTGTCCCACGTTGTCCCACGGTGTCCAACGATGTCCAACGGTGTCCAACGGTGTCCCACGGTGTCCAACGGTGTCCCACGTTGTCCCACGTTGTCCCACGTTGTCCCACGTTGTCCCACTATGTCCAACGATGTCCAACGATGTCCAACGGTGTCCCACGTTGTCCCACGGTGTCCAACGATGTCCAACGGTGTCCAACGGTGTCCCACGGTGTCCAACGGTGTCCCACGTTGTCCCACGTTGTCCCACGTTGTCCCACGTTGTCCCACTATGTCCACCGATGTCCAACGGTGTCCAACGGTGTCCAACGGTGTCCAACGGTGTCCAACGATGTCCAACGATGTCCAACGATGTCCAACGGTGTCCAACGATGTCCAACGATGTCCAACGGTGTCCCACGATGTCCAACGATGTCCAACGATGTCCAACGGTGTCCAACGGTGTCCCACGTTGTCCCACGTTGTCCCACGTTGTCCCACGGTGTCCAACGATGTCCAGCGGTGTCCCACGTTGTCCCACGTTGTCCCACGTTGTCCCACGTTGTCCCACGTTGTCCCACGTTGTCCCACGTTGTTCCATGGTTTCCCACGTTGTCCCACGTTGTCCCACGTTGTCCCACGGTGTCCAACGATGTCCAACGGTGTCCAACGGTGTCCCACGGTGTCCAACGGTGTCCCACGTTGTCCCACGTTGTCCCACGTTGTCCCACGTTGTCCCACGTTGTCCAACGGTGTCCCACGGGGTCCAACGGTGTCCCACGTTGTCCCACGTTGTCCCACGTTGTCCCACGTTGTCCCACGTTGTCCCACGTTGTCCCACGTTGTCCCACGTTGTCCCACGGTGTCCCACGGTGTCCAACGGTGTCCCACGTTGTCCCACGTTGTCCCACGTTGTCCCACGGTGTCCAACGATGTCCAACGGTGTCCCACGTTGTCCCACGTTGTCCCACGTTGTCCCACGTTGTCCCACATTGTTCCATGGTTTCCCACGTTGTCCCACGGTGTCCAACAATGTCCAACGGTGTCCAACGGTGTCCCACGGTGTCCAACGGTGTCCCACGTTGTCCCACGTTGTCCCACGTTGTCCCACGTTGTCCAACGAAGTCCCACGGTGTCCAACGGTGTCCCACGTTGTCCCACGTTGTCCCACGTTGTCCCACGTTGTCCTACGGTGTCCAACGGTGTCCCACGTTGTCCCACGTTGTCCCACGTTGTCCCACGTTGTCCCACGATGTCCCACGTTGTCCAACGATGTCCAACGGTGTCCCACGTTGTCCCACGTTGTCCTACGTTGTCCCACGTTGTCCCACGTTGTCCCACGTTGTCCCACGTTGTCCCACGGTGTCCAACGGTGTCCCACGTTGTTCCATGGTTTCCCACGTTGTCCCACGTTGTCCCACGTTGTCCCACGGTGTCCAACGATGTCCAACGGTGTCCAACGGTGTCCCACGGTGTCCAACGGTGTCCCACGTTGTCCAACGGTGTCCCACGTTGTCCCACGGTGTCCAACGATGTCCAACGGTGTCCCACGTTGTCCAACGGTGTCCCACGTTGTCCCACGTTGTCCCACGTTGTCCCACGTTGTCCCACGTTGTCCCACGTTGTCCAACGGTGTCCCACGTTGTCCCACGGTGTCCAACGATGTCCAACGGTGTCCCACGTTGTCCAACGGTGTCCCACGTTGTCCCACGTTGTCCCACGTTGTCCCACGTTGTCCCACGTTGTCCCACGTTGTCCCACGTTGTCCCACGTTGTCCCACGGTGTCCAACGGTGTCCCACGTTGTTCCATGGTTTCCCACGTTGTCCCACGTTGTCCCACGTTGTCCCACGGTGTCCAACGATGTCCAACGGTGTCCAACGGTGTCCCACGGTGTCCAACGGTGTCCCACGTTGTCCTACGTTGTCCCACGTTGTCCCACGTTGTCCCACGTTGTCCCACGTTGTCCTACGGTGTCCAACGGTGTCCCACGTTGTTCCATGGTTTCCCACGTTGTCCCACGTTGTCCCACGTTGTCCCACGGTGTCCAACGATGTCCAACGGTGTCCAACGGTGTCCCACGGTGTCCAACGGTGTCCCACGTTGTCCCACGTTGTCCCACGTTGTCCCACGTTGTCCCACGTTGTCCCACGTTGTTCCATGGTTTCCCACGTTGTCCCACGTTGTCCCGCGTTGTCCCACGGTGTCCAACGATGTCGAACGGTGTCCAACGGTGTCCCACGGTGTCCAACGGTGCCCCACGTTGTCCCACGTTGTCCCACGTTGTCCCACGTTGTCCCACGTTGTCCCACGGTGTCCAACGGTGTCCCACGGTGTCCCACGTTGTCCCACGTTGTCCCACGTTGTCCCACGTTGTCCCACGTTGTCCCACGTTGTCCCACGTTGTCCCACGTTGTCCCACGTTGTCCCACGGTGTCCAGCGGTGTCCAACGGTGTCCAACGATGTCCAACGGTGTCCAACGGTGTTCCACGGTGTCCAACGGTGTCCCACGTTGTCCCACGTTGTCCCACGTTGTCCCACGTTGTCCCACGATGTCCCACGTTGTCCAACGATGTCCAACGGTGTCCCACGTTGTCCCACGTTGTCCTACGTTGTCCCACGTTGTCCCACGTTGTCCCACGTTGTCCCACGTTGTCCCACGGTGTCCAACGGTGTCCAACGATGTCCAACGGTGTCCAACGGTGTCCCACGTTGTCCCACGTTGTCCCACGGTGTCCAACGATGTCCAACGGTGTCCCACGTTGTCCCACGTTGTCCCACGTTGTTCCATGGTTTCCCACGTTGTCCCACGTTGTCCCACGTTGTCCCACGGTGTCCAACGATGTCCAACGGTGTCCAACGGTGTCCCACGGTGTCCAAAGGTGTCCCACGTTGTCCCACGTTGTCCCACGTTGTCCCACGTTGTCCCACGTTGTCCCACGTTGTCCAACGGTGTCCCATGGTGTCCAACGGTGTCCCACGTTGTCCCACGTTGTCCCACGTTGTCCCACGTTGTCCCACGTTGTCCCACGTTGTCCCACGTTGTCCCACGTTGTCCCACGATGTCCAACGGTGTCCAACGGTGTCCAACGTTGTCCCACGGTGTCCAACGGTGTCCAACGATGTCCAACGGTGTCCAACGGTGTCCAACGGTGTCCAACGGTGTCCAACGATGTCCAACGATGTCCAACGGCGTCCAACGGTGTCCAACGATGTCCAACGGTGTCCAACGGTGTCCCACGGTGTCCAACGGTGTCCAACGGTGTCCCACGGTGTCCAACGGTGTCCCACGTTGTCCCACGTTGTCCCACGTTGTCCCACGTTGTCCCACGATGTCCCACGTTGTCCAACGATGTCCCACGTTGTCCCACGTTGTCCAACGATGTCCAACGGTGTCCAACGGTGTCCCACGGTGTCCAACGGTGTCCCACGTTGTCCCACGTTGTCCCACGTTGTCCCACGTTGTCCCACGTTGTCCAACGAAGTCCCACGGTGTCCAACGGTGTCCCACGTTGTCCCACGTTGTCCCACGTTGTCCCACGTTGTCCCACGTTGTCCCACGTTGTCCCACGTTGTCCCACGGTGTCCAACGGTGTCCAACGATGTCCAACGGTGTCCAACGGTGTCCCACGATGTCCACCGATGTCCAACGGTGTCCAACGGTGTCCAACGGTGTCCAACGGTGTCCAACGATGTCCAACGGTGTCCCACGTTGTCCCACGTTGTCCCACGTTGTCCCACGGTGTCCAACGATGTCCAACGGTGTCCAACGATGTCCAACGGTGTCCCACGATGTCCAACGATGTCCAACGATGTCCAACGGTGTCCAACGGTGTCCCACGTTGTCCCACGTTGTCCCACGTTGTCCCACGGTGTCCAACGATGTCCAACGGTGTCCCACGTTGTCCAACGGTGTCCCACGTTGTCCCACGTTGTCCCACGTTGTCCCACGTTGTCCCACGTTGTCCCACGATGTCCCACGTTGTCCCACGTTGTCCCACGTTGTCCCACGTTGTCCCACGTTGTCCCACGTTGTCCCACGTTGTCCCACGATGTCCAACGGTGTCCAACGGTGTCCAACGTTGTCCCACGGTGTCCAACGGTGTCCAACGATGTCCAACGGTGTCCAACGGTGTCCCACGATGTCCACCGATGTCCAACGGTGTCCAACGGTGTCCAACGGTGTCCAACGGTGTCCAACGATGTCCAACGATGTCCAACGATGTCCAACGGTGTCCCACGTTGTCCCACGTTGTCCCACGTTGTCCCACGGTGACCAACGGTGTCCCACGTTGTCCCACGTTGTCCCACGTTGTCCCACGGTGTCCAACGGTGTCCCACGTTGTCCCACGTTGTCCCACGTTGTCCCACGATGTCCCACGTTGTCCCACGTTGTCCCACGTTGTCCCACGTTGTCCCACGTTGTCCCACGTTGTCCCACGTTGTCCCACGATGTCCAACGATGTCCAACGGTGTCCAACGATGTCCAACGGTGTCCAACGGTGTCCCACGGTGTCCCACGTTGTCCCACGTTGTCCCACGTTGTCCCACGTTGTCCCACGTTGTCCCACGTTGTCCCACGTTGTCCCACGTTGTCCCACGTTGTCCCACGTTGTCCCACGTTGTCCCACGTTGTCCCACGTTGTCCCACGTTGTCCCACGGTGTCCAGCGGTGTCCAACGGTGTCCAACGGTGTCCAACGATGTCCAACGGTGTCCAACGGTGTCCCACGGTGTCCAACGGTGTCCAACGGTGTCCCACGGTGTCCAACGATGTCCCACGTTGTCCCACGTTGTCCTACGTTGTCCCACGTTGTCCCACGATGTCCCACGTTGTCCAACGATGTACAACGGTGTCCCACGTTGTCCCACGTTGTCCTACGTTGTCCCACGTTGTCCCACGTTGTCCCACGTTGTCCCACGTTGTCCCACGGTGTCCAACGGTGTCCAACGATGTCCCACGGTGTCCAACGGTGTCCCACGTTGTCCCACGTTGTCCCACGTTGTTCCACGTTGTCCCACGTTGTTCCACGTTGTCCAACGGTGTCCCACGGTGTCCAACGGTGTCCCACGTTGTCCCACGTTGTCCCACGTTGTCCCACGGTGTCCAACGATGTCCAACGGTGTCCCACGGTGTCCAACGGTGTCCCACGTTGTCCCACGTTGTCCCACGTTGTCCCACGTTGTCCCACGTTGTCCAACGAAGTCCCACGGTGTCCAACGGTGTCCCACGTTGTCCCACGTTGTCCCACGTTGTCCCACGTTGTCCCACGTTGTCCCACGGTGTCCAACGGTGTCCAACGATGTCCAACGGTGTCCAACGGTGTCCCACGATGTCCACCGATGTCCAACGGTGTCCAACGGTGTCCAACGGTGTCCCACGGTGTCCAACGATGTCCAACGGTGTCCAACGATGTCCAACGGTGTCCCACGTTGTCCCACGTTGTCCCACGTTGTCCCACGGTGTCCAACGGTGTCCCACGTTGTCCCACGTTGTCCCACGTTGTCCCACGATGTCCCACGTTGTCCTACGTTGTCCCACGTTGTCCAACGGTGTCCAACGGTGTCCCACGGTGTCCAACGGTGTCCAACGGTGTCCAGCGGTGTCCCACGGTGTCCAACGGTGTCCCACGTTGTCCCACGATGTCCCACGTTGTCCCACGTTGTCCAACGGTGTCCCACGGTGTCCAACGGTGTCCCACGTTGTCCCACGTTGTCCCACGTTGTCCCACGTTGTCCCACGTTGTCCAACGAAGTCCCACGGTGTCCAACGGTGTCCCACGTTGTCCCACGTTGTCCCACGTTGTCCCACGTTGTCCCACGTTGTCCCACGGTGTCCAACGGTGTCCAACGATGTCCAACGGTGTCCAACGGTGTCCCACGATGTCCACCGATGTCCAACGGTGTCCAACGGTGTCCAACGGTGTCCCACGGTGTCCAACGATGTCCAACGGTGTCCAACGATGTCCAACGGTGTCCCACGGTGTCCAACGGTGTCCAACGGTGTCCCACGGTGTCCAACGGTGTCCCACGTTGTCCCACGTTGTCCTACGTTGTCCGACGTTGTCCCACGTTGTCCCACGTTGTCCCACGTTGTCCCACGGTGTCCAACGGTGTCCAACGATGTCCCACGGTGTCCAACGGTGTCCCACGTTGTCCCACGTTGTCCCACGTTGTCCCACGTTGTCCCACGTTGTTCCACGTTGTCCAACGGTGTCCCACGGTGTCCAACGGTGTCCCACGTTGTCCCACGTTGTCCCACGTTGTCCCACGGTGTCCAACGATGTCCAACGGTGCCCCACGGTGTCCAACGGTGTCCCACGTTGTCCCACGTTGTCCCACGTTGTCCCACGTTGTCCCACGTTGTCCAACGAAGTCCCACGGTGTCCAACGGTGTCCCACGTTGTCCCACGCTGTCCCACGTTGTCCCACGTTGTCCCACGTTGTCCCACGTTGTCCCACGGTGTCCAACGGTGTCCAACGATGTCCAACGGTGTCCAACGGTGTCCCACGATGTCCACCGATGTCCAACGGTGTCCAACGATGTCCAACGGTGTCCCACGATGTCCAACGATGTCCAACGATGTCCAACGATGTCCAACGGTGTCCCACGTTGTCCCACGTTGTCCCACGTTGTCCCACGGTGTCCAACGGTGTCCCACGTTGTCCCACGTTGTCCCACGTTGTCCCACGATGTCCCACGTTGTCCTACGTTGTCCCACGTTGTCCAACGGTGTCCAACGGTGTCCCACGGTGTCCAACGGTGTCCAACGGTGTCCAGCGGTGTCCCACGGTGTCCAACGGTGTCCCACGTTGTCCCACGATGTCCCACGTTGTCCAACGATGTCCAACGGTGTCCAACGATGTCCAACGGTGTCCAACGGTGTCCCACGGTGTCCCACGTTGTCCCACGTTGTCCCACGTTGTCCCACGTTGTCCCACGTTGTCCCACGTTGTCCCACGTTGTCCTAAGTTGTCCCACGTTGTCCCACGGTGTCCAGCGGTGTCCAACGGTGTCCAACGATGTCCAACGGTGTCCAACGGTGTTCCACGGTGTCCAACGGTGTCCCACGTTGTCCCACGTTGTCCCACGTTGTCCCACGTTGTCCCACGATGTCCCACGTTGTCCAACGATGTCCAACGGTGTCCCACGTTGTCCCACGTTGTCCTACGTTGTCCCACGTTGTCCCACGTTGTCCCACGTTGTCCCACGTTGTCCCACGGTGTCCAACGGTGTCCCACGATGTCCACCGATGTCCAACGGTGTCCAACGGTGTCCAACGGTGTCCCACGGTGTCCAACGATGTCCAACGGTGTCCAACGATGTCCAACGGTGTCCCACGTTGTCCCACGTTGTCCCACGTTGTCCCACGTTGTCCCACGGTGTCCAACGGTGTCCCACGGTGTCCAACGGTGTCCCACGTTGTCCTACGTTGTCCCACGTTGTCCCACGTTGTCCCACGTTGTCCCACGTTGTCCTACGGTGTCCAACGGTGTCCCACGTTGTTCCATGGTTTCCCACGTTGTCCCACGTTGTCCCACGTTGTCCCACGGTGTCCAACGATGTCCAACGGTGTCCAACGGTGTCCCACGGTGTCCAACGGTGTCCCACGTTGTCCCACGTTGTCCCACGTTGTCCCACGTTGTCCCACGTTGTCCCACGTTGTTCCATGGTTTCCCACGTTGTCCCACGTTGTCCCGCGTTGTCCCACGGTGTCCAACGATGTCGAACGGTGTCCAACGGTGTCCCACGGTGTCCAACGGTGCCCCACGTTGTCCCACGTTGTCCCACGTTGTCCCACGTTGTCCCACGTTGTCCCACGGTGTCCAACGGTGTCCCACGGTGTCCCACGTTGTCCCACGTTGTCCCACGTTGTCCCACGTTGTCCCACGTTGTCCCACGTTGTCCCACGTTGTCCCACGTTGTCCCACGTTGTCCCACGGTGTCCAGCGGTGTCCAACGGTGTCCAACGATGTCCAACGGTGTCCAACGGTGTTCCACTGTGTCCAACGGTGTCCCACGTTGTCCCACGTTGTCCCACGTTGTCCCACGTTGTCCCACGATGTCCCACGTTGTCCAACGATGTCCAACGGTGTCCCACGTTGTCCCACGTTGTCCTACGTTGTCCCACGTTGTCCCACGTTGTCCCACGTTGTCCCACGTTGTCCCACGGTGTCCAACGGTGTCCAACGATGTCCAACGGTGTCCAACGGTGTCCCACGTTGTCCCACGTTGTCCCACGGTGTCCAACGATGTCCAACGGTGTCCCACGTTGTCCCACGTTGTCCCACGTTGTTCCATGGTTTCCCACGTTGTCCCACGTTGTCCCACGTTGTCCCACGGTGTCCAACGATGTCCAACGGTGTCCAACGGTGTCCCACGGTGTCCAAAGGTGTCCCACGTTGTCCCACGTTGTCCCACGTTGTCCCACGTTGTCCCACGTTGTCCAACGGTGTCCCACGGTGTCCAACGGTGTCCCACGTTGTCCCACGTTGTCCCACGTTGTCCCACGTTGTCCCACGTTGTCCCACGTTGTCCCACGTTGTCCCACGTTGTCCCACGGTGTCCAACGGTGTCCAACGATGTCCAACGGTGTCCAACGGTGTCCCACGATGTCCACCGATGTTCAACGGTGTCCAACGGTTTCCAACGGTGTCCCACGGTGTCCAACGATGTCCAACGGTGTCCAACGATGTCCAACGGTGTCCCACGTTGTCCCACGTTGTCCCACGTTGTCCCACGTTGTCCCACGTTGTCCCACGTTGTCCCACGGTGTCCAACGGTGTCCCACGTTGTTCCATGGTTTCCCACGTTGTCCCACGTTGTCCCACGTTGTCCCACGGTGTCCAACGATGTCCAACGGTGTCCAACGGTGTCCCACGGTGTCCAACGGTGTCCCACGTTGTCCAACGGTGTCCCACGATGTCCACCGATGTTCAACGGTGTCCAACGGTTTCCAACGATGTCCAACGGTGTCCCACGTTGTCCCACGTTGTCCCACGTTGTCCCACGTTGTCCCACGGTGTCCAACGATGTCCAACGGTGTCCCACGTTGTCCAACGGTGTCCAACGATGTCCAACGATGTCCAACGATGTCCAACGGTGTCCAACGATGTCCAACGATGTCCAACGGTGTCCCACGATGTCCAACGATGTCCAACGATGTCCAACGGTGTCCAACGGTGTCCCACGTTGTCCCACGTTGTCCCACGTTGTCCCACGGTGTCCAACGATGCCCAACGGTGTCCCACGTTGTCCCACGTTGTCCCACGTTGTCCCACGTTGTCCCACGTTGTCCCACGTTGTCCCACGTTGTCCCACGTTGTCCCACGTTGTCCCACGTTGTCGCACGTTGTCCCACGGTGTCCAACGATGTCCAACGGTGTCCAACGGTGTCCCACGGTGTCCAACGGTGTCCCACGTTGTCCCACGTTGTCCCACGTTGTCCCACGTTGTCCAACGATGTCCAACGGTGTCCAACGGTGTCCCACGGTGTCCAACGGTGTCCCACGTTGTCCCACGTTGTCCCACGTTGTCCCACGTTGTCCCACGTTGTCCAACGGTGTCCCACGGTGTCCAACGGTGTCCCACGTTGTCCCACGTTGTCCCACGGTGTCCCACGTTGTCCCACGTTCTCCCACGTTGTCCCACGTTGTCCCACGTTGTCCAACGGTGTCCCACGGTGTCCAACGTTGTCCCACGGTGTCCAACGGTGTCCAACGATGTCCAACGGTGTCCAACGGTGTCCCACGATGTCCACCGATGTCCACCGATGTCCAACGGTGTCCAACGGTGTCCAACGGTGTCCAACGGTGTCCAACGATGTCCAACGATGTCCAACGATGTCCAACGGTGTCCCACGTTGTCCCACGTTGTCCCACGTTGTCCCACGGTGACCAACGGTGTCCCACGTTGTCCCACGTTGTCCCACGTTGTCCCACGGTGTCCAACGGTGTCCCACGTTGTCCCACGTTGTCCCACGTTGTCCCACGTTGTCCCACGATGTCCCACGTTGTCCGACGTTGTCCCACGTTGTCCCACGTTGTCCCACGTTGTCCCACGTTGTCCCACGTTGTCCCACGTTGTCCCACGTTGTCCCACGTTGTCCCACGTTGTCCCACGTTGTCCCACGTTGTCCCACGGTGTCCCACGATGTCCAACGGTGTCCAACGGTGTCCCACGGTGTCCAACGGTGTCCCACGTTGTCCCACGTTGTCCCACGTTGTCCCACGTTGTCCCACGTTGTCCCACGTTGTCCAACGATGTCCAACGGTGTCCAACGATGTCCAACGGTGTCCCACGTTGTCCCACGGTGTCCCACGTTGTCCCACGGTGTCCAACGGTGTCCCACGTTGTCCCACGTTGTCCAACGGTGTCCCACGGTGTCCAACGGTGTCCCACGTTGTCCCACGTTGTCCCACGGTGTCCCACGTTGTCCCACGTTGTCCCACGGTGTCCCACGTTGTCCCACGTTGTCCCACGTTGTCCCACGTTGTCCCACGTTGTCCCACGTTGTCCCACGTTGTCCCACGTTGTCCCACGTTGTCCCACGGTGTCCAACGATGTCCAACGGTGTCCAACGGTGTCCCACGTTGTCCCACGTTGTCCCACGTTGTCCCACGGTGTCCAACGATGTCCAACGGTGTCCAACGGTGTCCCACGGTGTCCAACGGTGTCCCACGTTGTCCCACGTTGTCCCACGTTGTCCCACGTTGTCCCACGTTGTCCAACGGTGTCCCACGGTGTCCAACGGTGTCCCACGTTGTCCCACGTTGTCCCACGGTGTCCCACGTTGTCCCACGGTGTCCAACGGTGTCCCACGTTGTCCCACGTTGTCCCACGTTGTCCCACGTTGTCCCACGTTGTCCAACGGTGTCCCACGGTGTCCAACGGTGTCCCATGTTGTCCCACGTTGTCCCACGGTGTCCCACGTTGTCCCACGTTCTCCCACGTTGTCCCACGTTGTCCCACGTTGTCCAACGGTGTCCCACGGTGTCCAACGTTGTCCCACGGTGTCCAACGGTGTCCAACGATGTCCAACGGTGTCCAACGGTGTCCCACGATGTCCACCGATGTCCAACGGTGTCCAACGGTGTCCAACGGTGTCCAACGGTGTCCAACGATGTCCAACGATGTCCAACGATGTCCAACGGTGTCCCACGTTGTCCCACGTTGTCCCACGTTGTCCCACGGTGACCAACGGTGTCCCACGTTGTCCCACGTTGTCCCACGTTGTCCCACGGTGTCCAACGGTGTCCCACGTTGTCCCACGTTGTCCCACGTTGTCCCACGTTGTCCCACGATGTCCCACGTTGTCCTACGTTGTCCCACGTTGTCCCACGTTGTCCCACGTTGTCCCACGTTGTCCCACGTTGTCCCACGTTGTCCCACGTTGTCCCACGTTGTCCCACGTTGTCCCACGTTGTCCCACGTTGTCCCACGGTGTCCCACGATGTCCAACGGTGTCCAACGGTGTCCCACGGTGTCCAACGGTGTCCCACGTTGTCCCACGTTGTCCCACGTTGTCCCACGTTGTCCCACGTTGTCCCACGTTGTCCAACGATGTCCAACGGTGTCCAACGATGTCCAACGGTGTCCAACGGTGTCCCACGGTGTCCCACGTTGTCCCACGTTGTCCCACGTTGTCCCACGTTGTCCCACGTTGTCCCACGTTGTCCCACGTTGTCCCACGTTGTCCCACGTTGTTCCAAGGTTTCCCACGTTGTCCCACGTTGTCCCACGTTGTCCCACGGTGTCCAACGATGTCCAACGGTGTCCAACGGTGTCCCACGGTGTCCAACGGTGTCCCACGTTGTCCCACGTTGTCCCACGTTGTCCCACGTTGTCCCACGTTGTCCTACGGTGTCCCACGGTGTCCAACGGTGTCCCACGTTGTCCCACGTTGTCCCACGGTGTCCCACGTTGTCCCACGTTGTCCCACGTTGTCCCACGTTGTCCCACGTTGTCCAACGGTGTCCCACGGTGTCCAACGTTGTCCCACGGTGTCCAACGGTGTCCAACGATGTCCAACGGTGTCCAACGGTGTCCCACGATGTCCACCGATGTCCAACGGTGTCCAACGGTGTCCAACGGTGTCCAACGGTGTCCAACGATGTCCAACGATGTCCAACGATGTCCAACGGTGTCCCACGTTGTCCCACGTTGTCCCACGTTGTCCCACGGTGACCAACGGTGTCCCACGTTGTCCCACGTTGTCCCACGTTGTCCCACGGTGTCCCACGGTGTCCCACGTTGTCCCACGTTGTCCCACGTTGTCCCACGTTGTCCCACGATGTCCCACGTTGTCCTACGTTGTCCCACGTTGTCCCACGTTGTCCCACGTTGTCCCACGTTGTCCCACGTTGTCCCACGTTGTCCCACGTTGTCCCACGTTGTCCCACGTTGTCCCACGTTGTCCCACGTTGTCCCACGTTGTCCCACGTTGTCCCACGGTGTCCCACGATGTCCAACGGTGTCCAACGGTGTCCCACGGTGTCCAACGGTGTCCCACGTTGTCCCACGTTGTCCCACGTTGTCCCACGTTGTCCCACGTTGTCCCACGTTGTCCAACGATGTCCAACGGTGTCCAACGATGTCCAACGGTGTCCAACGGTGTCCCACGGTGTCCCACGTTGTCCCACGTTGTCCCACGTTGTCCCACGTTGTCCCACGTTGTCCCACGTTGTCCCACGTTGTCCCACGTTGTCCCACGTTGTCCCACGTTGTCCCACGTTGTCCCACGTTGTCCCACGTTGTCCCACGTTGTCCCACGTTGTCCCACGTTGTCCCACGGTGTCCCACGATGTCCAACGGTGTCCCACGTTGTCCCACGTTGTCCCACGTTGTCCCACGTTGTCCCACGTTGTCCCACGTTGTCCCACGTTGTCCCACGTTGTCCCACGGTGTCCAACGATGTCCAACGATGTCCAACGGTGTCCAACGGTGTCCCACGATGTCCACCGATGTCCAACGGTGTCCAACGGTGTCCAACGGTGTCCAACGGTGTCCAACGATGTCCAACGATGTCCAACGATGTCCAACGGTGTCCAACGATGTCCAACGATGTCCAACGGTGTCCCACGATGTCCAACGATGTCCAACGATGTCCAACGGTGTCCAACGGTGTCCCACGTTGTCCCACGTTGTCCCACGTTGTCCCACGGTGTCCAACGATGCCCAACGGTGTCCCACGTTGTCCCACGTTGTCCCACGTTGTCCCACGTTGTCCCACGTTGTCCCACGTTGTCCCACGTTGTCCCACGTTGTCCCACGTTGTCCCACGTTGTCGCACGTTGTCCCACGTTGTCCCACGGTGTCCAACGGTGTCCCACGTTGTCCCACGTTGTCCCACGTTGTCCCACGTTGTCCCACGTTGTCCAACGGTGTCCCACGGTGTCCAACGGTGTCCCACGTTGTCCCACGTTGTCCCACGTTGTCCCACGGTGTCCAACGATGTCCAACGGTGTCCCACGTTGTCCCACGGTGTCCCACGTTGTCCCACGTTGTCCCACGTTGTTCCATGGTTTCCCACGTTGTCCCACGTTGTCCCACGTTGTCCCACGGTGTCCAACGATGTCCAACGGTGTCCAACGGTGTCCCACGGTGTCCAACGGTGTCCCACGTTGTCCCACGTTGTCCCACGTTGTCCCACGTTGTCCCACGTTGTCCCACGTTGTCCCACGTTGTCCCACGTTGTCCCACGTTGTCCCACGTTGTCCCACGTTGTCCCACGTTGTTCCAAGGTTTCCCACGTTGTCCCACGTTGTCCCACGTTGTCCCACGGTGTCCAACGATGTCCAACGGTGTCCAACGGTGTCCCACGGTGTCCAACGGTGTCCCACGTTGTCCCACGTTGTCCCACGTTGTCCCACGTTGTCCCACGTTGTCCAACGGTGTCCCACGGTGTCCAACGGTGTCCCACGTTGTCCCACGTTGTCCCACGGTGTCCCACGTTGTCCCACGTTGTCCCACGTTGTCCCACGTTGTCCCACGTTGTCCAACGGTGTCCCACGGTGTCCAACGTTGTCCCACGGTGTCCAACGGTGTCCAACGATGTCCAACGGTGTCCAACGGTGTCCCACGATGTCCACCGATGTCCAACGGTGTCCAACGGTGTCCAACGGTGTCCAACGGTGTCCAACGATGTCCAACGATGTCCAACGATGTCCAACGGTGTCCCACGTTGTCCCACGTTGTCCCACGTTGTCCCACGGTGACCAACGGTGTCCCACGTTGTCCCACGTTGTCCCACGTTGTCCCACGGTGTCCAACGGTGTCCCACGTTGTCCCACGTTGTCCCACGTTGTCCCACGTTGTCCCACGTTGTCCCACGTTGTCCAACGGTGTCCCACGGTGTCCAACGGTGTCCCACGTTGTCCCACGTTGTCCCACGTTGTCCCACGGTGTCCAACGATGTCCAACGGTGTCCCACGTTGTCCCACGTTGTCCCACGTTGTCCCACGTTGTCCCACGTTGTTCCATGGTTTCCCACGTTGTCCCACGTTGTCCCACGTTGTCCCACGGTGTCCAACGTTGTCCAACGATGTCCCACGTTGTCCCACGTTGTCCCACGGTGTCCAACGATGTCCAACGGTGTCCCACGTTGTCCCACGTTGTCCCACGTTGTCCCACGTTGTCCCACGTTGTTCCAAGGTTTCCCACGTTGTCCCACGTTGTCCCACGTTGTCCCACGGTGTCCAACGATGTCCAACGGTGTCCAACGGTGTCCCACGGTGTCCAACGGTGTCCCACGTTGTCCCACGTTGTCCCACGTTGTCCCACGTTGTCCCACGTTGTCCAACGGTGTCCCACGGTGTCCAACGGTGTCCCACGTTGTCCCACGTTGTCCCACGGTGTCCCACGTTGTCCCACGTTGTCCCACGTTGTCCCACGTTGTCCCACGTTGTCCAACGGTGTCCCACGGTGTCCAACGTTGTCCCACGGTGTCCAACGGTGTCCAACGATGTCCAACGGTGTCCAACGGTGTCCCACGATGTCCACCGATGTCCAACGGTGTCCAACGGTGTCCAACGGTGTCCAACGGTGTCCAACGATGTCCAACGATGTCCAACGATGTCCAACGGTGTCCCACGTTGTCCCACGTTGTCCCACGTTGTCCCACGGTGACCAACGGTGTCCCACGTTGTCCCACGTTGTCCCACGTTGTCCCACGGTGTCCAACGGTGTCCCACGTTGTCCCACGTTGTCCCACGTTGTCCCACGTTGTCCCACGTTGTTCCATGGTTTCCCACGTTGTCCCACGTTGTCCCACGTTGTCCCACGGTGTCCAACGATGTCCAACGGTGTCCAACGGTGTCCCACGGTGTCCAACGGTGTCCCACGTTGTCCCACGTTGTCCCACGTTGTCCCACGTTGTCCAACGGTGTCCCACGGTGTCCAACGGTGTCCCACGTTGTCCCACGTTGTCCCACGTTGTCCCACGTTGTCCCACGTTGTCCCACGTTGTCCCACGGTGACCAACGGTGTCCCACGTTGTCCCACGTTGTCCCACGTTGTCCCACGGTGTCCAACGGTGTCCCACGTTGTCCCACGTTGTCCCACGTTGTCCCACGTTGTCCCACGATGTCCCACGTTGTCCTACGTTGTCCCACGTTGTCCCACGTTGTCCCACGTTGTCCCACGTTGTCCCACGTTGTCCCACGTTGTCCCACGTTGTCCCACGTTGTCCCACGTTGTCCCACGTTGTCCCACGTTGTCCCACGTTGTCCCACGGTGTCCAACGATGTCCAACGATGTCCAACGGTGTCCAACGGTGTCCCACGATGTCCACCGATGTCCAACGGTGTCCAACGGTGTCCAACGGTGTCCAACGGTGTCCAACGATGTCCAACGATGTCCAACGATGTCCAACGGTGTCCAACGATGTCCAACGATGTCCAACGGTGTCCCACGATGTCCAACGATGTCCAACGATGTCCAACGGTGTCCAACGGTGTCCCACGTTGTCCCACGTTGTCCCACGTTGTCCCACGGTGTCCAACGATGCCCAACGGTGTCCCACGTTGTCCCACGTTGTCCCACGTTGTCCCACGTTGTCCCACGTTGTCCCACGTTGTCCCACGTTGTCCCACGTTGTCCCACGTTGTCCCACGTTGTCGCACGTTGTCCCACGGTGTCCAACGATGTCCAACGGTGTCCAACGGTGTCCCACGGTGTCCAACGGTGTCCCACGTTGTCCCACGTTGTCCCACGTTGTCCCACGTTGTCCCACGTTGTCCAACGGTGTCCCACGGTGTCCAACGGTGTCCCACGTTGTCCCACGTTGTCCCACGGTGTCCCACGTTGTCCCACGTTCTCCCACGTTGTCCCACGTTGTCCCACGTTGTCCAACGGTGTCCCACGGTGTCCAACGTTGTCCCACGGTGTCCAACGGTGTCCAACGATGTCCAACGGTGTCCAACGGTGTCCCACGATGTCCACCGATGTCCACCGATGTCCAACGGTGTCCAACGGTGTCCAACGGTGTCCAACGGTGTCCAACGATGTCCAACGATGTCCAACGATGTCCAACGGTGTCCCACGTTGTCCCACGTTGTCCCACGTTGTCCCACGGTGACCAACGGTGTCCCACGTTGTCCCACGTTGTCCCACGTTGTCCCACGGTGTCCAACGGTGTCCCACGTTGTCCCACGTTGTCCCACGTTGTCCCACGTTGTCCCACGATGTCCCACGTTGTCCTACGTTGTCCCACGTTGTCCCACGTTGTCCCACGTTGTCCCACGTTGTCCCACGTTGTCCCACGTTGTCCCACGTTGTCCCACGTTGTCCCACGTTGTCCCACGTTGTCCCACGTTGTCCCACGGTGTCCCACGATGTCCAACGGTGTCCAACGGTGTCCCACGGTGTCCAACGGTGTCCCACGTTGTCCCACGTTGTCCCACGTTGTCCCACGTTGTCCCACGTTGTCCCACGTTGTCCAACGATGTCCAACGGTGTCCAACGATGTCCAACGGTGTCCAACGGTGTCCCACGGTGTCCCACGTTGTCCCACGTTGTCCCACGTTGTCCCACGTTGTCCCACGTTGTCCCACGTTGTCCCACGTTGTCCCACGTTGTCCCACGTTGTTCCAAGGTTTCCCACGTTGTCCCACGTTGTCCCACGTTGTCCCACGGTGTCCAACGATGTCCAACGGTGTCCAACGGTGTCCCACGGTGTCCAACGGTGTCCCACGTTGTCCCACGTTGTCCCACGTTGTCCCACGTTGTCCCACGTTGTCCAACGGTGTCCCACGGTGTCCAACGGTGTCCCACGTTGTCCCACGTTGTCCCACGGTGTCCCACGTTGTCCCACGTTGTCCCACGTTGTCCCACGTTGTCCCACGTTGTCCAACGGTGTCCCACGGTGTCCAACGTTGTCCCACGGTGTCCAACGGTGTCCCACGGTGTCCAACGGTGTCCCACGTTGTCCCACGTTGTCCCACGTTGTCCCACGTTGTCCCACGTTGTCCAACGGTGTCCCACGGTGTCCAACGGTGTCCCACGTTGTCCCACGTTGTCCCACGGTGTCCCACGTTGTCCCACGGTGTCCAACGGTGTCCCACGTTGTCCCACGTTGTCCAACGGTGTCCCACGGTGTCCAACGGTGTCCCACGTTGTCCCACGTTGTCCCACGGTGTCCCACGTTGTCCCACGTTGTCCCACGGTGTCCCACGTTGTCCCACGTTGTCCCACGTTGTCCCACGTTGTCCCACGTTGTCCCACGTTGTTCCAAGGTTTCCCACGTTGTCCCACGTTGTCCCACGTTGTCCCACGGTGTCCAACGATGTCCAACGGTGTCCAACGGTGTCCCACGTTGTCCCACGTTGTCCCACGTTGTCCCACGGTGTCCAACGATGTCCAACGGTGTCCAACGGTGTCCCACGGTGTCCAACGGTGTCCCACGTTGTCCCACGTTGTCCCACGTTGTCCCACGTTGTCCCACGTTGTCCAACGGTGTCCCACGGTGTCCAACGGTGTCCCACGTTGTCCCACGTTGTCCCACGGTGTCCCACGTTGTCCCACGGTGTCCAACGGTGTCCCACGTTGTCCCACGTTGTCCCACGTTGTCCCACGTTGTCCCACGTTGTCCAACGGTGTCCCACGGTGTCCAACGGTGTCCCATGTTGTCCCACGTTGTCCCACGGTGTCCCACGTTGTCCCACGTTCTCCCACGTTGTCCCACGTTGTCCCACGTTGTCCAACGGTGTCCCACGGTGTCCAACGTTGTCCCACGGTGTCCAACGGTGTCCAACGATGTCCAACGGTGTCCAACGGTGTCCCACGATGTCCACCGATGTCCAACGGTGTCCAACGGTGTCCAACGGTGTCCAACGGTGTCCAACGATGTCCAACGATGTCCAACGATGTCCAACGGTGTCCCACGTTGTCCCACGTTGTCCCACGTTGTCCCACGGTGACCAACGGTGTCCCACGTTGTCCCACGTTGTCCCACGTTGTCCCACGGTGTCCAACGGTGTCCCACGTTGTCCCACGTTGTCCCACGTTGTCCCACGTTGTCCCACGATGTCCCACGTTGTCCTACGTTGTCCCACGTTGTCCCACGTTGTCCCACGTTGTCCCACGTTGTCCCACGTTGTCCCACGTTGTCCCACGTTGTCCCACGTTGTCCCACGTTGTCCCACGTTGTCCCACGTTGTCCCACGGTGTCCCACGATGTCCAACGGTGTCCAACGGTGTCCCACGGTGTCCAACGGTGTCCCACGTTGTCCCACGTTGTCCCACGTTGTCCCACGTTGTCCCACGTTGTCCCACGTTGTCCAACGATGTCCAACGGTGTCCAACGATGTCCAACGGTGTCCAACGGTGTCCCACGGTGTCCCACGTTGTCCCACGTTGTCCCACGTTGTCCCACGTTGTCCCACGTTGTCCCACGTTGTCCCACGTTGTCCCACGTTGTCCCACGTTGTTCCAAGGTTTCCCACGTTGTCCCACGTTGTCCCACGTTGTCCCACGGTGTCCAACGATGTCCAACGGTGTCCAACGGTGTCCCACGGTGTCCAACGGTGTCCCACGTTGTCCCACGTTGTCCCACGTTGTCCCACGTTGTCCCACGTTGTCCAACGGTGTCCCACGGTGTCCAACGGTGTCCCACGGTGTCCCACGTTGTCCCACGGTGTCCCACGTTGTCCCACGTTGTCCCACGTTGTCCCACGTTGTCCCACGTTGTCCAACGGTGTCCCACGGTGTCCAACGTTGTCCCACGGTGTCCAACGGTGTCCAACGATGTCCAACGGTGTCCAACGGTGTCCCACGATGTCCACCGATGTCCAACGGTGTCCAACGGTGTCCAACGGTGTCCAACGGTGTCCAACGATGTCCAACGATGTCCAACGATGTCCAACGGTGTCCCACGTTGTCCCACGTTGTCCCACGTTGTCCCACGTTGTCCCACGTTGTCCCACGTTGTCCCACGTTGTCCCACGTTGTCCCACGTTGTCCCACGTTGTCCCACGTTGTCCCACGGTGTCCCACGATGTCCAACGGTGTCCAACGGTGTCCCACGGTGTCCAACGGTGTCCCACGTTGTCCCACGTTGTCCCACGTTGTCCCACGTTGTCCCACGTTGTCCCACGTTGTCCAACGATGTCCAACGGTGTCCAACGATGTCCAACGGTGTCCAACGGTGTCCCACGGTGTCCCACGTTGTCCCACGTTGTCCCACGTTGTCCCACGTTGTCCCACGTTGTCCCACGTTGTCCCACGTTGTCCCACGTTGTCCCACGTTGTCCCACGTTGTCCCACGTTGTCCCACGTTGTCCCACGTTGTCCCACGTTGTCCCACGTTGTCCCACGTTGTCCCACGTTGTCCCACGTTGTCCCACGTTGTCCCACGGTGTCCAACGATGTCCAACGATGTCCAACGGTGTCCAACGGTGTCCCACGATGTCCACCGATGTCCAACGGTGTCCAACGGTGTCCAACGGTGTCCAACGGTGTCCAACGATGTCCCACGATGTCCAACGGTGTCCCACGATGTCCACCGATGTCCCACGTTGTCCCACGTTGTCCCACGTTGTCCCACGTTGTCCCACGTTGTCCCACGTTGTCCCACGTTGTCCCACGTTGTCCCACGTTGTTCCAAGGTTTCCCACGTTGTCCCACGTTGTCCCACGTTGTCCCACGGTGTCCAACGATGTCCAACGGTGTCCAACGGTGTCCCACGGTGTCCAACGGTGTCCCACGTTGTCCCACGTTGTCCCACGTTGTCCCACGTTGTCCCACGTTGTCCAACGGTGTCCCACGGTGTCCAACGGTGTCCCACGTTGTCCCACGTTGTCCCACGGTGTCCCACGTTGTCCCACGTTGTCCCACGTTGTCCCACGTTGTCCCACGTTGTCCAACGGTGTCCCACGGTGTCCAACGTTGTCCCACGGTGTCCAACGGTGTCCAACGATGTCCAACGGTGTCCAACGGTGTCCCACGATGTCCACCGATGTCCAACGGTGTCCAACGGTGTCCAACGGTGTCCAACGGTGTCCAACGATGTCCAACGATGTCCAACGATGTCCAACGGTGTCCCACGTTGTCCCACGTTGTCCCACGTTGTCCCACGGTGACCAACGGTGTCCCACGTTGTCCCACGTTGTCCCACGTTGTCCCACGGTGTCCAACGGTGTCCCACGTTGTCCCACGTTGTCCCACGTTGTCCCACGTTGTCCCACGATGTCCCACGTTGTCCTACGTTGTCCCACGTTGTCCCACGTTGTCCCACGTTGTCCCACGTTGTCCCACGTTGTCCCACGTTGTCCCACGTTGTCCCACGTTGTCCCACGTTGTCCCACGTTGTCCCACGTTGTCCCACGGTGTCCCACGATGTCCAACGGTGTCCAACGGTGTCCCACGGTGTCCAACGGTGTCCCACGTTGTCCCACGTTGTCCCACGTTGTCCCACGTTGTCCCACGTTGTCCCACGTTGTCCAACGATGTCCAACGGTGTCCAACGATGTCCAACGGTGTCCAACGGTGTCCCACGGTGTCCCACGTTGTCCCACGTTGTCCCACGTTGTCCCACGTTGTCCCACGTTGTCCCACGTTGTCCCACGTTGTCCCACGTTGTCCCACGTTGTCCCACGTTGTCCCACGTTGTCCCACGTTGTCCCACGTTGTCCCACGTTGTCCCACGTTGTCCCACGTTGTCCCACGTTGTCCCACGGTGTCCCACGATGTCCAACGGTGTCCCACGTTGTCCCACGTTGTCCCACGTTGTCCCACGTTGTCCCACGTTGTCCCACGTTGTCCCACGTTGTCCCACGTTGTCCCACGGTGTCCAACGATGTCCAACGATGTCCAACGGTGTCCAACGGTGTCCCACGATGTCCACCGATGTCCAACGGTGTCCAACGGTGTCCAACGGTGTCCAACGGTGTCCAACGATGTCCAACGATGTCCAACGATGTCCAACGGTGTCCAACGATGTCCAACGATGTCCAACGGTGTCCCACGATGTCCAACGATGTCCAACGATGTCCAACGGTGTCCAACGGTGTCCCACGTTGTCCCACGTTGTCCCACGTTGTCCCACGGTGTCCAACGATGCCCAACGGTGTCCCACGTTGTCCCACGTTGTCCCACGTTGTCCCACGTTGTCCCACGTTGTCCCACGTTGTCCCACGTTGTCCCACGTTGTCCCACGTTGTCCCACGTTGTCGCACGTTGTCCCACGTTGTCCCACGGTGTCCAACGGTGTCCCACGTTGTCCCACGTTGTCCCACGTTGTCCCACGTTGTCCCACGTTGTCCAACGGTGTCCCACGGTGTCCAACGGTGTCCCACGTTGTCCCACGTTGTCCCACGTTGTCCCACGGTGTCCAACGATGTCCAACGGTGTCCCACGTTGTCCCACGTTGTCCCACGTTGTCCCACGTTGTCCCACGTTGTTCCATGGTTTCCCACGTTGTCCCACGTTGTCCCACGTTGTCCCACGGTGTCCAACGATGTCCAACGGTGTCCAACGGTGTCCCACGGTGTCCAACGGTGTCCCACGTTGTCCCACGTTGTCCCACGTTGTCCCACGTTGTCCCACGTTGTCCAACGGTGTCCCACGGTGTCCAACGGTGTCCCACGTTGTCCCACGTTGTCCCACGTTGTCCCACGTTGTCCCACGTTGTCCCACGGTGACCAACGGTGTCCCACGTTGTCCCACGTTGTCCCACGTTGTCCCACGGTGTCCAACGGTGTCCCACGTTGTCCCACGTTGTCCCACGTTGTCCCACGTTGTCCCACGATGTCCCACGTTGTCCTACGTTGTCCCACGTTGTCCCACGTTGTCCCACGTTGTCCCACGTTGTCCCACGTTGTCCCACGTTGTCCCACGTTGTCCCACGTTGTCCCACGTTGTCCCACGTTGTCCCACGTTGTCCCACGGTGTCCCACGATGTCCAACGGTGTCCAACGGTGTCCCACGGTGTCCAACGGTGTCCCACGTTGTCCCACGTTGTCCCACGTTGTCCCACGTTGTCCCACGTTGTCCCACGTTGTCCAACGATGTCCAACGGTGTCCAACGATGTCCAACGGTGTCCAACGGTGTCCCACGGTGTCCCACGTTGTCCCACGTTGTCCCACGTTGTCCCACGTTGTCCCACGTTGTCCCACGTTGTCCCACGTTGTCCCACGTTGTCCCACGTTGTTCCAAGGTTTCCCACGTTGTCCCACGTTGTCCCACGTTGTCCCACGGTGTCCAACGATGTCCAACGGTGTCCAACGGTGTCCCACGGTGTCCAACGGTGTCCCACGTTGTCCCACGTTGTCCCACGTTGTCCCACGGTGTCCAACGATGCCCAACGGTGTCCCACGTTGTCCCACGTTGTCCCACGTTGTCCCACGTTGTCCCACGTTGTCCCACGTTGTCCCACGGTGTCCAACGGTGTCCCACGTTGTCCCACGTTGTCCCACGTTGTCCCACGTTGTCCCACGTTGTCCCACGTTGTCCCACGTTGTCCCACGGTGTCCAACGGTGTCCCACGGTGTCCAACGATGTCCAACGGTGTCTAACGATGTCCAACGGTGTCCCACGTTGACCCACGTTGTCCCACGTTGTCCCACGGTGTCCAACGATGTCCAACGGTGTCCAACGGTGTCCCACGGTGTCCAACGGTGTCCCACGTTGTCCCACGTTGTCCCACGTTGTCCCACGTTGTCCCACGTTGTCCCACGATGTCCAACGATGTCCAACGGTGTCCCACGTTGTCCCACGTTGTCCCACGTTGTCCCACGGTGTCCAACGATGTCCAACGGTGTCCAACGGTGTCCCACGGTGTCCAACGGTGTCCCACGTTGTCCCACGTTGTCCCACGTTGTCCCACGATGTCCAACGGTGTCCCACGTTGTCCCACGTTGTCCCACGTTGTCCAACGGTGTCCCACGGTGTCCAACGGTGTCCCACGTTGTCCCACGTTGTCCCACGTTGTCCCACGTTGTCCCACGTTGTCCCACGGTGACCAACGGTGTCCCACGTTGTCCCACGTTGTCCCACGTTGTCCCACGGTGTCCAACGGTGTCCCACGTTGTCCCACGTTGTCCCACGTTGTCCCACGTTGTCCCACGATGTCCCACGTTGTCCTACGTTGTCCCACGTTGTCCCACGTTGTCCCACGTTGTCCCACGTTGTCCCACGTTGTCCCACGTTGTCCCACGTTGTCCCACGTTGTCCCACGTTGTCCCACGTTGTCCCACGTTGTCCCACGTTGTCCCACGTTGTCCCACGGTGTCCAACGATGTCCAACGATGTCCAACGGTGTCCAACGGTGTCCCACGATGTCCACCGATGTCCAACGGTGTCCAACGGTGTCCAACGGTGTCCAACGGTGTCCAACCATGTCCAACGATGTCCAACGATGTCCAACGGTGTCCAACGATGTCCAACGATGTCCAACGGTGTCCCACGATGTCCAACGATGTCCAACGATGTCCAACGGTGTCCAACGGTGTCCCACGTTGTCCCACGTTGTCCCACGTTGTCCCACGGTGTCCAACGATGCCCAACGGTGTCCCACGTTGTCCCACGTTGTCCCACGTTGTCCCACGTTGTCCCACGTTGTCCCACATTGTCCCACGTTGTCCCACGTTGTCCCACGTTGTCCCACGTTGTCCCACGTTGTCCCACGTTGTCCCACGGTGTCCAACGGTGTTCCACGTTGTCCCACGTTGTCCCACGTTGTCCCACGTTGTCCCACGTTGTCCAACGGTGTCCCACGGTGTCCAACGGTGTCCCACGTTGTCCCACGTTGTCCCACGTTGTCCCACGGTGTCCAACGATGTCCAACGGTGTCCCACGTTGTCCCACGTTGTCCCACGTTGTCCCACGTTGTCCCACGTTGTTCCATGGTTTCCCACGTTGTCCCACGTTGTCCCACGTTGTCCCACGGTGTCCAACGTTGTCCAACGATGTCCCACGTTGTCCCACGTTGTCCCACGGTGTCCAACGATGTCCAACGGTGTCCCACGTTGTCCCACGTTGTCCCACGTTGTCCCACGTTGTCCCACGTTGTTCCAAGGTTTCCCACGTTGTCCCACGTTGTCCCACGTTGTCCCACGGTGTCCAACGATGTCCAACGGTGTCCAACGGTGTCCCACGGTGTCGAACGGTGTCCCACGTTGTCCCACGTTGTCCCACGTTGTCCCACGTTGTCCCACGTTGTCCCACGGTGTCCCACGGTGTCCAACGGTGTCCCACGTTGTCCCACGTTGTCCCACGGTGTCCCACGTTGTCCCACGTTGTCCCACGTTGTCCCACGTTGTCCCACGTTGTCCAACGGTGTCCCACGGTGTCCAACGTTGTCCCACGGTGTCCAACGGTGTCCAACGATGTCCAACGGTGTCCAACGGTGTCCCACGATGTCCACCGATGTCCAACGGTGTCCAACGGTGTCCAACGGTGTCCAACGGTGTCCAACGATGTCCAACGGTGTCCAACGATGTCCAACGGTGTCCCACGTTGTCCCACGTTGTCCCACGTTGTCCCACGGTGACCAACGGTGTCCCACGTTGTCCCACGTTGTCCCACGTTGTCCCACGGTGTCCAACGGTGTCCCACGTTGTCCCACGTTGTCCCACGTTGTCCCACGTTGTCCCACGATGTCCCACGTTGTCCAACGGTGTCCCACGTTGTCCCACGTTGTCCCACGTTGTCCCACGGTGTCCCACGATGTCCAACGGTGTCCAACGGTGTCCCACGGTGTCCAACGGTGTCCAACGATGTCCAACGGTGTCCAACGGTGTCCCACGATGTCCACCGATGTCCAACGGTGTCCAACGGTGTCCAACGGTGTCCAACGGTGTCCAACGATGTCCAACGATGTCCAACGATGTCCCACGTTGTCCCACGTTGTCCCACGTTGTCCCACGTTGTCCCACGTTGTCCCACGTTGTCCCACGTTGTCCCACGTTGTCCCACGTTGTCCCACGTTGTCCCACGTTGTCCCACGGTGTCCCACGATGTCCAACGGTGTCCAACGGTGTCCCACGGTGTCCAACGGTGTCCAACGATGTCCAACGGTGTCCAACGGTGTCCCACGATGTCCACCGATGTCCAACGGTGTCCAACGGTGTCCAACGGTGTCCAACGGTGTCCAACGATGTCCAACGATGTCCAACGATGTCCCACGTTGTCCCACGTTGTCCCACGTTGTCCCACGTTGTCCCACGTTGTCCCACGTTGTCCCACGTTGTCCCACGGTGTCCAACGATGTCCAACGGTGTCCAACGGTGTCCCACGGTGTCGAACGGTGTCCCACGTTGTCCCACGTTGTCCCACGTTGTCCCACGTTGTCCCACGTTGTCCCACGGTGTCCAACGGTGTCCCACGGTGTCCAACGATGTCCAACGGTGTCTAACGATGTCCAACGGTGTCCCACGTTGACCCACGTTGTCCCACGTTGTCCCACGGTGTCCAACGATGTCCAACGGTGTCCAACGGTGTCCCACGGTGTCCAACGGTGTCCCACGTTGTCCCACGTTGTCCCACGTTGTCCCACGTTGTCCCACGTTGTCCCACGATGTCCAACGATGTCCAACGGTGTCCCACGTTGTCCCACGTTGTCCCACGTTGTCCCACGGTGTCCAACGATGTCCAACGGTGTCCAACGGTGTCCCACGGTGTCCAACGGTGTCCCACGTTGTCCCACGTTGTCCCACGTTGTCCCACGATGTCCAACGGTGTCCCACGTTGTCCCACGTTGTCCCACGTTGTCCAACGGTGTCCCACGGTGTCCAACGGTGTCCCACGTTGTCCCACGTTGTCCCACGTTGTCCCACGTTGTCCCACGTTGTCCCACGGTGACCAACGGTGTCCCACGTTGTCCCACGTTGTCCCACGTTGTCCCACGGTGTCCAACGGTGTCCCACGTTGTCCCACGTTGTCCCACGTTGTCCCACGTTGTCCCACGATGTCCCACGTTGTCCTACGTTGTCCCACGTTGTCCCACGTTGTCCCACGTTGTCCCACGTTGTCCCACGTTGTCCCACGTTGTCCCACGTTGTCCCACGTTGTCCCACGTTGTCCCACGTTGTCCCACGTTGTCCCACGTTGTCCCACGTTGTCCCACGGTGTCCAACGGTGTCCAACGATGTCCAACGGTGTCCAACGGTGTCCCACGATGTCCACCGATGTCCAACGGTGTCCAACGGTGTCCAACGGTGTCCAACGGTGTCCAACCATGTCCAACGATGTCCAACGATGTCCAACGGTGTCCAACGATGTCCAACGATGTCCAACGGTGTCCCACGATGTCCAACGATGTCCAACGATGTCCAACGGTGTCCAACGGTGTCCCACGTTGTCCCACGTTGTCCCACGTTGTCCCACGGTGTCCAACGATGCCCAACGGTGTCCCACGTTGTCCCACGTTGTCCCACGTTGTCCCACGTTGTCCCACGTTGTCCCACATTGTCCCACGTTGTCCCACGTTGTCCCACGTTGTCCCACGTTGTCGCACGTTGTCCCACGTTGTCCCACGGTGTCCAACGGTGTTCCACGTTGTCCCACGTTGTCCCACGTTGTCCCACGTTGTCCCACGTTGTCCAACGGTGTCCCACGGTGTCCAACGGTGTCCCACGTTGTCCCACGTTGTCCCACGTTGTCCCACGGTGTCCCACGTTGTCCAACGGTGTCCCACGTTGTCCCACGTTGTCCCACGTTGTCCCACGTTGTCCCACGTTGTTCCATGGTTTCCCACGTTGTCCCACGTTGTCCCACGTTGTCCCACGGTGTCCAACGTTGTCCAACGATGTCCCACGTTGTCCCACGTTGTCCCACGGTGTCCAACGATGTCCAACGGTGTCCCACGTTGTCCCACGTTGTCCCACGTTGTCCCACGGTGTCCCACGTTGTTCCAAGGTTTCCCACGTTGTCCCACGTTGTCCCACGTTGTCCCACGGTGTCCAACGATGTCCAACGGTGTCCAACGGTGTCCCACGGTGTCGAACGGTGTCCCACGTTGTCCCACGTTGTCCCACGTTGTCCCACGTTGTCCCACGTTGTCCAACGATGTCCCACGGTGTCCAACGGTGTCCCACGTTGTCCCACGTTGTTCCACGGTGTCCCACGTTGTCCCACGTTGTCCCACGTTGTCCCACGTTGTCCCACGTTGTCCAACGGTGTCCCACGGTGTCCAACGTTGTCCCACGGTGTCCAACGGTGTCCAACGATGTCCAACGGTGTCCAACGGTGTCCCACGATGTCCACCGATGTCCAACGGTGTCCAACGGTGTCCAACGGTGTCCAACGGTGTCCAACGATGTCCAACGATGTCCAACGATGTCCAACGGTGTCCCACGTTGTCCCACGTTGTCCCACGTTGTCCCACGGTGACCAACGGTGTCCCACGTTGTCCCACGTTGTCCCACGTTGTCCCACGGTGTCCAACGGTGTCCCACGTTGTCCCACGTTGTCCCACGTTGTCCCACGTTGTCCCACGATGTCCCACGTTGTCCAACGGTGTCCCACGTTGTCCCACGTTGTCCCACGTTGTCCCACGGTGTCCCACGATGTCCAACGGTGTCCAACGGTGTCCCACGGTGTCCAACGGTGTCCAACGATGTCCAACGGTGTCCAACGGTGTCCCACGATGTCCACCGATGTCCAACGGTGTCCAACGGTGTCCAACGGTGTCCAACGGTGTCCAACGATGTCCAACGATGTCCAACGATGTCCAACGGTGTCCCACGTTGTCCCACGTTGTCCCACGTTGTCCCACGTTGTCCCACGTTGTCCCACGGTGTCCAACGATGTCCAACGATGTCCAACGGTGTCCAACGGTGTCCCACGATGTCCACCGATGTCCAACGGTGTCCAACGGTGTCCAACGGTGTCCCGCGTTGTCCCACGTTGTCCCACGTTGTCCCACGGTGACCAACGGTGTCCCACGTTGTCCCACGTTGTCCCACGTTGTCCCACGGTGTCCAACGGTGTCCCACGTTGTCCCACGTTGTCCCACGTTGTCCCACGTTGTCCCACGATGTCCCACGTTGTCCTACGTTGTCCCACGTTGTCCCACGTTGTCCCACGTTGTCCCACGTTGTCCCACGTTGTCCCACGTTGTCCCACGTTGTCCCACGTTGTCCCACGTTGTCCCACGTTGTCCCACGTTGTCCCACGGTGTCCCACGATGTCCAACGGTGTCCAACGGTGTCCCACGGTGTCCAACGGTGTCCCACGTTGTCCCACGTTGTCCCACGTTGTCCCACGTTGTCCCACGTTGTCCCACGTTGTCCAACGATGTCCAACGGTGTCCAACGATGTCCAACGGTGTCCAACGGTGTCCCACGGTGTCCCACGTTGTCCCACGTTGTCCCACGTTGTCCCACGTTGTCCCACGTTGTCCCACGTTGTCCCACGGTGTCCCACGATGTCCAACGGTGTCCCACGTTGTCCCACGTTGTCCCACGTTGTCCCACGTTGTCCCACGTTGTCCCACGTTGTCCCACGTTGTCCCACGTTGTCCCACGGTGTCCAACGATGTCCAACGATGTCCAACGGTGTCCAACGGTGTCCCACGATGTCCACCGATGTCCAACGGTGTCCAACGGTGTCCAACGGTGTCCAACGGTGTCCAACGATGTCCAACGATGTCCAACGATGTCTAACGGTGTCCAACGATGTCCAACGATGTCCAACGGTGTCCCACGATGTCCAACGATGTCCAACGATGTCCAACGGTGTCCAACGGTGTCCCACGTTGTCCCACGTTGTCCCACGTTGTCCCACGGTGTCCAACGATGCCCAACGGTGTCCCACGTTGTCCCACGTTGTCCCACGTTGTCCCACGTTGTCCCACGTTGTCCCACGTTGTCCCACGTTGTCCCACGTTGTCCCACGTTGTCCCACGTTGTCCCACGTTGTCGCACGTTGTCCCACGTTGTCCCACGGTGTCCAACGGTGTCCCACGTTGTCCCACGTTGTCCCACGTTGTCCCACGTTGTCCCACGTTGTCCAACGGTGTCCCACGGTGTCCAACGGTGTCCCACGTTGTCCCACGTTGTCCCACGTTGTCCCACGGTGTCCAACGATGTCCAACGGTGTCCCACGTTGTCCAACGGTGTCCCACGTTGTCCCACGTTGTCCCACGGTGACCAACGGTGTCCCACGTTGTCCCACGTTGTCCCACGTTGTCCCACGGTGTCCAACGGTGTCCCACGTTGTCCCACGTTGTCCCACGTTGTCCCACGTTGTCCCACGTTGTCCCACGTTGTCCTACGTTGTCCCACGTTGTCCCACGTTGTCCCACGTTGTCCCACGTTGTCCCACGTTGTCCCACGTTGTCCCACGTTGTCCCACGTTGTCCCACGTTGTCCCACGTTGTCCCACGTTGTCCCACGGTGTCCCACGATGTCCAACGGTGTCCAACGGTGTCCCACGGTGTCCAACGGTGTCCCACGTTGTCCCACGTTGTCCCACGTTGTCCCACGTTGTCCCACGTTGTCCCACGTTGTCCAACGATGTCCAACGGTGTCCAACGATGTCCAACGGTGTCCAACGGTGTCCCACGGTGTCCCACGTTGTCCCACGTTGTCCCACGTTGTCCCACGTTGTCCCACGTTGTCCCACGTTGTCCCACGTTGTCCCACGTTGTCCCACGTTGTTCCAAGGTTTCCCACGTTGTCCCACGTTGTCCCACGTTGTCCCACGGTGTCCAACGATGTCCAACGGTGTCCAACGGTGTCCCACGGTGTCCAACGGTGTCCCACGTTGTCCCACGTTGTCCCACGTTGTCCCACGTTGTCCCACGTTGTCCAACGGTGTCCCACGGTGTCCCCCGGTGTCCCACGTTGTCCCACGCTGTCCCACGGTGTCCCACGTTGTCCCACGTTGTCCCACGTTGTCCCACGTTGTCCCACGTTGTCCAACGGTGTCCCACGGTGTCCAACGTTGTCCCACGGTGTCCAACGGTGTCCAACGATGTCCAACGGTGTCCAACGGTGTCCCACGATGTCCACCGATGTCCAACGGTGTCCAACGGTGTCCAACGGTGTCCAACGGTGTCCAACGATGTCCAACGATGTCCAACGATGTCCAACGGCGTCCCACGTTGTCCCACGTTGTCCCACGTTGTCCCACGGTGACCAACGGTGTCCCACGTTGTCCCACGTTGTCCCACGTTGTCCCACGGTGTCCAACGGTGTCCCACGTTGTCCCACGTTGTCCCACGTTGTCCTACGTTGTCCCACGTTGTCCCACGTTGTCCCACGTTGTCCCACGTTGTCCCACGTTGTCCCACGTTGCCCACGTTGTCCCACGTTGTCCCACGGTGTCCCACGATGTCCAACGGTGTCCAACGGTGTCCCACGGTGTCCAACGGTGTCCCACGTTGTCCCACGTTGTCCCACGTTGTCCCACGTTGTCCCACGTTGTCCCACGTTGTCCAACGATATCCAACGGTGTCCAACGATGTCCAACGGTGTCCAACGGTGTCCCACGGTGTCCCACGTTGTCCCACGTTGTCCCACGTTGTCCCACGTTGTCCCACGTTGTCCCACGTTGTCCCACGTTGTCCCACGTTGTCCCACGTTGTCCCACGTTGTCCCACGTTGTCCCACGTTGTCCCACGTTGTCCCACGTTGTCCCACGTTGTCCCACGTTGTCCCACGTTGTCCCACGTTGTCCCACGTTGTCCCACGGTGTCCCACGATGTCCAACGGTGTCCCACGGTGTCCAACGGTGTCCCACGTTGTCCCACGTTGTCCCACGTTGTCCCACGTTGTCCCACGTTGTCCCACGTTGTCCAACGATGTCCAACGGTGTCCCACGTTGTCCCACGTTGTCCCACGTTGTCCCACGTTGTCCCACGTTGTCCCACGTTGTCCCACGTTGTCCCACGTTGTCCCACGTTGTCCCACGTTGTCCCACGTTGTCCCACGTTGTCCCACGTTGTCCCACGTTGTCCCACGGTGTCCAACGATGTCCAACGATGTCCAACGGTGTCCAACGGTGTCCCACGATGTCCACCGATGTCCAACGGTGTCCAACGGTGTCCAACGGTGTCCAACGGTGTCCAACGATGTCCAACGATGTCCAACGATGTCCAACGGTGTCCAACGATGTCCAACGATGTCCAACGGTGTCCCACGATGTCCAACGATGTCCAACGATGTCCAACGGTGTCCAACGGTGTCCCACGTTGTCCCACGTTGTCCCACGTTGTCCCACGGTGTCCAACGATGCCCAACGGTGTCCCACGTTGTCCCACGTTGTCCCACGTTGTCCCACGTTGTCCCACGTTGTCCCACGTTGTCCCACGTTGTCCCACGTTGTCCCACGTTGTCGCACGTTGTCCCACGTTGTCCCACGGTGTCCCACGGTGTCCCACGTTGTCCCACGTTGTCCCACGTTGTCCCACGTTGTCCCACGTTGTCCAACGGTGTCCCACGGTGTCCAACGGTGTCCCACGTTGTCCCACGTTGTCCCACGTTGTCCCACGGTGTCCAACGATGTCCAACGGTGTCCCACGTTGTCCCACGTTGTCCCACGTTGTCCCCTGTTGTCCCACGTTGTTCCATGGTTTCCCACGTTGTCCCACGTTGTCCCACGTTGTCCCACGGTGTCCAACGATGTCCAACGGTGTCCAACGGTGTCCCACGGTGTCCAACGGTGTCCCACGTTGTCCCACGTTGTCCCACGTTGTCCCACGTTGTCCCACGTTGTCCCACGTTGTCCCACGTTGTCCCACGGTGTCCAACGGTGTCCAACGATGTCCAACGGTGTCCAACGGTGTCCCACGATGTCCACCGATGTCCAACGGTGTCCAACGGTGTCCCACGTTGTCCCACGTTGTCCCACGGTGTCCAACGATGTCCAACGGTGTCCAACGATGTCCAACGGTGTCCCACGATGTCCCACGATGTCCAACGATGTCCAACGGTGTCCAACGGTGTCCCACGTTGTCCCACGTTGTCCAACGTTGTCCCACGGTGTCCAACGATGTCCAACGGTGTCCCACGTTGTCCCACGTTGTCCCACGTTGTCCCACGTTGTCCCACGTTGTCCCACGTTGTCCCACGTTGTCCCACGTTGTCCCACGTTGTCCCACGGTGTCCCACGATGTCCAACGGTGTCCCACGGTGTCCAACGGTGTCCCACGTTGTCCCACGTTGTCCCACGTTGTCCCACGTTGTCCCACGGTGTCCAACGATGTCCAACGGTGTCCCACGTTGTCCCACGTTGTCCCACGTTGTCCCACGTTGTCCCACGTTGTTCCAAGGTTTCCCACGTTGTCCCACGTTGTCCCACGTTGTCCCACGGTGTCCAACGATGTCCAACGGTGTCCAACGGTGTCCCACGGTGTCGAACGGTGTCCCACGTTGTCCCACGTTGTCCCACGTTGTCCCACGTTGTCCCACGTTGTCCAACGGTGTCCCACGGTGTCCAACGGTGTCCCACGTTGTCCCACGTTGTCCCACGGTGTCCCACGTTGTCCCACGTTGTCCCACGTTGTCCCACGTTGTCCCACGTTGTCCAACGGTGTCCCACGTTGTCCAACGTTGTCCCACGGTGTCCAACGGTGTCCAACGATGTCCAACGGTGTCCAACGGTGTCCCACGATGTCCACCGATGTCCAACGGTGTCCAACGGTGTCCAACGGTGTCCAACGGTGTCCAACGATGTCCAACGATGTCCAACGATGTCCAACGGTGTCCCACGTTGTCCCACGTTGTCCCACGTTGTCCCACGGTGACCAACGGTGTCCCACGTTGTCCCACGTTGTCCCACGTTGTCCCACGGTGTCCAACGGTGTCCCACGTTGTCCCACGTTGTCCCACGTTGTCCCACGTTGTCCCACGATGTCCCACGTTGTCCAACGGTGTCCCACGTTGTCCCACGTTGTCCCACGTTGTCCCACGGTGTCCCACGATGTCCAACGGTGTCCAACGGTGTCCCACGGTGTCCAACGGTGTCCAACGATGTCCAACGGTGTCCAACGGTGTCCCACGATGTCCACCGATGTCCAACGGTGTCCAACGGTGTCCAACGGTGTCCAACGGTGTCCAACGATGTCCAACGATGTCCAACGATGTCCAACGGTGTCCCACGTTGTCCCACGTTGTCCCACGTTGTCCCACGTTGTCCCACGTTGTCCCACGGTGTCCAACGGTGTCCAACGGTGTCCCACGATGTCCACCGATGTCCAACGGTGTCCAACGGTGTCCAACGGTGTCCCGCGTTGTCCCACGTTGTCCCACGTTGTCCCACGGTGACCAACGGTGTCCCACGTTGTCCCACGTTGTCCCACGTTGTCCCACGGTGTCCAACGGTGTCCCACGTTGTCCCACGTTGTCCCACGTTGTCCCACGTTGTCCCACAATGTCCCACGTTGTCCTACGTTGTCCCACGTTGTCCCACGTTGTCCCACGTTGTCCCACGTTGTCCCACGTTGTCCCACGTTGTCCCACGTTGTCCCACGTTGTCCCACGTTGTCCCACGTTGTCCCACGTTGTCCCACGGTGTCCCACGATGTCCAACGGTGTCCAACGGTGTCCCACGGTGTCCAACGGTGTCCCACGTTGTCCCACGTTGTCCCACGTTGTCCCACGTTGTCCCACGTTGTCCCACGTTGTCCAACGATGTCCAACGGTGTCCAACGATGTCCAACGGTGTCCAACGGTGTCCCACGGTGTCCCACGTTGTCCCACGTTGTCCCACGTTGTCCCACGTTGTCCCACGTTGTCCCACGTTGTCCCACGGTGTCCCACGATGTCCAACGGTGTCCCACGTTGTCCCACGTTGTCCCACGTTGTCCCACGTTGTCCCACGTTGTCCCACGTTGTCCCACGTTGTCCCACGTTGTCCCACGGTGTCCAACGATGTCCAACGATGTCCAACGGTGTCCAACGGTGTCCCACGATGTCCACCGATGTCCAACGGTGTCCAACGGTGTCCAACGGTGTCCAACGGTGTCCAACGATGTCCAACGATGTCCAACGATGTCTAACGGTGTCCAACGATGTCCAACGATGTCCAACGGTGTCCCACGATGTCCAACGATGTCCAACGATGTCCAACGGTGTCCAACGGTGTCCCACGTTGTCCCACGTTGTCCCACGTTGTCCCACGGTGTCCAACGATGCCCAACGGTGTCCCACGTTGTCCCACGTTGTCCCACGTTGTCCCACGTTGTCCCACGTTGTCCCACGTTGTCCCACGTTGTCCCACGTTGTCCCACGTTGTCCCACGTTGTCCCACGTTGTCGCACGTTGTCCCACGTTGTCCCACGGTGTCCAACGGTGTCCCACGTTGTCCCACGTTGTCCCACGTTGTCCCACGTTGTCCCACGTTGTCCAACGGTGTCCCACGGTGTCCAACGGTGTCCCACGTTGTCCCACGTTGTCCCACGTTGTCCCACGGTGTCCAACGATGTCCAACGGTGTCCCACGTTGTCCAACGGTGTCCCACGTTGTCCCACGTTGTCCCACGGTGACCAACGGTGTCCCACGTTGTCCCACGTTGTCCCACGTTGTCCCACGGTGTCCAACGGTGTCCCACGTTGTCCCACGTTGTCCCACGTTGTCCCACGTTGTCCCACGATGTCCCACGTTGTCCTACGTTGTCCCACGTTGTCCCACGTTGTCCCACGTTGTCCCACGTTGTCCCACGTTGTCCCACGTTGTCCCACGTTGTCCCACGTTGTCCCACGTTGTCCCACGTTGTCCCACGTTGTCCCACGGTGTCCCACGATGTCCAACGGTGTCCAACGGTGTCCCACGGTGTCCAACGGTGTCCCACGTTGTCCCACGTTGTCCCACGTTGTCCCACGTTGTCCCACGTTGTCCCACGTTGTCCAACGATGTCCAACGGTGTCCAACGATGTCCAACGGTGTCCAACGGTGTCCCACGGTGTCCCACGTTGTCCCACGTTGTCCCACGTTGTCCCACGTTGTCCCACGTTGTCCCACGTTGTCCCACGTTGTCCCACGTTGTCCCACGTTGTTCCAAGGTTTCCCACGTTGTCCCACGTTGTCCCACGTTGTCCCACGGTGTCCAACGATGTCCAACGGTGTCCAACGGTGTCCCACGGTGTCCAACGGTGTCCCACGTTGTCCCACGTTGTCCCACGGTGTCCCACGTTGTCCCACGTTGTCCAACGGTGTCCCACGGTGTCCAACGGTGTCCCACGTTGTCCCACGTTGTCCCACGGTGTCCCACGTTGTCCCACGTTGTCCCACGTTGTCCCACGTTGTCCCACGTTGTCCAACGGTGTCCCACGGTGTCCAACGTTGTCCCACGGTGTCCAACGGTGTCCAACGATGTCCAACGGTGTCCAACGGTGTCCCACGATGTCCACCGATGTCCAACGGTGTCCAACGGTGTCCAACGGTGTCCAACGGTGTCCAACGATGTCCAACGATGTCCAACGATGTCCAACGGCGTCCCACGTTGTCCCACGTTGTCCCACGTTGTCCCACGGTGACCAACGGTGTCCCACGTTGTCCCACGTTGTCCCACGTTGTCCCACGGTGTCCAACGGTGTCCCACGTTGTCCCACGTTGTCCCACGTTGTCCTACGTTGTCCCACGATGTCCCACGTTGTCCGACGTTGTCCCACGTTGTCCCACGTTGTCCCACGTTGTCCCACGTTGTCCCACGTTGTCCCACGTTGTCCCACGTTGTCCCACGTTGCCCACGTTGTCCCACGTTGTCCCACGGTGTCCCACGATGTCCAACGGTGTCCAACGGTGTCCCACGGTGTCCAACGGTGTCCCACGTTGTCCCACGTTGTCCCACGTTGTCCCACGTTGTCCCACGTTGTCCCACGTTGTCCAACGATATCCAACGGTGTCCAACGATGTCCAACGGTGTCCAACGGTGTCCCACGGTGTCCCACGTTGTCCCACGTTGTCCCACGTTGTCCCACGTTGTCCCACGTTGTCCCACGTTGTCCCACGTTGTCCCACGTTGTCCCACGTTGTCCCACGTTGTCCCACGTTGTCCCACGTTGTCCCACGTTGTCCCACGTTGTCCCACGTTGTCCCACGTTGTCCCACGTTGTCCCACGTTGTCCCACGTTGTCCCACGGTGTCCCACGATGTCCAACGGTGTCCCACGGTGTCCAACGGTGTCCCACGTTGTCCCACGTTGTCCCACGTTGTCCCACGTTGTCCCACGTTGTCCCACGTTGTCCAACGATGTCCAACGGTGTCCCACGTTGTCCCACGTTGTCCCACGTTGTCCCACGTTGTCCCACGTTGTCCCACGTTGTCCCACGTTGTCCCACGTTGTCCCACGTTGTCCCACGTTGTCCCACGTTGTCCCACGTTGTCCCACGTTGTCCCACGTTGTCCAACGATGTCCAACGGTGTCCCACGTTGTCCCACGTTGTCCCACGTTGTCCCACGTTGTCCCACGTTGTCCCACGTTGTCCCACGTTGTCCCACGTTGTCCCACGTTGTCCCACGTTGTCCCACGTTGTCCCACGTTGTCCCACGTTGTCCCACGTTGTCCCACGGTGTCCAACGATGTCCAACGATGTCCAACGGTGTCCAACGGTGTCCCACGATGTCCACCGATGTCCAACGGTGTCCAACGGTGTCCAACGGTGTCCAACGGTGTCCAACGATGTCCAACGATGTCCAACGATGTCCAACGGTGTCCAACGATGTCCAACGATGTCCAACGGTGTCCCACGATGTCCAACGATGTCCAACGATGTCCAACGGTGTCCAACGGTGTCCCACGTTGTCCCACGTTGTCCCACGTTGTCCCACGGTGTCCAACGATGCCCAACGGTGTCCCACGTTGTCCCACGTTGTCCCACGTTGTCCCACGTTGTCCCACGTTGTCCCACGTTGTCCCACGTTGTCCCACGTTGTCCCACGTTGTCGCACGTTGTCCCACGTTGTCCCACGGTGTCCAACGTTGTCCCACGTTGTCCCACGTTGTCCCACGTTGTCCCACGTTGTCCCACGTTGTCCAACGGTGTCCCACGGTGTCCAACGGTGTCCCACGTTGTCCCACGTTGTCCCACGTTGTCCCACGGTGTCCAACGATGTCCAACGGTGTCCCACGTTGTCCCACGTTGTCCCACGTTGTCCCATGTTGTCCCACGTTGTTCCATGGTTTCCCACGTTGTCCCACGTTGTCCCACGTTGTCCCACGGTGTCCAACGATGTCCAACGGTGTCCAACGGTGTCCCACGGTGTCCAACGGTGTCCCACGTTGTCCCACGTTGTCCCACGTTGTCCCACGTTGTCCCACGTTGTCCCACGTTGTCCCACGTTGTCCCACGGTGTCCAACGGTGTCCAACGATGTCCAACGGTGTCCAACGGTGTCCCACGATGTCCACCGATGTCCAACGGTGTCCAACGGTGTCCCACGTTGTCCCACGTTGTCCCACGGTGTCCAACGATGTCCAACGGTGTCCAACGATGTCCAACGGTGTCCCACGATGTCCAACGATGTCCAACGATGTCCAACGGTGTCCAACGGTGTCCCACGTTGTCCCACGTTGTCCAACGTTGTCCCACGGTGTCCAACGATGTCCAACGGTGTCCCACGTTGTCCCACGTTGTCCCACGTTGTCCCACGTTGTCCCACGTTGTCCCACGTTGTCCCACGTTGTCCCACGTTGTCCCACGTTGTCCCACGGTGTCCCACGATGTCCAACGGTGTCCCACGGTGTCCAACGGTGTCCCACGTTGTCCCACGTTGTCCCACGTTGTCCCACGTTGTCCCACGTTGTCCCACGGTGTCCAACGGTGTCCCACGTTGTCCCACGTTGTCCCACGTTGTCCCACGTTGTCCCACGTTGTCCAACGGTGTCCCACGGGGTCCAACGGTGTCCCACGTTGTCCCACGTTGTCCCACGTTGTCCCACGTTGTCCCACGTTGTCCCACGTTGTCCCACGTTGTCCCACGTTGTCCAACGGTGTCCCACGGTGTCCAACGGTGTCCCACGTTGTCCCACGTTGTCCCACGGTGTCCCACGGTGTCCAACGATGTCCAACGGTGTCCCACGTTGTCCCACGTTGTCCCACGTTGTCCCACGTTGTCCAACGTTGTTCCATGGTTTCCCACGTTGTCCCACGTTGTCCCACGGTGTCCAACGATGTCCAACGGTGTCCAACGGTGTCCCACGATGTCCACCGATGTCCAACGGTGTCCAACGGTGTCCAACGGTGTCCCACGATGTCCACCGATGTCCAACGGTGTCCAACGGTGTCCAACGGTGTCCCACGGTGTCCAACGATGTCCAACGGTGTCCAACGATGTCCAACGGTGTCCCACGTTGTCCCACGTTGTCCCACGTTGTCCCACGTTGTCCCACGTTGTCCCACGTTGTCCCACGTTGTCCCACGTTGTCCCACGTTGTCCCACGTTGTCCCACGTTGTCCCACGTTGTCCCACGTTGTCCCACGTTGTCCCACGTTGTCCCACGTTGTCCCACGGTGTCCAACGGTGTCCAACGATGTCCAACGGTGTCCAACGGTGTCCCACGATGTCCACTGATGTCCAACGGTGTCCAACGGTGTCCAACGGTGTCCCACGATGTCCACCGATGTCCAACGGTGTCCAACGGTGTCCAACGGTGTCCCACGGTGTCCAACGATGTCCAACGGTGTCCAACGATGTCCAACGGTGTCCCACGTTGTCCCACGTTGTCCCACGTTGTCCCACGTTGTCCCACGTTGTCCCACGTTGTCCCACGTTGTCCCACGTTGTCCCACGTTGTCCCACGTTGTCCCACGTTGTCCCACGTTGTCCCACGTTGTCCCACGTTGTCCCACGTTGTCCCACGGTGTCCAACGGTGTCCAACGGTGTCCAACGGTGTCCAACGATGTCCAACGGTGTCCAACGGTGTGCCACGGTGTCCAACGGTGTCCAACGGTGTCCCACGGTGTCCCACGTTGTCCCACGATGTCCCACGTTGTCCAACGATGTCCAACGGTGTCCCACGTTGTCCCACGTTGTCCTACGTTGTCCCACGTTGTCCCACGTTGTCCCACGTTGTCCCACGTTGTCCCACGGTGTCCAACGATGTCCAACGGTGTCCCACGTTGCCCACGTGGTCCCACGTTGTCCCACGTTGTCCCACGTTGTCCCACGTTGTCCCACGTTGTTCCATGGTTTCCCACGTTGTCCCACGTTGTCCCACGTTGTCCCACGGTGTCCAACGATGTCCAACGGTGTCCAACGGTGTCCCACGGTGTCCAACGGTGTCCCACGTTGTCCCACGTTGTCCCACGTTGTCCCACGTTGTTCCACGTTGTCCAACGGTGTCCCACGGGGTCCAACGGTGTCCCACGTTGTCCCACGTTGTCCCACGTTGTCCCACGTTGTCCCACGTTGTCCCACGTTGTCCCACGTTGTCCCACGTTGTCCCACGTTGTCCAACGGTGTCCCACGGTGTCCCACGTTGTCCCACGTTGTCCCACGTTGTCCCACGGTGTCCCACGGTGTCCAACGATGTCCAACGGTGTCCCACGTTGTCCCACGTTGTCCCACGTTGTCCCACGTTGTCCCACGTTGTTCCATGGTTTCCCACGTTGTCCCACGTTGTCCCACGGTGTCCAACGATGTCCAACGGTGTCCAACGGTGTCCCACGGTGTCCAACGGTGTCCCACGTTGTCCCACGTTGTCCCACGTTGTCCCACGTTGTCCAACGAAGTCCCACGGTGTCCAACGGTGTCCCACGTTGTCCCACGTTGTCCCACGTTGTCCCACGTTGTCCCACGTTGTCCCACGTTGTCCCACGTTGTCCCACGTTGTCCCACGTTGTCCCACGTTGTCCCACGTTGTCCCACGTTGTCCCACGGTGTCCAACGGTGTCCAACGATGTCCAACGGTGTCCAACGGTGTCCCACGATGTCCACCGATGTCCAACGGTGTCCAACGGTGTCCAACGGTGTCCCACGATGTCCACCGATGTCCAACGGTGTCCAACGGTGTCCAACGGTGTCCCACGGTGTCCAACGATGTCCAACGGTGTCCAACGATGTCCAACGGTGTCCCACGTTGTCCCACGTTGTCCCACGTTGTCCCACGTTGTCCCACGTTGTCCCACGTTGTCCAACGAAGTCCCACGGTGTCCAACGGTGTCCCACGTTGTCCCACGTTGTCCCACGTTGTCCCACGTTGTCCCACGTTGTCCCACGTTGTCCCACGTTGTCCCACGTTGTCCCACGTTGTCCCACGTTGTCCCACGTTGTCCCACGTTGTCCCACGGTGTCCAACGGTGTCCAACGATGTCCAACGGTGTCCAACGGTGTCCCACGATGTCCACCGATGTCCAACGGTGTCCAACGGTGTCCAACGGTGTCCAACGGTGTCCCACGATGTCCACCGATGTCCAACGGTGTCCAACGGTGTCCAACGGTGTCCCACGGTGTCCAACGATGTCCAACGGTGTCCAACGATGTCCAACGGTGTCCCACGTTGTCCCACGTTGTCCCACGTTGTCCCACGTTGTCCCACGTTGTCCCACGTTGTCCCACGTTGTCCCACGTTGTCCCACGTTGTCCCACGTTGTCCCACGTTGTCCCACGTTGTCCCACGTTGTCCCACGTTGTCCCACGTTGTCCCACGTTGTCCCACGGTGTCCAACGGTGTCCAACGGTGTCCAACGGTGTCCAACGATGTCCAACGGTGTCCAACGGTGTGCCACGGTGTCCAACGGTGTCCAACGGTGTCCCACGGTGTCCCACGTTGTCCCACGATGTCCCACGTTGTCCAACGATGTCCAACGGTGTCCCACGTTGTCCCACGTTGTCCTACGTTGTCCCACGTTGTGCCACGTTGTCCCACGTTGTCCCACGTTGTCCCACGTTGTCCCACGGTGTCCAACGGTGTCCCACGTTGTCCCACGTTGTCCCACGTTGTCCCACGTTGTCCCACGTTGTCCAACGATGTCCAACGGTGTCCAACGATGTCCAACGGTGTCCCACGATGTCCAACGATGTCCAACGATGTCCAACGGTGTCCAACGGTGTCCCACGTTGTCCCACGTTGTCCAAAGTTGTCCCACGTTGTCCCACGTTGTCCCACGTTGTCCCACGTTGTCCCACGTTGTCCCACGTTGTCCCACGGTGTCCAACGGTGTCCAACGATGTCCAACGGTGTCCAACGGTGTCCCACGATGTCCACCGATGTCCAACGGTGTCCAACGATGTCCAACGGTGTCCCACGTTGTCCCACGTTGTCCCACGTTGTCCCACGGTGTCCAACGATGTCCAACGGTGTCCAACGATGTCCAACGGTGTCCCACGATGTCCAACGATGTCCAACGATGTCCAACGGTGTCCAACGGTGTCCCACGTTGTCCCACGTTGTCCAACGTTGTCCCACGGTGTCCAACGATGTCCAACGGTGTCCCACGTTGTCCCACGTTGACCCACGGTGTCCAACGGTGTCCAACGATGTCCAACGGTGTCCAACGGTGTCCCACGATGTCCACCGATGTCCAACGGTGTCCAACGGTGTCCAACGGTGTCCAACGGTGTCCAACGATGTCCAACGATGTCCAACGATGTCCAACGGTGTCCAACGATGTCCAACGATGTCCAACGGTGTCCCACGATGTCCAACGATGTCCAACGATGTCCAACGGTGTCCAACGGTGTCCAACGGTGTCCCACGTTGTCCCACGTTGTCCCACGTTGTCCCACGGTGTCCAACGATGTCCAACGGTGTCCCACGTTGTCCAACGGTGTCCAACGGTGTCCCACGATGTCCACCGATGTCCAACGGTGTCCAACGGTGTCCAACGGTGTCCAACGGTGTCCAACGATGTCCAACGATGTCCAACGATGTCCAACGGTGTCCAACGATGTCCAACGATGTCCAACGGTGTCCCACGATGTCCAACGATGTCCAACGATGTCCAACGGTGTCCAACGGTGTCCCACGTTGTCCCACGTTGTCCACCGATGTCCAACGGTGTCCAACGGTGTCCAACGGTGTCCCACGGTGTCCAACGATGTCCAACGGTGTCCAACGATGTCCAACGGTGTCCCACGTTGTCCCACGTTGTCCCACGTTGTCCCACGGTGTCCAACGATGTCCAACGGTGTCCAACGATGTCCAACGGTGTCCCACGATGTCCAACGATGTCCAACGATGTCCAACGGTGTCCAACGGTGTCCCACGTTGTCCCACGTTGTCCAACGTTGTCCCACGGTGTCCAACGATGTCCAACGGTGTCCCACGTTGTCCCACGTTGTCCCACGGTGTCCAACGGTGTCCAACGATGTCCAACGGTGTCCAACGGTGTCCCACGATGTCCACCGATGTCCAACGGTGTCCAACGGTGTCCAACGGTGTCCAACGGTGTCCAACGATGTCCAACGATGTCCAACGATGTCCAACGGTGTCCAACGATGTCCAACGATGTCCAACGGTGTCCCACGATGTCCAACGATGTCCAACGATGTCCAACGGTGTCCCACGTTGTCCCACGATGTCCCACGTTGTCCAACGATGTCCCACGTTGTCCCACGTTGTCCCACGGTGTCCAACGATGTCCAACGGTGTCCCACGTTGTCCCACGTTGTCCCACGTTGTCCCACGTTGTCCCACGTTGTTCCATGGTTTCCCACGTTGTCCCACGTTGTCCCACGTTGTCCCACGGTGTCCAACGATGTCCAACGGTGTCCAACGGTGTCCCACGGTGTCCAACGGTGTCCCACGTTGTCCCACGTTGTCCCACGTTGTCCCACGTTGTCCCACGTTGTCCAAGGGTGTCCCACGGTGTCCAACGGTGTCCCACGTTGTCCCACGTTGTCCCACGGTGTCCCACGTTGTCCCACGTTGTCCCACGTTGTCCCACGTTGTCCCACGTTGTCCAACGGTGTCCCACGGTGTCCAACGTTGTCCCACGGTGTCCAACGGTGTCCAACGATGTCCAACGGTGTCCAACGGTGTCCCACGATGTCCACCGATGTCCAACGGTGTCCAACGGTGTCCAACGGTGTCCAACGGTGTCCAACGATGTCCAACGATGTCCAACGATGTCCAACGGTGTCCCACGTTGTCCCACGTTGTCCCACGTTGTCCCACGGTGACCAACGGTGTCCCACGTTGTCCCACGTTGTCCCACGTTGTCCCACGGTGTCCAACGGTGTCCCACGTTGTCCCACGTTGTCCCACGTTGTCCCACGTTGCCCCACGATGTCCCACGTTGTCCTACGTTGTCCCACGTTGTCCCACGTTGTCCCACGTTGTCCCACGTTGTCCCACGTTGTCCCACGTTGTCCCACGTTGTCCCACGTTGTCCCCCGTTGTCCCATGTTGTCCCACGTTGTCCCACGGTGTCCCACGATGTCCAACGGTGTCCAACGGTGTCCCACGGTGTCCAACGGTGTCCCACGTTGTCCCACGTTGTCCCACGTTGTCCCACGTTGTCCCACGTTGTCCCACGTTGTCCAACGATGTCCAACGGTGTCCAACGATGTCCAACGGTGTCCAACGGTGTCCCACGGTGTCCCACGTTGTCCCACGTTGTCCCACGTTGTCCCACGTTGTCCCACGTTGTCCCACGTTATCCCACGTTGTCCCACGTTGTCCCACGTTGTCCTACGTTGTCCCACGTTGTCCCACGTTGTCCCACGTTGTCCCACGTTGTCCCACGTTGTCCCACGGTGTCCCATGATGTCCAACGGTGTCCAACGGTGTCCCACGTTGTCCCACGTTGTCCCACGGTGTCCAACGATGTCCAACGGTGTCCCACGTTGTCCCACGTTGTCCCACGTTGTCCCACGTTGTCCCACGTTGTCCCACGTTGTCCCACGTTGTCCCACGGTGTCCAACGATGTCCAACGGTGTCCCACGTTGTCCCACGTTGTCCCACGTTGTCCCACGTTGTCCCACGTTGTTCCATGGTTTCCCACGTTGTCCAACGGTGTCCCACGCTGTTCCATGGTTTCCAACGTTGTCCCACGTTGTCCCACGTTGTCCCACGGTGTCCAACGATGTCCAACGGTGTCCAACGGTGTCCCACGGTGTCCAACGGTGTCCCACGTTGTCCCACGTTGTCCCACGTTGTCCCACGTTGTCCCACGTTGTCCAACGGTGTCCCACGGTGTCCAACGGTGTCCCACGTTGTCCCACGTTGTCCCACGGTGTCCCACGTTGTCCCACGTTGTCCCACGTTGTCCAACGGTGTCCCACGGTGTCCAACGGTGTCCCACGGTGTCCAACGTTGTCCCACGGTGTCCAACGGTGTCCAACGATGTCCAACGGTGTCCAACGGTGTCCCACGATGTCCACCGATGTCCAACGGTGTCCAACGGTGTCCAACGGTGTCCAACGGTGTCCAACGATGTCCAACGATGTCCAACGATGTCCAACGGTGTCCCACGTTGTCCCACGTTGTCCCACGTTGTCCCACGGTGACCAACGGTGTCCCACGTTGTCCCACGTTGTCCCACGTTGTCCCACGGTGTCCAACGGTGTCCCACGTTGTCCCACGTTGTCCCACGTTGTCCCACGTTGTCCCACGATGTCCCACGTTGTCCTACGTTGTCCCACGTTGTCCCACGTTGTCCCACGTTGTCCCACGTTGTCCCACGTTGTCCCACGTTGTCCCACGTTGTCCCACGTTGTCCCCCGTTGTCCCACGTTGTCCCACGTTGTCCCATGGTGTCCCACGATGTCCAACGGTGTCCAGCGGTGTCCCACGGTGTCCAACGGTGTCCCACGTTGTCCCACGTTGTCCCACGTTGTCCCACGTTGTCCCACGTTGTCCCACGTTGTCCAACGATGTCCAACGGTGTCCAACGATGTCCAACGGTGTCCAACGGTGTCCCACGGTGTCCCACGCTGTTCCATGGTTTCCAACGTTGTCCCACGTTGTCCCACGTTGTCCCACGGTGTCCAACGATGTCCAACGGTGTCCAACGGTGTCCCACGGTGTCCAACGGTGTCCCACGTTGTCCCACGTTGTCCCACGTTGTCCCACGTTGTCCCACGTTGTCCAACGGTGTCCCACGGTGTCCAACGGTGTCCCACGTTGTCCCACGTTGTCCCACGGTGTCCCACGTTGTCCCACGTTGTCCCACGTTGTCCAACGGTGTCCCACGGTGTCCAACGGTGTCCCACGGTGTCCAACGTTGTCCCACGGTGTCCAACGGTGTCCAACGATGTCCAACGGTGTCCAACGGTGTCCCACGATGTCCACCGATGTCCAACGGTGTCCAACGGTGTCCAACGGTGTCCAACGGTGTCCAACGATGTCCAACGATGTCCAACGATGTCCAACGGTGTCCCACGTTGTCCCACGTTGTCCCACGTTGTCCCACGGTGACCAACGGTGTCCCACGTTGTCCCACGTTGTCCCACGTTGTCCCACGGTGTCCCACGGTGTCCCACGTTGTCCCACGTTGTCCCACGTTGTCCCACGTTGTCCCACGATGTCCCACGTTGTCCTACGTTGTCCCACGTTGTCCCACGTTGTCCCACGTTGTCCCACGTTGTCCCACGTTGTCCCACGTTGTCCCACGTTGTCCCACGTTGTCCCCCGTTGTCCCACGTTGTCCCACGTTGTCCCATGGTGTCCCACGATGTCCAACGGTGTCCAGCGGTGTCCCACGGTGTCCAACGGTGTCCCACGTTGTCCCACGTTGTCCCACGTTGTCCCACGTTGTCCCACGTTGTCCCACGTTGTCCAACGATGTCCAACGGTGTCCAACGATGTCCAACGGTGTCCAACGGTGTCCCACGGTGTCCCACGTTGTCCCACGTTGTCCCACGTTGTCCCACGTTGTCCCACGTTGTCCCACGTTGTCCCACGTTGTCCCACGTTGTCCCACGTTGTCCTACGTTGTCCCACGTTGTCCCACGTTGTCCCACGTTGTCCCACGTTGTCCCACGTTGTCCCACGTTGTCCCACGTTGTCCCACGATGTCCAACGGTGTCCAACGATGTCCAACGGTGTCCCACGATGTCCAACGATGTCCAACGATGTCCAACGGTGTCCAACGGTGTCCCACGGTGTCCAACGGTGTCCCACGTTGTCCCACGTTGTCCCACGTAGTCCCACGTTGTCCCACGTTGTCCCACGTTGTCCCACGTTGTCCCACGGTGTCCAACGGTGTCCAACGATGTCCAACGGTGTCCAACGGTGTCCCACGATGTCCACCGATGTCCAACGGTGTCCAACGGTGTCCCACGTTGTCCCACGTTGTCCCACGGTGTCCAACGATGTCCAACGGTGTCCAACGATGTCCAACGGTGTCCCACGATGTCCAACGATGTCCAACGATGTCCAACGGTGTCCAACGGTGTCCCACGTTGTCCCACGTTGTCCAACGTTGTCCCACGGTGTCCAACGATGTCCAACGGTGTCCCACGTTGTCCCACGTTGTCCCACGGTGTCCAACGGTGTCCAACGATGTCCAACGGTGTCCAACGGTGTCCCACGATGTCCACCGATGTCCAACGGTGTCCAACGGTGTCCAACGGTGTCCAACGGTGTCCAACGATATCCAACGATGTCCAACGATGTCCAACGGTGTCCAACGATGTCCAACGATGTCCAACGGTGTCCCACGATGTCCAACGATGTCCAACGATGTCCAACGGTGTCCAACGGTGTCCCACGTTGTCCCACGTTGTCCCACGTTGTCCCACGGTGTCCAACGATGTCCAACGGTGTCCCACGTTGTCCCACGTGGACCCACGTTGTCCCACGTTGTCCCACGTTGTCCCACGTTGTCCCACGTTGTTCCATGGTTTCCCACGTTGTCCCACGTTGTCCCACGTTGTCCCACGGTGTCCAACGATGTCCAACGGTGTCCAACCTTGTCCCACGGTGTCCAACGGTGTCCCACGTTGTCCCACGTTGTCCCACGTTGTCCCACGTTGTCCCACGTTGTCCAACGGTGTCCCACGGGGTCCAACGGTGTCCCACGTTGTCCCACGTTGTCCCACGTTGTCCCACGTTGTCCCACGTTGTCCCACGTTGTCCCACGTTATCCCACGTTGTCCAACGGTGTCCCACGGTGTCCAACGGTGTCCCACGTTGTCCCACGTTGTCCCGCGTTGTCCCACGGTGTCCAACGATGTCCAACGGTGTCCCACGTTGTCCCACGTTGTCCCACGTTGTCCCACGTTGTCCCACGTTGTCCCACGTTGTCCCACGTTGTCCCACGTTGTCCCACGGTGTCCAACGGTGTCCAACGATGTCCAACGGTGTCCAACGGTGTCCCACGATGTCCACCGATGTCCAACGGTGTCCAACGGTGTCCAACGGTGTCCCACGATGTCCACCGATGTCCAACGGTGTCCAACGGTGTCCAACGGTGTCCCACGGTGTCCAACGATGTCCAACGGTGTCCAACGATGTCCAACGGTGTCCCACGTTGTCCCACGTTGTCCCACGTTGTCCCACGTTGTCCCACGTTGTCCCACGTTGTCCCACGTTGTCCCACGTTGTCCCACGTTGTCCCACGTTGTCCCACGTTGTCCCACGTTGTCCCACGTTGTCCCATGTTGTCCCACGTTGTCCCACGTTGTCCCACGGTGTCCAACGGTGTCCAACGGTGTCCAACGGTGTCCAACGATGTCCAACGGTGTCCAACGGTGTCCCACGGTGTCCAACGGTGTCCAACGGTGTCCCACGGTGTCCCACGTTGTCCCACGATGTCCCACGTTGTCCCACGGTGTCCAACGGTGTCCCACGTTGTCCCACGTTGTCCCACGTTGTCCCACGTTGTCCCACGTTGTCCAACGGTGTCCCACGGTGTCCAACGGTGTCCAACGGTGTCCAACGATGTCCAACGGTGTCCAACGGTGTCCCACGATGTCCACCGATGTCCAACGGTGTCCAACGGTGTCCAACGGTGTCCCACGGTGTCCAACGATGTCCAACGGTGTCCAACGATGTCCAACGGTGTCCCACGTTGTCCCACGTTGTCCCACGTTGTCCCACGGTGTCCAACGATGTCCAACGGTGTCCAACGATGTCCAACGGTGTCCCACGATGTCCAACGATGTCCAACGATGTCCAACGGTGTCCAACGGTGTCCCACGTTGTCCCACGTTGTCCAATGTTGTCCCACGTTGTCCCACGTTGTCCCACGTTGTCCCACGTTGTCCCACGTTGTCCCACGTTGTCCCACGGTGTCCAACGGTGTCCAACGATGTCCAACGGTGTCCAACGGTGTCCCACGATGTCCACCGATGTCCAACGGTGTCCAACGATGTCCAACGGTGTCCCACGTTGTCCCACGTTGTCCCACGTTGTCCCACGGTGTCCAACGATGTCCAACGGTGTCCAACGATGTCCAACGGTGTCCCACGATGTCCAACGATGTCCAACGTTGTCCCACGTTGTCCCACGTTGTCCCACGGTGTCCAACGATGTCCAACGGTGTCCAACGATGTCCAACGGTGTCCCACGATGTCCAACGATGTCCAACGATGTCCAACGGTGTCCAACGGTGTCCCACGTTGTCCCACGTTGTCCAATGTTGTCCCACGTTGTCCCACGTTGTCCCACGTTGTCCCACGTTGTCCCACGTTGTCCCACGTTGTCCCACGTTGTCCCACGGTGTCCAACGGTGTCCAACGATGTCCAACGGTGTCCAACGGTGTCCCACGATGTCCACCGATGTCCAACGGTGTCCAACGATGTCCAACGGTGTCCCACGTTGTCCCACGTTGTCCCACGTTGTCCCACGGTGTCCAACGATGTCCAACGGTGTCCAACGATGTCCAACGGTGTCCCACGATGTCCAACGATGTCCAACGATGTCCAACGGTGTCCCACGTTGTCCCACGTTGTCCAACGTTGTCCCACGGTGTCCAACGATGTCCAACGGTGTCCCACGTTGTCCCACGTTGTCCCACGGTGTCCAACGGTGTCCAACGATGTCCAACGGTGTCCAACGGTGTCCCACGATGTCCACCGATGTCCAACGGTGTCCAACGGTGTCCAACGGTGTCCAACGGTGTCCAACGATGTCCACCGATGTCCAACGGTGTCCAACGATGTCCAACGGTGTCCCACGTTGTCCCACGTTGTCCCACGTTGTCCCACGGTGTCCAACGATGTCCAACGGTGTCCAACGATGTCCAACGGTGTCCCACGGTGTCCAACGATGTCCAACGGTGTCCCACGTTGTCCCACGTTGTCCCACGTTGTCCCACGTTGTCCCACGTTGTCCCACGTTGTCCCACGTTGTTCCATGGTTTCCCACGTTGTCCCACGTTGTCCCACGTTGTCCCACGGTGTCCAACGATGTCCAACGGTGTCCAACGGTGTCCCACGGTGTCCAACGGTGTCCCACGTTGTCCCACGTTGTCCAACGGTGTCCCACGGGGTCCAACGGTGTCCCACGTTGTCCCACGTTGTCCCACGTTGTCCCACGTTGTCCCACGTTGTCCCACGTTGTCCCACGTTGTCCCACGTTGTCCCACGTTGTCCCACGTTGTCCCACGTTGTCCCACGTTGTTCCATGGTTTCCCACGTTGTCCCACGTTGTCCCACGTTGTCCCACGGTGTCCAACGATGTCCAACGGTGTCCAACGGTGTCCAACGTTGTCCCACGATGTCCACCGATGTCCAACGGTGTCCAACGGTGTCCAACGGTGTCCCACGGTGTCCAACGATGTCCAACGGTGTCCAACGATGTCCAACGGTGTCCCACGTTGTCCCACGTTGTCCCACGTTGTCCCACGATGTCCCACGTTGTCCCACGTTGTCCCACGTTGTCCCACGTTGTCCCACGTTGTCCCACGTTGTCCCACCTTGTCCCACGTTGTCCCACGTTGTCCCACGATGTCGAACGGTGTCCAACGGTGTCCAACGTTGTCCCACGGTGTCCAGCGGTGTCCAACGATGTCCAACGGTGTCCAACGGTGTCCCACGATGTCCACCGATGTCCAACGGTGTCCAACGGTGTCCAACGGTGTCCAACGATGTCCAACGATGTCCAACGATGTCCAACGGTGTCCCACGTTGTCCCACGTTGTCCCACGTTGTCCCACGGTGACCAACGGTGTCCCACGTTGTCCCACGTTGTCCCACGTTGTCCCACGGTGTCCAACGGTGTCCCACGTTGTCCCACGTTGTCCCACGTTGTCCCACGTTGTCCCACGATGTCCCACGTTGTCCTACGTTGTCCCACGTTGTCCCACGTTGTCCCACGTTGTCCCAGGTTGTCCCACGTTGTCCTACGTTGTCCCACGTTGTCCCACGTTGTCCCACGTTGTCCCACGTTGTCCCACGATGTCCCACGTTGTCCAACGATGTCCAACGGTGTCCCACGTTGTTCCACGTTGTCCTACGTTGTCCCACGTTGTCCCACGTTGTCCCACGTTGTCCCACGTTGTAACACGTTGTCCCACGGTGTCCAACGGTGTCCCACGTTGTCCCACGTTGTCCCACGTTGTCCCACGTTGTCCCACGTTGTCCAACGATGTCCAACGGTGTCCCACGTTGTCCCACGTTGTCCCACGTTGTCCCACGGTGTCCAACGATGTCCAACGGTGTCCAACGATGTCCAACGGTGTCCCACGATGTCCAACGATGTCCAACGATGTCCAACGGTGTCCAACGGTGTCCCACGTTGTCCCACGTTGTCCAATGTTGTCCCACGTTGTCCCACGTTGTCCCACGTTGTCCCACGTTGTCCCACGTTGTCCCACGTTGTCCCACGGTGTCCAACGGTGTCCAACGATGTCCTACGGTGTCCAACGGTGTCCCACGATGTCCACCGATGTCCAACGGTGTCCAACGATGTCCAACGGTGTCCCACGTTGTCCCACGTTGTCCCACGTTGTCCCACGGTGTCCAACGATGTCCAACGGTGTCCAACGGTGTCCAACGGTGTCCCACGTTGTCCCACGTTGTCCCACGTTGTCCCACGGTGTCCAACGATGTCCAACGGTGTCCCACGTTGTCCCACGTTGTCCCACGTTGTCCCACGTTGTCCCACGTTGTCCCACGTTGTCCCACGTTGTCCCACGTTGTTCCATGGTTTCCCACGTTGTCCCACGTTGTCCCACGTTGTCCCACGGTGTCCAACGATGTCCAACGGTGTCCAACGGTGTCCCACGGTGTCCAACGGTGTCCCACGTTGTCCCACGTTGTCCAACGGTGTCCCACGGGGTCCAACGGTGTCCCACGTTGTCCCACGTTGTCCCACGTTGTCCCACGTTGTCCCACGTTGTCCCACGTTGTCCCACGTTGTCCCACGTTGTCCCACGTTGTCCCACGTTGTCCCACGTTGTCCCACGTTGTTCCATGGTTTCCCACGTTGTCCCACGTTGTCCCACGTTGTCCCACGGTGTCCAACGATGTCCAACGGTGTCCAACGGTGTCCCACGGTGTCCAACGGTGTCCCACGTTGTCCCACGTTGTCCCACGTTGTCCCACGTTGTCCCACGTTGTCCAACGAAGTCCCACGGTGTCCAACGGTGTCCCACGTTGTCCCACGTTGTCCCACGTTGTCCCACGTTGTCCCACGTTGTCCCACGTTGTCCCACGTTGTCCCACGTTGTCCCACGTTGTCCCACGGTGTCCAACGGTGTCCAACGATGTCCAACGGTGTCCAACGGTGTCCCACGATGTCCACCGATGTCCAACGGTGTCCAACGGTGTCCAACGGTGTCCCACGGTGTCCAACGATGTCCAACGGTGTCCAACGATGTCCAACGGTGTCCCACGTTGTCCCACGTTGTCCCACGTTGTCCCACGATGTCCCACGTTGTCCCACGTTGTCCCACGTTGTCCCACGTTGTCCCACGTTGTCCCACGTTGTCCCACCTTGTCCCACGTTGTCCCACGTTGTCCCACGATGTCGAACGGTGTCCAACGGTGTCCAACGTTGTCCCACGGTGTCCAACGGTGTCCAACGATGTCCAACGGTGTCCAACGGTGTCCCACGATGTCCACCGATGTCCAACGGTGTCCAACGGTGTCCAACGGTGTCCAACGATGTCCAACGATGTCCAACGATGTCCAACGGTGTCCCACGTTGTCCCACGTTGTCCCACGTTGTCCCACGGTGACCAACGGTGTCCCACGTTGTCCCACGTTGTCCCACGTTGTCCCACGGTGTCCAACGGTGTCCCACGTTGTCCCACGTTGTCCCACGTTGTCCCACGTTGTCCCACGGTGTCCAACGGTGTCCCACGTTGTCCCACGTTGTCCCACGGTGTCCAACGATGTCCAACGGTGTCCCACGGTGTCCCACGTTGTCCCACGTTGTCCCACGTTGTCCCACGTTGTCCCACGTTGTCCCACGTTGTCCCACGTTGTCCCACGTTGTCCCACGTTGTCCCACGTTGTCCAACGGTGTCCCACGGTGTCCAACGGTGTCCCACGTTGTCCCACGTTGTCCCACGTTGTCCCACGGTGTCCAACGATGTCCAACGGTGTCCCACGTTGTCCCACGTTGTCCCACGTTGTCCCACGTTGTCCAACGAAGTCCCACGGTGTCCAACGGTGTCCCACGTTGTCCCACGTTGTCCCACGTTGTCCCACGTTGTCCCACGTTGTCCCACGTTGTCCCACGTTGTCCCACGTTGTCCCACGTTGTCCCACGTTGTCCCACGTTGTCCCACGTTGTCCCACGTTGTCCCACGGTGTCCAACGGTGTCCAACGATGTCCAACGGTGTCCAACGGTGTCCCACGATGTCCACCGATGTCCAACGGTGTCCAACGGTGTCCAACGGTGTCCCACGATGTCCACCGATGTCCAACGGTGTCCAACGGTGTCCAACGGTGTCCCACGGTGTCCAACGATGTCCAACGGTGTCCAACGATGTCCAACGGTGTCCCACGATGTCCACCGATGTCCAACGGTGTCCAACGGTGTCCAACGGTGTCCCACGATGTCCACCGATGTCCAACGGTGTCCAACGGTGTCCAACGGTGTCCAACGGTGTCCCACGGTGTCCAACGATGTCCAACGGTGTCCAACGTTGTCCCACGTTGTCCCACGTTGTCCCACGTTGTCCCACGTTGTCCCACGTTGTCCCACGTTGTCCCACGTTGTCCCACGTTGTCCCACGTTGTCCCACGTTGTCCCACGTTGTCCCACGTTGTCCCACGTTGTCCCACGGTGTCCAACGGTGTCCAACGGTGTCCAACGGTGTCCAACGATGTCCAACGATGTCCAACGGTGTCCCACGATGTCCAACGATGTCCAACGATGTCCAACGGTGTCCAACGGTGTCCCACGTTGTCCCACGTTGTCCCACGTTGTCCCACGGTGTCCAACGATGTCCAACGGTGTCCCACGTTGTCCCACGTTGTCCCACGTTGTCCCACGTTGTCCCACGTTGTCCCACGTTGTTCCATGGTTTCCCACGTTGTCCCACGTTGTCCCACGTTGTCCCACGGTGACCAACGGTGTCCCACGTTGTCCCACGTTGTCCAACGGTGTCCCACGGTGTCCAACGGTGTCCAGCGGTGTCCCACGCTGTCCCACGTTGTCCCACGATGTCCCACGTTGTCCAACGATGTCCCACGGTGTCCAACGGTGTCCCACGTTGCCCCACGTTGTCCCACGTTGTCCCACGTTGTCCCACGTTGTCCAACGGTGTCCCACGGTGTCCAACGATGTCCAACGGTGTCCCACGTTGTCCCACGTTGTCCCACGTTGTCCCACGTTGTCCCACGTTGTCCCACGTTGTCCCACGTTGTCCCACGTTGTCCCACGTTGTCCCACGTTGTCCCACGTTGTCCCACGTTGTCCCACGTTGTCCCACGTTGTCCCACGTTGTCCCACGTTGTCCCACGTTGTCCCACGTTGTCCCACGTTGTCCCACGTTGTCCCACGTTGTCCCACGGTGTCCAACGGTGTCCAACGGTGTCCAACGATGTCCAACGGTGTCCAACGGTGTCCCACGGTGTCCAACGGTGTCCAACGGTGTCCCACGGTGTCCCACGTTGTCCCACGATGTCCCACGTTGTCCAACGATGTCCAGCGGTGTCCCACGTTGTCCCACGTTGTCCTACGTTGTCCCACGTTGTCCCACGTTGTCCCACGTTGTCCCACGTTGTCCCACGTTGTCCCACGGTGTCCAACGGTGTCCCACGTTGTCCCACGTTGTCCCACGTTGTCCCACGTTGTCCCACGTTGTCCAACGGTGTCCCACGGTGTCCAACGGTGTCCAACGGTGTCCAACGATGTCCAACGGTGTCCAACGGTGTCCCACGATGTCCACCGATGTCCAACGGTGTCCAACGGTGTCCAACGGTGTCCCACGGTGTCCAACGATGTCCAACGGTGTCCAACGATGTCCAACGGTGTCCCACGTTGTCCCACGTTGTCCCACGTTGTCCCACGGTGTCCAACGATGTCCAACGGTGTCCAACGATGTCCAACGGTGTCCCACGATGTCCAACGATGTCCAACGATGTCCAACGGTGTCCAACGGTGTCCCACGTTGTCCCACGTTGTCCAACGTTGTCCCACGTTGTCCCACGTTGTCCCACGTTGTCCCACGTTGTCCCACGTTGTCCCACGGTGTCCAACGGTGTCCAACGATGTCCAACGGTGTCCAACGGTGTCCCACGATGTCCACCGATGTCCAACGGTGTCCAACGATGTCCAACGGTGTCCCACGTTGTCCCACGTTGTCCCACGTTGTCCCACGGTGTCCAACGATGTCCAACGGTGTCCAACGATGTCCAACGGTGTCCCACGATGTCCAACGATGTCCAACGATGTCCAACGGTGTCCAACGGTGTCCCACGTTGTCCCACGTTGTCCAACGTTGTCCCACGGTGTCCAACGATGTCCAACGTTGTCCCACGTTGTCCCACGTTGTCCCACGGTGTCCAACGGTGTCCAACGATGTCCAACGGTGTCCAACGGTGTCCCACGATGTCCACCGATGTCCAACGGTGTCCAACGGTGTCCAACGGTGTCCAACGGTGTCCAACGATGTCCAACGATGTCCAACGATGTCCAACGGTGTCCAACGATGTCCAACGATGTCCAACGGTGTCCCACGATGTCCAACGATGTCCAACGATGTCCAACGGTGTCCAACGGTGTCCCACGTTGTCCCACGTTGTCCCACGTTGTCCCACGGTGTCCAACGATGTCCAACGGTGTCCCACGTTGTCCCACGTTGTCCCACGTTGTCCCACGTTGTCCCACGTTGTCCCACGTTGTTCCATGGTTTCCCACGTTGTCCCACGTTGTCCCACGTTGTCCCACGGTGTCCAACGATGTCCAACGGTGTCCAACGGTGTCCCACGGTGTCCAACGGTGTCCCACGTTGTCCCACGTTGTCCCACGTTGTCCCACGTTGTCCCACGTTGTCCAACGGTGTCCCACGGGGTCCAACGGTGTCCCACGTTGTCCCACGTTGTCCCACGTTGTCCCACGTTGTCCCACGTTGTCCCACGTTGTCCCACGTTGTCCCACGTTGTCCCACGTTGTCCCACGTTGTCCAACGGTGTCCCACGGTGTCCAACGGTGTCCCACGTTGTCCGACGTTGTCCCACGTTGTCCCACGGTGTCCAACGATGTCCAACGGTGTCCCACGTTGTCCAACGGTGTCCCACGTTGTCCCACGTTGTCCCACTGTGTCCAACGATGTCCAACGGTGTCCAACGATGTCCAACGGTGTCCCACGTTGTCCAACGTTGTCCCACGTTGTCCCACGTTGTCCCACGTTGTCCCACGTTGTCCCACGTTGTCCCACGTTGTCCCACGTTGTCCCACGGTGTCCAACGGTGTCCAACGATGTCCAACGGTGTCCCACGTTGTCCCACGTTGTCCCACGTTTTCCCACGTTGTCCCACGTTGTCCCACGATGTCCCACGTTGTCCTACGTTGTCCCACGTTGTCCCACGTTGTCCCACGTTGTCCCACGTTGTCCCACGTTGTCCCACGTTGTCCCACGTTGTCCCACGTTGTCCTACGTTGTCCCACGTTGTCCCACGTTGTCCCACGTTGTCCCACGTTGTCCCACGTTGTCCCACGGTGTCCAACGGTGTCCCACGTTGTCCCACGTTGTCCCACGGTGTCCAACGATGTCCAACGGTGTCCCACGGTGTCCCACGTTGTCCCACGTTGTCCCACGTTGTCCCACGTTGTCCCACGTTGTCCCACGTTGTCCCACGTTGTCCCACGTTGTCCAACGGTGTCCCACGGTGTCCAACGGTGTCCCACGTTGTCCCACGTTGTCCCACGTTGTCCCACGGTGTCCAACGATGTCCAACGGTGTCCCACGTTGTCCCACGTTGTCCCACGTTGTCCCACGTTGTCCCACGTTGTTCCATGGTTTCCCACGTTGTCCCACGTTGTCCCACGTTGTCCCACGGTGTCCAACGATGTCCAACGGTGTCCAACGGTGTCCCACGGTGTCCAACGGTGTCCCACGTTGTCCCACGTTGTCCCACGTTGTCCCACGTTGTCCCACGTTGTCCAACGAAGTCCCACGGTGTCCAACGGTGTCCCACGTTGTCCCACGTTGTCCCACGTTGTCCCACGTTGTCCCACGTTGTCCCACGTTGTCCCACGTTGTCCCACGTTGTCCCACGTTGTCCCACGTTATCCCACGTTGTCCCACGTTGTCCCACGTTGTCCCACGGTGTCCAACGGTGTCCAACGTTGTCCAACGGTGTCCAACGGTGTCCCACGTTGTCCCACGTTGTCCCACGATGTCCAACGGTGTCCAACGGTGTCCCACGATGTCCACCGATGTCCAACGGTGTCCAACGGTGTCCAACGGTGTCCCACGATGTCCACCGATGTCCAACGGTGTCCAACGGTGTCCAACGGTGTCCCACGGTGTCCAACGATGTCCAACGGTGTCCAACGTTGTCCCACGTTGTCCCACGTTGTCCCACGTTGTCCCACGTTGTCCCACGTTGTCCCACGTTGTCCCACGTTGTCCCACGTTGTCCCACGTTGTCCCACGTTGTCCCACGTTGTCCCACGTTGTCCCACGTTGTCCCACGTTGTCCCACGTTGTCCCACGTTGTCCCACGTTGTCCCACGTTGTCCAACGGTGTCCCACGGTGTCCAACGGTGTCCCACGTTGTCCGACGTTGTCCCACGTTGTCCCACGGTGTCCAACGATGTCCAACGGTGTCCCACGTTGTCCAACGGTGTCCCACGTTGTCCCACGTTGTCCCACTGTGTCCAACGATGTCCAACGGTGTCCAACGATGTCCAACGGTGTCCCACGTTGTCCAACGTTGTCCCACGTTGTCCCACGTTGTCCCACGTTGTCCCACGTTGTCCCACGTTGTCCCACGTTGTCCCACGTTGTCCCACGGTGTCCAACGGTGTCCAACGATGTCCAACGGTGTCCCACGTTGTCCCACGTTGTCCCACGTTGTCCCACGTTGTCCCACGTTGTCCCACGATGTCCCACGTTGTCCTACGTTGTCCCACGTTGTCCCACGTTGTCCCACGTTGTCCCACGTTGTCCCACGTTGTCCCACGTTGTCCCACGTTGTCCCACGTTGTCCTACGTTGTCCCACGTTGTCCCACGTTGTCCCACGTTGTCCCACGTTGTCCCACGTTGTCCCACGGTGTCCAACGGTGTCCCACGTTGTCCCACGTTGTCCCACGGTGTCCAACGATGTCCAACGGTGTCCCACGGTGTCCCACGTTGTCCCACGTTGTCCCACGTTGTCCCACGTTGTCCCACGTTGTCCCACGTTGTCCCACGTTGTCCCACGTTGTCCAACGGTGTCCCACGGTGTCCAACGGTGTCCCACGTTGTCCCACGTTGTCCCACGTTGTCCCACGGTGTCCAACGATGTCCAACGGTGTCCCACGTTGTCCCACGTTGTCCCACGTTGTCCCACGTTGTCCCACGTTGTTCCATGGTTTCCCACGTTGTCCCACGTTGTCCCACGTTGTCCCACGGTGTCCAACGATGTCCAACGGTGTCCAACGGTGTCCCACGGTGTCCAACGGTGTCCCACGTTGTCCCACGTTGTCCCACGTTGTCCCACGTTGTCCCACGTTGTCCAACGAAGTCCCACGGTGTCCAACGGTGTCCCACGTTGTCCCACGTTGTCCCACGTTGTCCCACGTTGTCCCACGTTGTCCCACGTTGTCCCACGTTGTCCCACGTTGTCCCACGTTGTCCCACGTTGTCCCACGTTGTCCCACGTTGTCCCACGGTGTCCAACGGTGTCCAACGTTGTCCAACGGTGTCCAACGGTGTCCCACGTTGTCCCACGTTGTCCCACGATGTCCAACGGTGTCCAACGGTGTCCCACGATGTCCACCGATGTCCAACGGTGTCCAACGGTGTCCAACGGTGTCCCACGATGTCCACCGATGTCCAACGGTGTCCAACGGTGTCCAACGGTGTCCCACGGTGTCCAACGATGTCCAACGGTGTCCAACGTTGTCCCACGTTGTCCCACGTTGTCCCACGTTGTCCCACGTTGTCCCACGTTGTCCCACGTTGTCCCACGTTGTCCCACGTTGTCCCACGTTGTCCCACGTTGTCCCACGTTGTCCCACGTTGTCCCACGTTGTCCCACGTTGTCCCACGTTGTCCCACGGTGTCCAACGGTGTCCAACGTTGTCCAACGGTGTCCAACGGTGTCCCACGATGTCCACCGATGTCCCACGTTGTCCCACGTTGTCCCACGTTGTCCCACGTTGTCCCACGGTGTCCAACGGTGTCCAACGGTGTCCAACGGTGTCCAACGATGTCCAACGGTGTCCAACGGTGTCCCACGGTGTCCAACGGTGTCCAACGGTGTCCCACGGTGTCCAACGATGTCCAACGGTGTCCAACGTTGTCCCACGTTGTCCCACGTTGTCCCACGTTGTCCCACGTTGTCCCACGTTGTCCCACGTTGTCCCACGTTGTCCCACGTTGTCCCACGATGTCCCACGTTGTCCTACGTTGTCCCACGTTGTACCACGTTGTCCCACGATGTCCAACGGTGTCCAACGGTGTCCCACGATGTCCACCGATGTCCAACGGTGTCCAACGGTGTCCAACGGTGTCCCACGATGTCCACCGATGTCCAACGGTGTCCAACGGTGTCCCACGTTGTCCCACGTTGTCCCACGTTGTCCCACGGTGTCCAACGATGTCCAACGGTGTCCCACGTTGTCCCACGTTGTCCCACGTTGTCCCACGTTGTCCCACGTTGTTCCATGGTTTCCCACGTTGTCCCACGTTGTCCCACGTTGTCCCACGGTGTCCAACGATGTCCAACGGTGTCCAATGGTGTCCCACGGTGTCCAACGGTGTCCCACGTTGTCCCACGTTGTCCCACGTTGTTCCACGTTGTCCAACGAAGTCCCACGGTGTCCAACGGTGTCCCACGTTGTCCCACGTTGTCCCACGTTGTCCCACGTTGTCCCACGTTGTCCCACGTTGTCCCACGTTGTCCCACGTTGTCCCACGTTGTCCCACGTTGTCCCACGTTGTCCCACGTTGTCCCACGGTGTGCAACGGTGTCCAACGATGTCCAACGGTGTCCAACGGTGTCCCACGATGTCCACCGATGTCCAACGGTGTCCAACGGTGTCCAACGGTGTCCCACGATGTCCACCGATGTCCAACGGTGTCCAACGGTGTCCAACGGTGTCCCACGGTGTCCAACGATGTCCAACGGTGTCCAACGTTGTCCCACGTTGTCCCACGTTGTCCCACGTTGTCCCACGTTGTCCCACGTTGTCCCACGTTGTCCCACGTTGTCCCACGTTGTCCCACGTTGTCCCACGTTGTCCCACGTTGTCCCACGTTGTCCCACGTTGTCCCACGTTGTCCCACGTTGTCCAACGGTGTCCAACGGTGTCCAACGATGTCCAACGGTGTCCAACGGTGTCCCACGGTGTCCAACGGTGTCCAACGGTGTCCAACGGTGTCCCACGGTGTCCCACGTTGTCCCACGGTGTCCCACGTTGTCCAACGATGTCCAACGGTGTCCCACGTTGTCCCACGTTGTCCTACGTTGTCCCACGTTGTCCCACGTTGTCCCACGTTGTCCCACGTTGTCCCACGTTGTCCCACGGTGTCCAACGGTGTCCCACGTTGTCCCACGTTGTCCCACGTTTTCCCACGTTGTCCCACGTTGTCCAACGGTGTCCCACGGTGTCCAACGGTGTCCAACGGTGTCCAACGATGTCCAACGGTGTCCAACGGTGTCCCACGATGTCCACCGATGTCCAACGGTGTCCAACGGTGTCCAACGGTGTCCCACGGTGTCCAACGATGTCCAACGGTGTCCCACGTTGTCCCACGTTGTCCCACGTTGTCCCACGGTGTCCAACGATGTCCAACGGTGTCCAACGATGTCCAACGGTGTCCCACGATGTCCAACGATGTCCAACGATGTCCAACGGTGTCCAACGGTGTCCCACGTTGTCCCACGTTGTCCAACGTTGTCCCACGTTGTCCCACGTTGTCCCACGTTGTCCCACGTTGTCCCACGTTGTCCCACGTTGTCCCACGGTGTCCAACGGTGTCCAACGATGTCCAACGGTGTCCAACGGTGTCCCACGATGTCCACCGATGTCCAACGGTGTCCAATGATGTCCAACGGTGTCCCACGTTGTCCCACGTTGTCCCACGTTGTCCCACGTTGTCCCACGTTGTCCAACGAAGTCCCACGGTGTCCAACGGTGTCCCACGTTGTCCCACGTTGTCCCACGTTGTCCCACGTTGTCCCACGTTGTCCCACGTTGTCCCACGTTGTCCCACGTTGTCCCACGTTGTCCCACGTTGTCCCACGTTGTCCCACGTTGTCGCACGTTGTCCCACGGTGTCCAACGGTGTCCAACGTTGTCCAACGGTGTCCAACGGTGTCCCACGATGTCCACCGATGTCCAACGGTGTCCAACGGTGTCCAACGGTGTCCCACGATGTCCACCGATGTCCAACGGTGTCCAACGGTGTCCAACGGTGTCCCACGGTGTCCAACGATGTCCAACGGTGTCCAACGTTGTCCCACGTTGTCCCACGTTGTCCCACGTTGTCCAACGGTGTCCCACGATGTCCACCGATGTCCAACGGTGTCCAACGGTGTCCCACGTTGTCCCACGTTGTCCCACGTTGTCCCACGGTGTCCAACGATGTCCAACGGTGTCCCACGTTGTCCCACGTTGTCCCACGTTGTCCCACGTTGTCCCACGTTGTTCCATGGTTTCCCACGTTGTCCCACGTTGTCCCACGTTGTCCCACGGTGTCCAACGATGTCCAACGGTGTCCAACGGTGTCCCACGGTGTCCAACGGTGTCCCACGTTGTCCCACGTTGTCCCACGTTGTCCCACGTTGTCCAACGAAGTCCCACGGTGTCCAACGGTGTCCCACGTTGTCCCACGTTGTCCCACGTTGTCCCACGTTGTCCCACGTTGTCCCACGTTGTCCCACGTTGTCCCACGTTGTCCCACGTTGTCCCACGTTGTCCCACGGTGTCCCACGTTGTCCCACGTTGTCCCACGTTGTCCCACGCTGTCCCACGTTGTCCCACGTTGTCCCACGTTGTCCCACGTTGTCCCACGGTGTCCAACGGTGTCCAACGATGTCCAACGGTGTCCGACGGTGTCCCACGTTGTCCCACGTTGTCCCACGTTGTCCCACGGTGTCCAACGATGTCCAACGGTGTCCCACGTTGTCCAACGGTGTCCCACGTTGTCCCACGTTGTCCCACGTTGTCCCACGTTGTCCCACGTTGTCCCACGATGTCCCACGTTGTCCCACGTTGTCCCACGTTGTCCCACGTTGTCCCACGTTGTCCCACGTTGTCCCACGTTGTCCCACGTTGTCCCACGTTGTCCCACGTTGTTCCATGGTTTCCCACGTTGTCCCACGTTGTCCCACGTTGTCCCACGGTGTCCAACGATGTCCAACGGTGTCCAACGGTGTCCCACGGTGTCCAACGGTGTCCCACGTTGTCCCACGTTGTCCCACGTTGTCCCACGTTGTCCCACTATGTCCAACGATGTCCAACGATGTCCAACGGTGTCCCACGTTGTCCCACGGTGTCCAACGATGTCCAACGGTGTCCAACGGTGTCCCACGGTGTCCAACGGTGTCCCACGTTGTCCCACGTTGTCCCACGTTGTCCCACGTTGTCCCACTATGTCCACCGATGTCCAACGGTGTCCAACGGTGTCCAACGGTGTCCAACGGTGTCCAACGATGTCCAACGATGTCCAACGATGTCCAACGGTGTCCAACGATGTCCAACGATGTCCAACGGTGTCCCACGATGTCCAACGATGTCCAACGATGTCCAACGGTGTCCAACGGTGTCCCACGTTGTCCCACGTTGTCCCACGTTGTCCCACGGTGTCCAACGATGTCCAGCGGTGTCCCACGTTGTCCCACGTTGTCCCACGTTGTCCCACGTTGTCCCACGTTGTCCCACGTTGTCCCACGTTGTTCCATGGTTTCCCACGTTGTCCCACGTTGTCCCACGTTGTCCCACGGTGTCCAACGATGTCCAACGGTGTCCAACGGTGTCCCACGGTGTCCAACGGTGTCCCACGTTGTCCCACGTTGTCCCACGTTGTCCCACGTTGTCCCACGTTGTCCAACGGTGTCCCACGGGGTCCAACGGTGTCCCACGTTGTCCCACGTTGTCCCACGTTGTCCCACGTTGTCCCACGTTGTCCCACGTTGTCCCACGTTGTCCCACGTTGTCCAACGGTGTCCCACGGTGTCCAACGGTGTCCCACGTTGTCCCACGTTGTCCCACGTGGTCCCACGGTGTCCAACGATGTCCAACGGTGTCCCACGTTGTCCCACGTTGTCCCACGTTGTCCCACGTTGTCCCACGTTGTCCCACGTTGTCCCACGTTGTCCCACGTTGTCCAACGGTGTCCCACGGTGTCCAACGGTGTCCCACGTTGTCCCACGGTGTCCAACGATGTCCAACGGTGTCCCACGTTGTCCCACGTTGTCCCACGTTGTCCCACGTTGTCCCACGTTGTTCCATGGTTTCCCACGTTGTCCCACGGTGTCCAACAATGTCCAACGGTGTCCAACGGTGTCCCACGTTGTCCCACGTTGTCCCACGTTGTCCCACGTTGTCCCACGTTGTTCCATGGTTTCCCACGTTGTCCCACGGTGTCCAACAATGTCCAACGGTGTCCAACGGTGTCCAACGATGTCCAACGATGTCCAACGGTGTCCCACGATGTCCAACGATGTCCAACGATGTCCAACGGTGTCCAACGGTGTCCCACGTTGTCCCACGTTGTCCCACGTTGTCCCACGGTGTCCAACGATGTCCAGCGGTGTCCCACGTTGTCCCACGTTGTCCCACGTTGTCCCACGTTGTCCCACGTTGTCCCACGTTGTCCCACGTTGTTCCATGGTTTCCCACGTTGTCCCACGTTGTCCCACGTTGTCCCACGGTGTCCAACGATGTCCAACGGTGTCCAACGGTGTCCCACGTTGTCCCACGTTGTCCAACGAAGTCCCACGGTGTCCAACGGTGTCCCACGTTGTCCCACGTTGTCCCACGTTGTCCCACGTTGTCCCACGTTGTCCCACGTTGTCCCACGTTGTCCCACGTTGTCCCACGTTGTCCCACGTTGTCCCACGGTGTCCAACGGTGTCCAACGATGTCCAACGGTGTCCAACGGTGTCCCACGATGTCCACCGATGTCCAACGGTGTCCAACGGTGTCCAACGGTGTCCAACGGTGTCCAACGATGTCCAACGGTGTCCCACGTTGTCCCACGTTGTCCCACGTTGTCCCACGGTGTCCAACGATGTCCAACGGTGTCCAACGATGTCCAACGGTGTCCCACGATGTCCAACGATGTCCAACGATGTCCAACGGTGTCCAACGGTGTCCCACGTTGTCCCACGTTGTCCCACGTTGTCCCACGGTGTCCAACGATGTCCAACGGTGTCCCACGTTGTCCAACGGTGTCCCACGTTGTCCCACGTTGTCCCACGTTGTCCCACGTTGTCCCACGTTGTCCCACGATGTCCCACGTTGTCCCACGTTGTCCCACGTTGTCCCACGTTGTCCCACGTTGTCCCACGTTGTCCCACGTTGTCCCACGTTGTCCCACGTTGTCCCACGATGTCCAACGGTGTCCAACGGTGTCCAACGTTGTCCCACGGTGTCCAACGGTGTCCAACGATGTCCAACGGTGTCCAACGGTGTCCAACGGTGTCCAACGGTGTCCAACGATGTCCAACGATGTCCAACGGTGTCCAACGGTGTCCAACGATGTCCAACGGTGTCCAACGGTGTCCCACGGTGTCCAACGGTGTCCAACGGTGTCCCACGGTGTCCAACGGTGTCCCACGTTGTCCCACGTTGTCCCACGTTGTCCCACGTTGTCCCACGATGTCCCACGTTGTCCAACGATGTCCAACGGTGTCCCACGTTGTCCCACGTTGTCCTACGTTGTCCCACGTTGTCCCACGTTGTCCCACGTTGTCCCACGTTGTCCCACGGTGTCCAACGGTGTCCAACGATGTCCCACGGTGTCCAACGGTGTCCCACGTTGTCCCACGTTGTCCCACGTTGTCCCACGGTGTCCCACGATGTCCAACGGTGTCCCACGTTGTCCCACGTTGTCCCACGTTGTCCCACGTTGTCCCACGTTGTCCCACGTTGTTCCACGTTGTCCAACGGTGTCCCACGGTGTCCAACGGTGTCCCACGTTGTCCAACGAAGTCCCACGGTGTCCAAGGGTGTCCCACGTTGTCCCACGTTGTCCCACGTTGTCCCACGTTGTCCCACGTTGTCCCACGGTGTCCAACGGTGTCCAACGATGTCCAACGGTGTCCCACGTTGTCCCACGTTGTCCCACGTTGTCCCACGTTGTCCCACGTTGTTCCATGGTTTCCCACGTTGTCCCACGTTGTCCCACGTTGTCCCACGGTGTCCAACGATGTCCAACGGTGTCCCACGTTGTCCCACGTTGTCCCACGTTGTCCCACGTTGTCCCACGTTGTTCCATGGTTTCCCACGTTGTCCCACGTTGTCCCACGTTGTCCCACGGTGTCCCACGGTGTCCAACGGTGTCCCACGTTGTCCCACGTTTTCCCACGTTGTCCCACGTTGTCCCACGTTGTCCAACGAAGTCCCACGGTGTCCAACGGTGTCCCACGTTGTCCCACGTTGTCCCACGTTGTCCCACGTTGTCCCACGGTGTCCAACGATGTCCAACGGTGTCCCACGTTGTCCCACGTTGTCCCACGTTGTCCCACGTTGTCCCACGTTGTTCCATGGTTTCCCACGTTGTCCCACGGTGTCCAACGATGTCCAACGGTGTCCAACGGTGTCCCACGGTGTCCAACGGTGTCCCACGTTGTCCCACGTTGTCCCACGTTGTCCCACGTTGTCCCACGTTGTCCAACGAAGTCCCACGGTGTCCAACGGTGTCCCACGTTGTCCCACGTTGTCCCACGTTGTCCCACGTTGTCCCACGTTGTCCCACGTTGTCCCACGTTGTCCCACGTTGTCCCACGGTGTCCAACGGTGTCCAACGATGTCCAACGGTGTCCAACGGTGTCCCACGATGTCCACCGATGTCCAACGGTGTCCAACGGTGTCCAACGGTGTCCAACGGTGTCCAACGATGTCCAACGGTGTCCCACGTTGTCCCACGTTGTCCCACGTTGTCCCACGGTGTCCAACGATGTCCAACGGTGTCCAACGATGTCCAACGGTGTCCCACGATGTCCAACGATGTCCAACGATGTCCAACGGTGTCCAACGGTGTCCCACGTTGTCCCACGTTGTCCCACGTTGTCCCACGGTGTCCAACGATGTCCAACGGTGTCCCACGTTGTCCAACGGTGTCCCACGTTGTCCCACGTTGTCCCACGTTGTCCCACGTTGTCCCACGTTGTCCCACGATGTCCCACGTTGTCCCACGTTGTCCCACGTTGTCCCACGTTGTCCCACGTTGACCCACGTTGTCCCACGTTGTCCCACGTTGTCCCACGATGTCCAACGGTGTCCAACGGTGTCCCACGTTGTCCCACGTTGTCCCACGGTGTCCAACGATGTCCAACGGTGTCCCACGTTGTCCAACGGTGTCCCACGTTGTCCCACGTTGTCCCACGTTGTCCCACGTTGTCCCACGTTGTCCCACGATGTCCCACGTTGTCCCACGTTGTCCCACGTTGTCCCACGTTGTCCCACGTTGTCCCACGTTGTCCCACGTTGTCCCACGTTGTCCCACGATGTCCAACGGTGTCCAACGGTGTCCAACGTTGTCCAACGGTGTCCAACGATGTCCAACGGTGTCCGACGGTGTCCCACGTTGTCCCACGTTGTCCCACGTTGTCCCACGGTGTCCAACGATGTCCAACGGTGTCCCACGTTGTCCAACGGTGTCCCACGTTGTCCCACGTTGTCCCACGTTGTCCCACGTTGTCCCACGTTGTCCCACGATGTCCCACGTTGTCCCACGTTGTCCCACGTTGTCCCACGTTGTCCCACGTTGTCCCACGTTGTCCCACGGTGTCCAACGGTGTCCAACGATGTCCAACGGTGTCCAACGGTGTCCCACGATGTCCACCGATGTCCAACGGTGTCCCACGATGTCCACCGATGTCCAACGGTGTCCAACGGTGTCCAACGGTGTCCAACGATGTCCAACGATGTCCAACGATGTCCAACGGTGTCCCACGTTGTCCCACGTTGTCCCACGTTGTCCCACGGTGACCAACGGTGTCCCACGTTGTCCCACGTTGTCCCACGTTGTCCCACGGTGTCCAACGGTGTCCAACGGTGTCCCACGGTGTCCAACGGTGTCCCACGTTGTCCCACGTTGTCCCACGTTGTCCCACGGTGTCCAACGATGTCCAACGGTGTCCCACGTTGTCCCACGTTGTCCCACGTTGTCCCACGTTGTCCCACGTTGTTCCATGGTTTCCCACGTTGTCCCACGTTGTCCCACGTTGTCCCACGGTGTCCAACGATGTCCAACGGTGTCCAACGGTGTCCCACGGTGTCCAACGGTGTCCCACGTTGTCCCACGTTGTCCCACGTTGTCCCACGTTGTCCCACTATGTCCAACGATGTCCAACGATGTCCAACGGTGTCCCACGTTGTCCCACGGTGTCCAACGATGTCCAACGGTGTCCAACGGTGTCCCACGGTGTCCAACGGTGTCCCACGTTGTCCCACGTTGTCCCACGTTGACCCACGTTGTCCCACTATGTCCACCGATGTCCAACGGTGTCCCACGGTGTCCAACGGTGTCCAACGGTGTCCAACGGTGTCCAACGATGTCCAACGGTGTCCAACGGTGTCCCACGGTGTCCAACGGTGTCCAACGGTGTCCCACGGTGTCCAACGATGTCCAACGGTGTCCAACGTTGTCCCACGTTGTCCCACGTTGTCCCACGTTGTCCCACGTTGTCCCACGTTGTCCCACGTTGTCCCACGTTGTCCCACGTTGTCCCACGATGTCCCACGTTGTCCTACGTTGTCCCACGTTGTCCCACGTTGTCCCACGATGTCCAACGGTGTCCAACGGTGTCCCACGATGTCCACCGATGTCCAACGGTGTCCAACGGTGTCCAACGGTGTCCCACGATGTCCACCGATGTCCAACGGTGTCCAACGGTGTCCCACGTTGTCCCACGTTGTCCCACGTTGTCCCACGGTGTCCAACGATGTCCAACGGTGTCCCACGTTGTCCCACGTTGTCCCACGTTGTCCCACGTTGTCCCACGTTGTTCCATGGTTTCCCACGTTGTCCCACGTTGTCCCACGTTGTCCCACGTTGTCCCACGTTGTCCCACGGTGTGCAACGGTGTCCAACGATGTCCAACGGTGTCCCACGGTGTCCAACGATGTCCAACGGTGTCCAACGTTGTCCCACGTTGTCCCACGTTGTCCCACGTTGTCCCACGTTGTCCCACGTTGTCCCACGTTGTCCCACGTTGTCCCACGTTGTCCCACGATGTCCCACGTTGTCCTACGTTGTCCCACGTTGTCCCACGTTGTCCCACGATGTCCAACGGTGTCCACCGATGTCCAACGGTGTCCCACGGTGTCCAACGATGTCCAACGGTGTCCAACGGTGTCCCACGGTGTCCAACGGTGTCCCACGTTGTCCCACGTTGTCCCACGTTGTTCCACGTTGTCCAACGAAGTCCCACGGTGTCCAACGGTGTCCCACGTTGTCCCACGTTGTCCCACGTTGTCCCACGTTGTCCCACGTTGTCCCACGTTGTCCCACGTTGTCCCACGTTGTCCCACGTTGTCCCACGTTGTCCCACGTTGTCCCACGTTGTCCCACGGTGTGCAACGGTGTCCAACGATGTCCAACGGTGTCCAACGGTGTCCCACGATGTCCACCGATGTCCAACGGTGTCCAACGGTGTCCAACGGTGTCCCACGATGTCCACCGATGTCCAACGGTGTCCAACGGTGTCCACCGATGTCCAACGGTGTCCAACGGTGTCCAACGGTGTCCCACGGTGTCCAACGATGTCCAACGGTGTCCAACGTTGTCCCACGTTGTCCCACGTTGTCCCACGTTGTCCCACGTTGTCCCACGTTGTCCCACGTTGTCCCACGTTGTCCCACGTTGTCCCACGTTGTCCCACGTTGTCCCACGTTGTCCCACGTTGTCCCACGTTGTCCCACGGTGTCCAACGGTGTCCAACGGTGTCCAACGGTGTCCAACGATGTCCAACGGTGTCCAACGGTGTCCAACGATGTCCAACGGTGTCCAACGGTGTCCCACGATGTCCACCGATGTCCAACGGTGTCCAACGGTGTCCAACGGTGTCCCACGATGTCCACCGATGTCCAACGGTGTCCAACGGTGTCCAACGGTGTCCCACGTTGTCCCACGATGTCCCACGTTGTCCAACGATGTCCAACGGTGTCCCACGTTGTCCCACGTTGTCCTACGTTGTCCCACGTTGTCCCACGTTGTCCCACGTTGTCCCACGTTGTCCCACGTTGTCCCACGGTGTCCAACGGTGTCCCACGTTGTCCCACGTTGTCCCACGTTTTCCCACGTTGTCCCACGTTGTCCAACGGTGTCCCACGGTGTCCAACGGTGTCCAACGGTGTCCAACGATGTCCAACGGTGTCCAACGGTGTCCCACGATGTCCACCGATGTCCAACGGTGTCCAACGGTGTCCAACGGTGTCCCACGGTGTCCAACGATGTCCAACGGTGTCCCACGTTGTCCCACGTTGTCCCACGTTGTCCCACGGTGTCCAACGATGTCCAACGGTGTCCAACGATGTCCAACGGTGTCCCACGATGTCCAACGATGTCCAACGATGTCCAACGGTGTCCAACGGTGTCCCACGTTGTCCCACGTTGTCCAACGTTGTCCCACGTTGTCCCACGTTGTCCCACGTTGTCCCTCGTTGTCCCACGTTGTCCCACGTTGTCCCACGGTGTCCAACGGTGTCCAACGATGTCCAACGGTGTCCAACGGTGTCCCACGATGTCCACCGATGTCCAACGGTGTCCAATGATGTCCAACGGTGTCCCACGTTGTCCCACGTTGTCCCACGTTGTCCCACGTTGTCCCACGTTGTCCAACGAAGTCCCACGGTGTCCAACGGTGTCCCACGTTGTCCCACGTTGTCCCACGTTGTCCCACGTTGTCCCACGTTGTCCCACGTTGTCCCACGTTGTCCCACGTTGTCCCACGTTGTCCCACGTTGTCCCACGTTGTCCCACGTTGTCGCACGTTGTCCCACGGTGTCCAACGGTGTCCAACGTTGTCCAACGGTGTCCAACGGTGTCCCACGATGTCCACCGATGTCCAACGGTGTCCAACGGTGTCCAACGGTGTCCCACGATGTCCACCGATGTCCAACGGTGTCCAACGGTGTCCAACGGTGTCCCACGGTGTCCAACGATGTCCAACGGTGTCCAACGTTGTCCCACGTTGTCCCACGTTGTCCCACGTTGTCCAACGGTGTCCCACGATGTCCACCGATGTCCAACGGTGTCCAACGGTGTCCCACGTTGTCCCACGTTGTCCCACGTTGTCCCACGGTGTCCAACGATGTCCAACGGTGTCCCACGTTGTCCCACGTTGTCCCACGATGTCCCACGTTGTCCAACGATGTCCAACGGTGTCCCACGTTGTCCCACGTTGTCCTACGTTGTCCCACGTTGTCCCACGTTGTCCCACGTTGTCCCACGTTGTCCCACGTTGTCCCACGGTGTCCAACGGTGTCCCACGTTGTCCCACGTTGTCCCACGTTTTCCCACGTTGTCCCACGTTGTCCAACGGTGTCCCACGGTGTCCAACGGTGTCCAACGGTGTCCAACGATGTCCAACGGTGTCCAACGGTGTCCCACGATGTCCACCGATGTCCAACGGTGTCCAACGGTGTCCAACGGTGTCCCACGGTGTCCAACGATGTCCAACGGTGTCCCACGTTGTCCCACGTTGTCCCACGTTGTCCCACGGTGTCCAACGATGTCCAACGGTGTCCAACGATGTCCAACGGTGTCCCACGATGTCCAACGATGTCCCACGATGTCCAACGGTGTCCAACGGTGTCCCACGTTGTCCCACGTTGTCCAACGTTGTCCCACGTTGTCCCACGTTGTCCCACGTTGTCCCACGTTGTCCCACGTTGTCCCACGTTGTCCCACGGTGTCCAACGGTGTCCAACGATGTCCAACGGTGTCCAACGGTGTCCCACGGTGTCCACCGGTGTCCAACGGTGTCCAATGATGTCCAACGGTGTCCCACGTTGTCCCACGTTGTCCCACGTTGTCCCACGTTGTCCCACGTTGTCCAACGAAGTCCCACGGTGTCCAACGATGTCCCACGTTGTCCCACGTTGTCCCACGTTGTCCCACGTTGTCCCACGTTGTCCCACGTTGTCCCACGTTGTCCCACGTTGTCCCACGTTGTCCCACGTTGTCCCACGTTGTCCCACGTTGTCGCACGTTGTCCCACGGTGTCCAACGGTGTCCAACGTTGTCCAACGGTGTCCAACGGTGTCCCACGATGTCCACCGATGTCCAACGGTGTCCAACGGTGTCCAACGGTGTCCCACGATGTCCACCGATGTCCAACGGTGTCCAACGGTGTCCAACGGTGTCCCACGGTGTCCAACGATGTCCAACGGTGTCCAACGTTGTCCCACGTTGTCCCACGTTGTCCCACGTTGTCCAACGGTGTCCCACGATGTCCACCGATGTCCAACGGTGTCCAACGGTGTCCCACGTTGTCCCACGTTGTCCCACGTTGTCCCACGGTGTCCAACGATGTCCAACGGTGTCCCACGTTGTCCCACGTTGTCCCACGTTGTCCCACGTTGTCCCACGTTGTTCCATGGTTTCCCACGTTGTCCCACGTTGTCCCACGTTGTCCCACGGTGTCCAACGATGTCCAACGGTGTCCAACGGTGTCCCACGGTGTCCAACGGTGTCCCACGTTGTCCCACGTTGTCCCACGTTGTCCCACGTTGTCCAACGAAGTCCCACGGTGTCCAACGGTGTCCCACGTTGTCCCACGTTGTCCCACGTTGTCCCACGTTGTCCCACGTTGTCCCACGTTGTCCCACGTTGTCCCACGTTGTCCCACGTTGTCCCACGTTGTCCCACGGTGTCCCACGTTGTCCCACGTTGTCCCACGTTGTCCCACGTTGTCCCACGTTGTCCCACGTTGTCCCACGTTGTCCCACGTTGTCCCACGGTGTCCAACGGTGTCCAACGATGTCCAACGGTGTCCGACGGTGTCCCACGTTGTCCCACGTTGTCCCACGTTGTCCCACGGTGTCCAACGATGTCCAACGGTGTCCCACGTTGTCCAACGGTGTCCCACGTTGTCCCACGTTGTCCCACGTTGTCCCACGTTGTCCCACGTTGTCCCACGATGTCCCACGTTGTCCCACGTTGTCCCACGTTGTCCCACGTTGTCCCACGTTGTCCCACGTTGTCCCACGGTGTCCAACGGTGTCCAACGATGTCCAACGGTGTCCAACGGTGTCCCACGATGTCCACCGATGTCCAACGGTGTCCCACGATGTCCACCGATGTCCAACGGTGTCCAACGGTGTCCAACGGTGTCCAACGATGTCCAACGATGTCCAACGATGTCCAACGGTGTCCCACGTTGTCCCACGTTGTCCCACGTTGTCCCACGGTGACCAACGGTGTCCCACGTTGTCCCACGTTGTCCCACGTTGTCCCACGGTGTCCAACGGTGTCCAACGGTGTCCAACGGTGTCCAACGGTGTCCCACGTTGTCCCACGTTGTCCCACGTTGTCCCACGGTGTCCAACGATGTCCAACGGTGTCCCACGTTGTCCCACGTTGTCCCACGTTGTCCCACGTTGTCCCACGTTGTTCCATGGTTTCCCACGTTGTCCCACGTTGTCCCACGTTGTCCCACGGTGTCCAACGATGTCCAACGGTGTCCAACGGTGTCCCACGGTGTCCAACGGTGTCCCACGTTGTCCCACGTTGTCCCACGTTGTCCCACGTTGTCCCACTATGTCCAACGATGTCCAACGATGTCCCACGGTGTCCCACGTTGTCCCACGGTGTCCAACGATGTCCAACGGTGTCCAACGGTGTCCCACGGTGTCCAACGGTGTCCCACGTTGTCCCACGTTGTCCCACGTTGTCCCACGTTGTCCCACTATGTCCACCGATGTCCAACGGTGTCCAACGGTGTCCAACGGTGTCCAACGGTGTCCAACGATGTCCAACGATGTCCAACGATGTCCAACGGTGTCCAACGATGTCCAACGATGTCCAACGGTGTCCCACGATGTCCAACGATGTCCAACGATGTCCAACGGTGTCCAACGGTGTCCCACGTTGTCCCACGTTGTCCCACGTTGTCCCACGGTGTCCAACGATGTCCAGCGGTGTCCCACGTTGTCCCACGTTGTCCCACGTTGTCCCACGTTGTCCCACGTTGTCCCACGTTGTCCCACGTTGTTCCATGGTTTCCCACGTTGTCCCACGTTGTCCCACGTTGTCCCACGGTGTCCAACGATGTCCAACGGTGTCCAACGGTGTCCCACGGTGTCCAACGGTGTCCCACGTTGTCCCACGTTGTCCCACGTTGTCCCACGTTGTCCCACGTTGTCCAACGGTGTCCCACGGGGTCCAACGGTGTCCCACGTTGTCCCACGTTGTCCCACGTTGTCCCACGTTGTCCCACGTTGTCCCACGTTGTCCCACGTTGTCCCACGTTGTCCAACGGTGTCCCACGGTGTCCAACGGTGTCCCACGTTGTCCCACGTTGTCCCACGTGGTCCCACGGTGTCCAACGATGTCCAACGGTGTCCCACGTTGTCCCACGTTGTCCCACGTTGTCCCACGTTGTCCCACGTTGTCCCACGTTGTCCCACGTTGTCCCACGTTGTCCAACGGTGTCCCACGGTGTCCAACGGTGTCCCACGTTGTCCCACGTTGTCCCACGTGGTCCCACGGTGTCCAACGATGTCCAACGGTGTCCCACGTTGTCCCACGTTGTCCCACGTTGTCCCACGTTGTCCCACGTTGTTCCATGGTTTCCCACGTTGTCCCACGGTGTCCAACAATGTCCAACGGTGTCCAACGGTGTCCCACGTTGTCCCACGTTGTCCCACGTTGTCCCACGTTGTCCCACGTTGTTCCATGGTTTCCCACGTTGTCCCACGGTGTCCAACAATGTCCAACGGTGTCCAACGGTGTCCAACGATGTCCAACGATGTCCAACGGTGTCCCACGATGTCCAACGATGTCCAACGATGTCCAACGGTGTCCAACGGTGTCCCACGTTGTCCCACGTTGTCCCACGTTGTCCCACGGTGTCCAACGATGTCCAGCGGTGTCCCACGTTGTCCCACGTTGTCCCACGTTGTCCCACGTTGTCCCACGTTGTCCCACGTTGTCCCACGTTGTTCCATGGTTTCCCACGTTGTCCCACGTTGTCCCACGTTGTCCCACGGTGTCCAACGATGTCCAACGGTGTCCAACGGTGTCCCACGTTGTCCCACGTTGTCCAACGAAGTCCCACGGTGTCCAACGGTGTCCCACGTTGTCCCACGTTGTCCCACGTTGTCCCACGTTGTCCCACGTTGTCCCACGTTGTCCCACGTTGTCCCACGTTGTCCCACGTTGTCCCACGTTGTCCCACGGTGTCCAACGGTGTCCAACGATGTCCAACGGTGTCCAACGGTGTCCCACGATGTCCACCGATGTCCAACGGTGTCCAACGGTGTCCAACGGTGTCCAACGGTGTCCAACGATGTCCAACGGTGTCCCACGTTGTCCCACGTTGTCCCACGTTGTCCCACGGTGTCCAACGATGTCCAACGGTGTCCAACGATGTCCAACGGTGTCCCACGATGTCCAACGATGTCCAACGATGTCCAACGGTGTCCAACGGTGTCCCACGTTGTCCCACGTTGTCCCACGTTGTCCCACGGTGTCCAACGATGTCCAACGGTGTCCCACGTTGTCCAACGGTGTCCCACGTTGTCCCACGTTGTCCCACTTTGTCCCACGTTGTCCCACGTTGTCCCACGATGTCCCACGTTGTCCCACGTTGTCCCACGTTGTCCCACGTTGTCCCACGTTGTCCCACGTTGTCCCACGTTGTCCCACGTTGTCCCACGTTGTCCCACGATGTCCAACGGTGTCCAACGGTGTCCAACGGTGTCCCACGGTGTCCAACGGTGTCCAACGATGTCCAACGGTGTCCAACGGTGTCCAACGGTGTCCAACGGTGTCCAACGATGTCCAACGATGTCCAACGGTGTCCAACGGTGTCCAACGATGTCCAACGGTGTCCAACGGTGTCCCACGGTGTCCCACGGTGTCCAACGGTGTCCCACGGTGTCCAACGGTGTCCCACGTTGTCCCACGTTGTCCCACGTTGTCCCACGTTGTCCCACGATGTCCCACGTTGTCCAACGATGTCCAACGGTGTCCCACGTTGTCCCACGTTGTCCTACGTTGTCCCACGTTGTCCCACGTTGTCCCACGTTGTCCCACGTTGTCCCACGGTGTCCAACGGTGTCCAACGATGTCCCACGGTGTCCAACGGTGTCCCACGTTGTCCCACGTTGTCCCACGTTGTCCCACGGTGTCCAACGATGTCCAACGGTGTCCCACGTTGTCCCACGTTGTCCCACGTTGTCCCACGTTGTCCCACGTTGTCCCACGTTGTTCCACGTTGTCCAACGGTGTCCCACGGTGTCCAACGGTGTCCCACGTTGTCCAACGAAGTCCCACGGTGTCCAAGGGTGTCCCACGTTGTCCCACGTTGTCCCACGTTGTCCCACGTTGTCCCACGTTGTCCCACGGTGTCCAACGGTGTCCAACGATGTCCAACGGTGTCCCACGTTGTCCCACGTTGTCCCACGTTGTCCCACGTTGTCCCACGTTGTTCCATGGTTTCCCACGTTGTCCCACGTTGTCCCACGTTGTCCCACGGTGTCCAACGATGTCCAACGGTGTCCCACGTTGTCCCACGTTGTCCCACGTTGTCCCACGTTGTCCCACGTTGTTCCATGGTTTCCCACGTTGTCCCACGTTGTCCCACGTTGTCCCACGGTGTCCCACGGTGTCCAACGGTGTCCCACGTTGTCCCACGTTTTCCCACGTTGTCCCACGTTGTCCCACGTTGTCCAACGAAGTCCCACGGTGTCCAACGGTGTCCCACGTTGTCCCACGTTGTCCCACGTTGTCCCACGTTGTCCCACGTTGTCCAACGATGTCCAACGGTGTCCCACGTTGTCCCACGTTGTCCCACGTTGTCCCACGTTGTCCCACGTTGTTCCATGGTTTCCCACGTTGTCCCACGGTGTCCAACGATGTCCAACGGTGTCCAACGGTGTCCCACGGTGTCCAACGGTGTCCCACGTTGTCCCACGTTGTCCCACGTTGTCCCACGTTGTCCCACGTTGTCCAACGAAGTCCCACGGTGTCCAACGGTGTCCCACGTTGTCCCACGTTGTCCCACGTTGTCCCACGTTGTCCCACGTTGTCCCACGTTGTCCCACGTTGTCCCACGTTGTCCCACGGTGTCCAACGGTGTCCAACGATGTCCAACGGTGTCCAACGGTGTCCCACGATGTCCACCGATGTCCAACGGTGTCCAACGGTGTCCAACGGTGTCCAACGGTGTCCAACGATGTCCAACGGTGTCCCACGTTGTCCCACGTTGTCCCACGTTGTCCCACGGTGTCCAACGATGTCCAACGGTGTCCAACGATGTCCAACGGTGTCCCACGATGTCCAACGATGTCCAACGATGTCCAACGGTGTCCAACGGTGTCCCACGTTGTCCCACGTTGTCCCACGTTGTCCCACGGTGTCCAACGATGTCCAACGGTGTCCCACGTTGTCCAACGGTGTCCCACGTTGTCCCACGTTGTCCCACGTTGTCCCACGTTGTCCCACGTTGTCCCACGATGTCCCACGTTGTCCCACGTTGTCCCACGTTGTCCCACGTTGTCCCACGTTGACCCACGTTGTCCCACGTTGTCCCACGTTGTCCCACGATGTCCAACGGTGTCCAACGGTGTCCCACGTTGTCCCACGTTGTCCCACGGTGTCCAACGATGTCCAACGGTGTCCCACGTTGTCCAACGGTGTCCCACGTTGTCCCACGTTGTCCCACGTTGTCCCACGTTGTCCCACGTTGTCCCACGATGTCCCACGTTGTCCCACGTTGTCCCACGTTGTCCCACGTTGTCCCACGTTGTCCCACGTTGTCCCACGTTGTCCCACGTTGTCCCACGATGTCCAACGGTGTCCAACGGTGTCCAACGTTGTCCAACGGTGTCCAACGATGTCCAACGGTGTCCGACGGTGTCCCACGTTGTCCCACGTTGTCCCACGTTGTCCCACGGTGTCCAACGATGTCCAACGGTGTCCCACGTTGTCCAACGGTGTCCCACGTTGTCCCACGTTGTCCCACGTTGTCCCACGTTGTCCCACGTTGTCCCACGATGTCCCACGTTGTCCCACGTTGTTCCACGTTGTCCCACGTTGTCCCACGTTGTCCCACGTTGTCCCACGGTGTCCAACGGTGTCCAACGATGTCCAACGGTGTCCAACGGTGTCCCACGATGTCCACCGATGTCCAACGGTGTCCCACGATGTCCACCGATGTCCAACGGTGTCCAACGGTGTCCAACGGTGTCCAACGATGTCCAACGATGTCCAACGATGTCCAACGGTGTCCCACGTTGTCCCACGTTGTCCCACGTTGTCCCACGGTGACCAACGGTGTCCCACGTTGTCCCACGTTGTCCCACGTTGTCCCACGGTGTCCAACGGTGTCCAACGGTGTCCCACGGTGTCCAACGGTGTCCCACGTTGTCCCACGTTGTCCCACGTTGTCCCACGGTGTCCAACGATGTCCAACGGTGTCCCACGTTGTCCCACGTTGTCCCACGTTGTCCCACGTTGTCCCACGTTGTTCCATGGTTTCCCACGTTGTCCCACGTTGTCCCACGTTGTCCCACGGTGTCCAACGATGTCCAACGGTGTCCAACGGTGTCCAACGATGTCCAACGGTGTCCCACGTTGTCCCACGGTGTCCAACGATGTCCAACGGTGTCCAACGGTGTCCCACGGTGTCCAACGGTGTCCCACGTTGTCCCACGTTGTCCCACGTTGACCCACGTTGTCCCACTATGTCCACCGATGTCCAACGGTGTCCAACGGTGTCCAACGGTGTCCAACGGTGTCCAACGATGTCCAACGATGTCCAACGATGTCCAACGGTGTCCAACGATGTCCAACGATGTCCAACGGTGTCCCACGATGTCCAACGATGTCCAACGATGTCCAACGGTGTCCAACGGTGTCCCACGTTGTCCCACGTTGTCCCACGTTGTCCCACGGTGTCCAACGATGTCCAGCGGTGTCCCACGTTGTCCCACGTTGTCCCACGTTGTCCCACGTTGTCCCACGTTGTCCCACGTTGTCCCACGTTGTTCCATGGTTTCCCACGTTGTCCCACGTTGTCCCACGTTGTCCCACGGTGTCCAACGATGTCCAACGGTGTCCAACGGTGTCCCACGGTGTCCAACGGTGTCCCACGTTGTCCCACGTTGTCCCACGTTGTCCCACGTTGTCCCACGTTGTCCAACGGTGTCCCACGGGGTCCAACGGTGTCCCACGTTGTCCCACGTTGTCCCACGTTGTCCCACGTTGTCCCACGTTGTCCCACGTTGTCCCACGTTGTCCCACGTTGTCCAACGGTGTCCCACGGTGTCCAACGGTGTCCCACGTTGTCCCACGTTGTCCCACGTTGTCCCACGGTGTCCAACGATGTCCAACGGTGTCCCACGTTGTCCCACGTTGTCCCACGTTGTCCCACGTTGTCCCACGTTGTTCCATGGTTTCCCACGTTGTCCCACGGTGTCCAACAATGTCCAACGGTGTCCAACGGTGTCCCACGGTGTCCAACGGTGTCCCACGTTGTCCCACGTTGTCCCACGTTGTCCCACGTTGTCCCACGTTGTCCAACGAAGTCCCACGGTGTCCAACGGTGTCCCACGTTGTCCCACGTTGTCCCACGTTGTCCCACGTTGTCCCACGTTGTCCCACGTTGTCCCACGTTGTCCCACGTTGTCCCACGTTGTCCCACGTTGTCCCACGGTGTCCAACGGTGTCCAACGATGTCCAACGGTGTCCAACGGTGTCCCACGATGTCCACCGATGTCCAACGGTGTCCAACGGTGTCCAACGGTGTCCAACGGTGTCCAACGATGTCCAACGGTGTCCCACGTTGTCCCACGTTGTCCCACGTTGTCCCACGGTGTCCAACGATGTCCAACGGTGTCCAACGATGTCCAACGGTGTCCCACGATGTCCAACGATGTCCAACGATGTCCAACGGTGTCCAACGGTGTCCCACGTTGTCCCACGTTGTCCCACGTTGTCCCACGGTGTCCAACGATGTCCAACGGTGTCCCACGTTGTCCAACGGTGTCCCACGTTGTCCCACGTTGTCCCACGTTGTCCCACGTTGTCCCACGTTGTCCCACGATGTCCCACGTTGTCCCACGTTGTCCCACGTTGTCCCACGTTGTCCCACGTTGTCCCACGTTGTCCCACGTTGTCCCACGTTGTCCCACGTTGTCCCACGATGTCCAACGGTGTCCAACGGTGTCCAACGTTGTCCCACGGTGTCCAACGGTGTCCAACGATGTCCAACGGTGTCCAACGGTGTCCAACGGTGTCCAACGGTGTCCAACGATGTCCAACGATGTCCAACGGTGTCCAACGGTGTCCAACGATGTCCAACGGTGTCCAACGGTGTCCCACGGTGTCCAACGGTGTCCAACGGTGTCCCACGGTGTCCAACGGTGTCCCACGTTGTCCCACGTTGTCCCACGTTGTCCCACGTTGTCCCACGATGTCCCACGTTGTCCAACGATGTCCAACGGTGTCCCACGTTGTCCCACGTTGTCCTACGTTGTCCCACGTTGTCCCACGTTGTCCCACGTTGTCCCACGTTGTCCCACGGTGTCCAACGGTGTCCAACGATGTCCCACGGTGTCCAACGGTGTCCCACGTTGTCCCACGTTGTCCCACGTTGTCCCACGGTGTCCAACGATGTCCAACGGTGTCCCACGTTGTCCCACGTTGTCCCACGTTGTCCCACGTTGTCCCACGTTGTTCCACGTTGTCCAACGGTGTCCCACGGTGTCCAACGGTGTCCCACGTTGTCCAACGAAGTCCCACGGTGTCCAAGGGTGTCCCACGTTGTCCCACGTTGTCCCACGTTGTCCCACGTTGTCCCACGTTGTCCCACGGTGTCCAACGGTGTCCAACGATGTCCAACGGTGTCCCACGTTGTCCCACGTTGTCCCACGTTGTCCCACGTTGTTCCATGGTTTCCCACGTTGTCCCACGTTGTCCCACGTTGTCCCACGGTGTCCAACGATGTCCAACGGTGTCCCACGTTGTCCCACGTTGTCCCACGTTGTCCCACGTTGTCCCACGTTGTTCCATGGTTTCCCACGTTGTCCCACGTTGTCCCACGTTGTCCCACGGTGTCCCACGGTGTCCAACGGTGTCCCACGTTGTCCCACGTTGTCCCACGTTGTCCCACGTTGTCCCACGTTGTCCCACGTTGTCCCACGGTGTCCCACGGTGTCCAACGGTGTCCCACGTTGTCCCACGTTGTCCCACGTTGTCCCACGTTGTCCCACGTTGTCCAACGAAGTCCCACGGTGTCCAACGGTGTCCCACGTTGTCCCACGTTGTCCCACGTTGTCCCACGTTGTCCCACGGTGTCCAACGATGTCCAACGGTGTCCCACGTTGTCCCACGTTGTCCCACGTTGTCCCACGTTGTCCCACGTTGTTCCATGGTTTCCCACGTTGTCCCACGGTGTCCAACGATGTCCAACGGTGTCCCACGGTGTCCCACGGTGTCCAACGGTGTCCCACGTTGTCCCACGTTGTCCCACGTTGTCCCACGTTGTCCCACGTTGTCCAACGAAGTCCCACGGTGTCCAACGGTGTCCCACGTTGTCCCACGTTGTCCCACGTTGTCCCACGTTGTCCCACGTTGTCCCACGTTGTCCCACGTTGTCCCACGTTGTCCCACGGTGTCCAACGGTGTCCAACGATGTCCAACGGTGTCCAACGGTGTCCCACGATGTCCACCGATGTCCAACGGTGTCCAACGGTGTCCAACGGTGTCCAACGGTGTCCAACGGTGTCCAACGGTGTCCAACGATGTCCAACGGTGTCCCACGTTGTCCCACGTTGTCCCACGTTGTCCCACGGTGTCCAACGATGTCCAACGGTGTCCAACGATGTCCAACGGTGTCCCACGATGTCCAACGATGTCCAACGATGTCCAACGGTGTCCAACGGTGTCCCACGTTGTCCCACGTTGTCCCACGTTGTCCCACGGTGTCCAACGATGTCCAACGGTGTCCCACGTTGTCCAACGGTGTCCCACGTTGTCCCACGTTGTCCCACGTTGTCCCACGTTGTCCCACGTTGTCCCACGATGTCCCACGTTGTCCCACGTTGTCCCACGTTGTCCCACGTTGTCCCACGTTGTCCCACGATGTCCAACGGTGTCCAACGGTGTCCCACGTTGTCCCACGTTGTCCCACGTTGTCCCACGTTGTCCCACGGTGTCCAACGATGTCCAACGGTGTCCCACGTTGTCCAACGGTGTCCCACGTTGTCCCACGTTGTCCCACGTTGTCCCACGTTGTCCCACGTTGTCCCACGATGTCCCACGTTGTCCCACGTTGTCCCACGTTGTCCCACGTTGTCCCACGTTGTCCCACGTTGTCCCACGTTGTCCCACGTTGTCCCACGATGTCCAACGGTGTCCAACGGTGTCCAACGTTGTCCCACGGTGTCCAACGGTGTCCAACGATGTCCAACGGTGTCCAACGGTGTCCCACGATGTCCACCGATGTCCAACGGTGTCCAACGGTGTCCAACGGTGTCCAACGGTGTCCAACGATGTCCAACGATGTCCAACGATGTCCAACGGTGTCCCACGTTGTCCCACGTTGTCCCACGTTGTCCCACGGTGACCAACGGTGTCCCACGTTGTCCCACGTTGTCCCACGTTGTCCCACGGTGTCCAACGGTGTCCCACGTTGTCCCACGTTGTCCCACGTTGTCCCACGATGTCCCACGTTGTCCCACGTTGTCCCACGTTGTCCCACGTTGTCCCACGTTGTCCCACGTTGTCCCACGATGTCCAACGATGTCCAACGGTGTCCAACGATGTCCAACGGTGTCCAACGGTGCCCCACGGTGTCCCACGTTGTCCCACGTTGTCCCACGTTGTCCCACGTTGTCCCACGTTGTCCCACGTTGTCCCACGTTGTCCCACGTTGTCCCACGTTGTCCCACGTTGTCCCACGTTGTCCCACGTTGTCCCACGTTGTCCCACGGTGTCCAGCGGTGTCCAACGGTGTCCAACGGTGTCCAACGATGTCCAACGGTGTCCAACGGTGTCCCACGGTGTCCAACGGTGTCCAACGGTGTCCCACGGTGTCCAACGGTGTCCCACGTTGTCCCACGTTGTCCCACGTTGTCCCACGTTGTCCCACGTTGTCCCACGTTGTCCCACGATGTCCCACGTTGTCCAACGATGTCCAACGGTGTCCCACGTTGTCCCACGTTGTCCTACGTTGTCCCACGTTGTCCCACGTTGTCCCACGTTGTCCCACGTTGTCCCACGGTGTCCAACGGTGTCCAACGATGTCCCACGGTGTCCAACGGTGTCCCACGTTGTCCCACGTTGTCCCACGTTGTCCCACGTTGTCCCACGTTGTTCCACGTTGTCCAACGGTGTCCCACGGTGTCCAACGGTGTCCCACGTTGTCCCACGTTGTCCCACGTTGTCCCACGTTGTCCCACGTTGTCCCACGGTGTCCAGCGGTGTCCAACGGTGTCCAACGGTGTCCAACGATGTCCAACGGTGTCCAACGGTGTCCCACGGTGTCCAACGGTGTCCAACGGTGTCCCACGGTGTCCAACGGTGTCCCACGTTGTCCCACGTTGTCCCACGTTGTCCCACGTTGTCCCACGATGTCCCACGTTGTCCAACGATGTCCAACGGTGTCCCACGTTGTCCCACGTTGTCCTACGTTGTCCCACGTTGTCCCACGTTGTCCCACGTTGTCCCACGTTGTCCCACGGTGTCCAACGGTGTCCAACGATGTCCCACGGTGTCCAACGGTGTCCCACGTTGTCCCACGTTGTCCCACGTTGTCCCACGTTGTCCCACGTTGTTCCACGTTGTCCAACGGTGTCCCACGGTGTCCAACGGTGTCCCACGTTGTCCCACGTTGTCCCACGTTGTCCCACGGTGTCCAACGATGTCCAACGGTGTCCCACGGTGTCCAACGGTGTCCCACGTTGTCCCACGTTGTCCCACGTTGTCCCACGTTGTCCCACGTTGTCCAACGAAGTCCCACGGTGTCCAACGGTGTCCCACGTTGTCCCACGTTGTCCCACGTTGTCCCACGTTGTCCCACGTTGTCCCACGGTGTCCAACGGTGTCCAACGATGTCCAACGGTGTCCATCGGTGTCCCACGATGTCCACCGATGTCCAACGGTGTCCAACGGTGTCCAACGGTGTCCCACGGTGTCCAACGATGTCCAACGGTGTCCAACGATGTCCAACGGTGTCCCACGTTGTCCCACGTTGTCCCACGTTGTCCCACGGTGTCCAACGGTGGCCCACGTTGTCCCACGTTGTCCCACGTTGTCCCACGATGTCCCACGTTGTCCTACGTTGTCCCACGTTGTCCAACGGTGTCCAACGGTGTCCCACGGTGTCCAACGGTGTCCAACGGTGTCCAGCGGTGTCCCACGGTGTCCAACGGTGTCCCACGTTGTCCCACGATGTCCCACGTTGTCCCACGTTGTCCAACGGTGTCCCACGGTGTCCAACGGTGTCCCACGTTGTCCCACGTTGTCCCACGTTGTCCCACGTTGTCCCACGTTGTCCAACGAAGTCCCACGGTGTCCAACGGTGTCCCACGTTGTCCCACGTTGTCCCACGTTGTCCCACGTTGTCCCACGTTGTCCCACGGTGTCCAACGGTGTCCAACGATGTCCAACGGTGTCCAACGGTGTCCCACGATGTCCACCGATGTCCAACGGTGTCCAACGGTGTCCAACGGTGTCCCACGGTGTCCAACGATGTCCAACGGTGTCCAACGATGTCCAACGGTGTCCCACGGTGTCCAACGGTGTCCAACGGTGTCCCACGGTGTCCAACGGTGTCCCACGTTGTCCCACGTTGTCCTACGTTGTCCCACGTTGTCCCACGTTGTCCCACGTTGTCCCACGTTGTCCCACGGTGTCCAACGGTGTCCCATGATGTCCCACGGTGTCCAACGGTGTCCCACGTTGTCCCACGTTGTCCCACGTTGTCCCACGTTGTCCCACGTTGTTCCACGTTGTCCAACGGTGTCCCACGGTGTCCAACGGTGTCCCACGTTGTCCCACGTTGTCCCACGTTGTCCCACGTTGTCCAACGAAGTCCCACGGTGTCCAACGGTGTCCCACGTTGTCCCACGTTGTCCCACGTTGTCCCACGTTGTCCCACGTTGTCCCACGTTGTCCCACGGTGTCCAACGGTGTCCAACGATGTCCAACGGTGTCCAACGGTGTCCCACGATGTCCACCGATGTCCAACGGTGTCCAACGGTGTCCAACGGTGACCCACGTTGTCCCACGTTGTCCCACGTTGTCCCACGTTGTCCCACGTTGTCCCACGGTGTCCAACGGTGTCCCACGTTGTTCCATGGTTTCCCACGTTGTCCCACGTTGTCCCACGTTGTCCCACGGTGTCCAACGATGTCGAACGGTGTCCAACGGTGTCCCACGGTGTCCAACGGTGACCCACGTTGTCCCACGTTGTCCCACGTTGTCCCACGTTGTCCCACGTTGTCCCACGGTGTCCAACGGTGTCCCACGTTGTTCCATGGTTTCCCACGTTGTCCCACGTTGTCCCACGTTGTCCCACGGTGTCCAACGAAGTCCAACGGTGTCCAACGGTGTCCCACGGTGTCCAACGGTGTCCCACGTTGTCCCACGTTGTCCCACGGTGTCCCACGTTGTCCCACGTTGTCCCACGTTGTCCCACGTTGTCCCACGTTGTCCCACGTTGTCCCACGTTGTCCCACGTTGTCCCACGTTGTCCAACGGTGTCCCACGGTGTCCAACGGTGTCCCACGTTGTCCCACGTTGTCCCACGTTGTCCCACGGTGTCCAACGATGTCCAACGGTGTCCCACGTTGTCCGACGTTGTCCCACGTTGTCCCACGTTGTCCCACGTTGTCCCACGTTGTCCCACGATGTCCCACGTTGTCCAACGATGTCCAACGGTGTCCCACGTTGTCCCACGTTGTCCCACGTTGTCCCACGTTGTTCCATGGTTTCCCACGTTGTCCCACGTTGTCCCACGTTGTCCCACGTTGTCCCACGTTGTCCCACGTTGTCCCACGTTGTCCCACGATGTCCCACGTTGTCCTACGTTGTCCCACGTTGTCCAACGGTGTCCAACGGTGTCCCACGGTGTCCCACGGTGTCCAACGGTGTCCAACGGTGTCCAGCGGTGTCCCACGGTGTCCAACGGTGTCCCACGTTGTCCCACGATGTCCCACGTTGTCCAACGATGTCCAACGGTGTCCAACGATGTCCAACGGTGTCCAACGGTGTCCCACGGTGTCCCACGTTGTCCCACGTTGTCCCACGTTGTCCCACGTTGTCCCACGTTGTCCCACGTTGTCCCACGTTGTCCCACGTTGTCCCACGTTGTCCCACGTTGTCCCACGTTGTCCCACGTTGTCCCACGGTGTCCAGCGGTGTCCAACGGTGTCCCACGGTGTCCAACGGTGTCCAAGGGTGTCCCACGGTGTCCAACGGTGTCCAGCGGTGTCCCACATTGTCCCACGTTGTCCCACGTTGTCCCACGTTGTCCCACGTTGTCCCACGTTGTCCCACGGTGTCCAACGGTGTCCAACGATGTCCAACGGTGTCCAACGGTGTCCCACGTTGTCCCACGTTGTCCCACGGTGTGCAACGATGTCCAACGGTGTCCCACGTTGTCCCACGTTGTCCCACGTTGTTCCATGGTTTCCCACGTTGTCCCACGTTGTCCCACGTTGTCCCGCGGTGTCCAAAGGTGTCCCACGTTGTCCCACGTTGTCCCACGTTGTCCCACGTTGTCCAACGGTGTCCCACGGTGTCCAACGGTGTCCCACGTTGTCCCACGTTGTCCCACGTTGTCCCACGTTGTCCCACGTTGTCCCACGTTGTCCCACGGTGTCCAACGGTGTCCAACGATGTCCAACGGTGTCCAACGGTGTCCCACGATGTCCACCGATGTCCAACGGTGTCCAACGGTGTCCAACGGTGTCCCACGGTGTCCAACGATGTCCAACGGTGTCCAACGATGTCCAACGGTGTCCCACGTTGTCCCACGTTGTCCCACGTTGTCCCACGTTGTCCCACGGTGTCCAACGATGTCCAACGGTGTCCCACGTTGTCCAACGGTGTCCCACGTTGTCCCACGTTGTCCTACGGTGTCCAACGGTGTCCCACGTTGTCCCACGTTGTCCCACGTTGTCCCACGATGTCCCACGTTGTCCAACGATGTCCAACGGTGTCCCACGTTGTCCCACGTTGTCCTACGTTGTCCCACGTTGTCCCACGTTGTCCAACGTTGTCCCACGTTGTCCCACGATGTCCCACGTTGTCCAACGATGTCCAACGGTGTCCCACGTTGTCCCACGTTGTCCTACGTTGTCCCACGTTGTCCCACGTTGTCCCACGTTGTCCCACGTTGTCCCACGGTGTCCAACGGTGTCCCACGTTGTTCCATGGTTTCCCACGTTGTCCCACGTTGTCCCACGTTGTCCCACGGTGTCCAACGATGTCCAACGGTGTCCAACGGTGTCCCACGGTGTCCAACGGTGTCCCACGTTGTCCCACGTTGTCCCACGTTGTCCCACGTTGTCCCACGTTGTCCCACGATGTCCCACGTTGTCCAACGATGTCCAACGGTGTCCCACGTTGTCCCACGTTGTCCCACGTTGTCCCACGTTGTTCCATGGTTTCCCACGTTGTCCCACGTTGTCCCACGTTGTCCCACGGTGTCCAACGATGTCCAACGGTGTCCAACGGTGTCCCACGGTGTCCAACGGTGCCCCACGTTGTCCCACGTTGTCCCACGTTGTCCCACGTTGTCCCACGTTGTCCAACGGTGTCCCACGGTGTCCAACGGTGTCCCACGTTGTCCCACGTTGTCCCACGTTGTCCCACGTTGTCCCACGTTGTCCCACGTTGTCCCACGTTGTCCCACGTTGTCCCACGTTGTCCAACGGTGTCCCACGGTGTCCAACGGTGCCCCACGTTGTCCCACGTTGTCCCACGTTGTCCCACGTTGTCCCACGTTGTCCAACGGTGTCCCACGGTGTCCAACGGTGTCCCACGTTGTCCCACGTTGTCCCACGTTGTCCCACGTTGTCCCACGTTGTCCCACGTTGTCCCACGTTGTCCCACGTTGTCCCACGTTGTCCAACGGTGTCCCACGGTGTCCAACGTTGTCCCACGTTGTCCCACGTTGTCCCACGTTGTCCCACGTTGTCCCACGTTGTCCAACGGTGTCCCACGGTGTCCAACGGTGTCCCACGTTGTCCCACGTTGTCCCATGTTGTCCCACGTTGTCCCACGTTGTCCCACGTTGTCCCACGTTGTCCCACGGTGTCCAACGGTGTCCAACGATGTCCAACGGTGTCCAACGGTGTCCCACGATGTCCACCGATGTCCAACGGTGTCCAACGGTGTCCAACGGTGTCCCACGGTGTCCAACGATGTCCAACGGTGTCCAACGATGTCCAACGGTGTCCCACGTTGTCCCACGTTGTCCCACGTTGTCCCACGGTGTCCAACGATGTCCAACGGTGTCCAACGATGTCCAACGGTGTCCCACGGTGTCCAACGATGTCCAACGGTGTCCAACGATGTCCCACGTTGTCCCACGTTGTCCCACGGTGTCCACCGATGTCCAACGGTGTCCAACGATGTCCAACGGTGTCCCACGATGTCCAACGATGTCCAACGATGTCCCACGTTGTCCCACGTTGTCCCACGTTGTCCAACGGTGTCCAACGATGTCCAACGGTGTCCCACGTTGTCCAACGGTGTCCCACGTTGTCCCACGTTGTCCCACGTTGTCCCACGTTGTCCCACGTTGTCCCACGTTGTCCCACGTTGTCCCACGTTGTCCCACGATGTCCCACGTTGTCCCTCGTTGTCCCACGTTGTCCCACGTTGTCCCACGTTGTCCCACGTTGTCCCACGTTGTCCCACGATGTCCAACGGTGTCCAACGGTGTCCAACGATGTCCAACGGTGTCCAACGGTGTCCCACGGTGTCCAACGGTGTCCAACGGTGTCCCACGGTGTCCAACGGTGTCCCACGGTGTCCAACGATGTCCAACGGTGTCCAACGGTGTCCCACGGTGTCCAACGGTGTCCCACGTTGTCCCACGTTGTCCCACGTTGTCCCACGTTGTCCCACGTTGTCCAACGGTGTCCCACGGTGTCCAACGGTGTCCCACGTTGTCCCACGTTGTCCCATGTTGTCCCACGTTGTCCTACGTTGTCCCACGTTGTCCAACGGTGTCCAACGGTGTCCCACGGTGTCCCATGGTGTCCAACGGTGTCCAACGGTGTCCAGCGGTGTCCCACGGTGTCCAACGGTGTCCCACGTTGTCCCACGATGTCCCACGTTGTCCAACGATGTCCAACGGTGTCCAACGATGTCCAACGGTGTCCAACGGTGTCCCACGGTGTCCCACGTTGTCCCACGTTGTCCCACGTTGTCCCACGTTGTCCCACGTTGTCCCACGTTGTCCCACGTTGTCCCACGTTGTCCCACGTTGTCCCACGTTGTCCCACGTTGTCCCACGTTGTCCCACGGTGTCCAGCGGTGTCCAACGGTGTCCCACGGTGTCCAACGGTGTCCAAGGGTGTCCCACGGTGTCCAACGGTGTCCAGCGGTGTCCCACGTTGTCCCACGTTGTCCCACGTTGTCCCACGTTGTCCCACGTTGTCCCACGGTGTCCAACGGTGTCCAACGATGTCCAACGGTGTCCAACGGTGTCCCACGTTGTCCCACGTTGTCCCACGGTGTGCAACGATGTCCAACGGTGTCCCACGTTGTCCCACGTTGTCCCACGTTGTTCCATGGTTTCCCACGTTGTCCCACGTTGTCCCACGTTGTCCCGCGGTGTCCAAAGGTGTCCCACGTTGTCCCACGTTGTCCCACGTTGTCCCACGTTGTCCAACGGTGTCCCACGGTGTCCAACGGTGTCCCACGTTGTCCCACGTTGTCCCACGTTGTCCCACGTTGTCCCACGTTGTCCCACGTTGTCCCACGTTGTCCCACGGTGTCCAACGGTGTCCAACGATGTCCAACGGTGTCCAACGGTGTCCCACGATGTCCACCGATGTCCAACGGTGTCCAACGGTGTCCAACGGTGTCCCACGGTGTCCAACGATGTCCAACGGTGTCCAACGATGTCCAACGGTGTCCCACGTTGTCCCACGTTGTCCCACGTTGTCCCACGTTGTCCCACGGTGTCCAACGATGTCCAACGGTGTCCCACGTTGTCCAACGGTGTCCCACGTTGTCCCACGTTGTCCTACGGTGTCCAACGGTGTCCCACGTTGTCCCACGTTGTCCCACGTTGTCCCACGATGTCCCACGTTGTCCAACGATGTCCAACGGTGTCCCACGTTGTCCCACGTTGTCCTACGTTGTCCCACGTTGTCCCACGTTGTCCAACGTTGTCCCACGTTGTCCCACGATGTCCCACGTTGTCCCACGATGTCCCACGTTGTCCAACGATGTCCAACGGTGTCCCACGTTGTCCCACGTTGTCCTACGTTGTCCCACGTTGTCCCACGTTGTCCCACGTTGTCCCACGTTGTCCCACGGTGTCCAACGGTGTCCCACGTTGTTCCATGGTTTCCCACGTTGTCCCACGTTGTCCCACGTTGTCCCACGGTGTCCAACGATGTCCAACGGTGTCCAACGGTGTCCCACGGTGTCCAACGGTGTCCCACGTTGTCCCACGTTGTCCTACGTTGTCCCACGTTGTCCCACGTTGTCCCACGATGTCCCACGTTGTCCAACGATGTCCAACGGTGTCCCACGTTGTCCCACGTTGTCCCACGTTGTCCCACGTTGTTCCATGGTTTCCCACGTTGTCCCACGTTGTCCCACGTTGTCCCACGGTGTCCAACGATGTCCAACGGTGTCCAACGGTGTCCCACGGTGTCCAACGGTGCCCCACGTTGTCCCACGTTGTCCCACGTTGTCCCACGTTGTCCCACGTTGTCCAACGGTGTCCCACGGTGTCCAACGGTGTCCCACGTTGTCCCACGTTGTCCCACGTTGTCCCACGTTGTCCCACGTTGTCCCACGTTGTCCCACGTTGTCCCACGTTGTCCCACGTTGTCCAACGGTGACCCACGGTGTCCAACGGTGCCCCACGTTGTCCCACGTTGTCCCACGTTGTCCCACGTTGTCCCACGTTGTCCAACGGTGTCCCACGGTGTCCAACGGTGTCCCACGTTGTCCCACGTTGTCCCACGTTGTCCCACGTTGTCCCACGTTGTCCCACGTTGTCCCACGTTGTCCCACGTTGTCCCACGTTGTCCAACGGTGTCCCACGGTGTCCAACGGTGTCCCACGTTGTCCCACGTTGTCCCACGTTGTCCCACGGTGTCCAACGATGTCCAACGGTGTCCCACGTTGTCCTACGTTGTCCCACGTTGTCCCACGTTGTCCCGCGGTGTCCAACGGTGTCCCACGTTGTTCCATGGTTTCCCACGTTGTCCCACGTTGTCCCACGTTGTCCCACGGTGTCCAACGATGTCCAACGGTGTCCAACGGTGTCCCACGGTGTCCAACGGTGTCCCACGTTGTCCCACGTTGTCCCACGTTGTCCCACGTTGTCCCACGTTGTCCCACGATGTCCCACGTTGTCCAACGATGTCCAACGGTGTCCCACGTTGTCCCACGTTGTCCTACGTTGTCCCACATTGTCCCACGTTGTCCCACGTTGTCCCACGTTGTCCCACGTTGTCCCACGTTGACCCACGGTGTCCAACGGTGTCCAACGGTGTCCAACGGTGTCCAACGATGTCCAACGATGTCCAACGGTGTCCAACGGTGTTACGTCGCCTAAACATCTGCATGCCAGCCCTCGCGACCGGACAGCCAGTGGCCTGCGTAACGTCACTCCGACCCTCAATAAACCTAAGGACCCAATATATTCTTTCGCTGTCACTGTATTGTATTAACAGGCGTCTTCAGTCAACCCCTTTGTCCTGAAGAATTTCTTAAGCCAAAAAATATTTTCGAAGCACATCTGGTTTTTAGAGTGGTCCTTGGGTTTATTAGGCGCGCTGAAAAAATACGGAGAAAGCGAACACGCACCCATCGGGAAGAATCGAATGTCTGGCTAATAAATCAATCAGGTTTTTCCACCACAAGGTCTCCTATCAACCACGATGGTAGGGGTCCTTCTACCCATCCCTTCAAGCATCAGCGTAGGGCATAACCAATCGACATCGCGGATCGTTACCCTCACTTTTCTTAACCAAAAGTGCGAACAACGAATCCGCGTTCGTCATGCAAAAGGGCACACCCACACTTACCCTCTTCCATCTCAACGCAAGAGCGACCAATCATTCAAACTTCTAACGCCAAACGTCTAACTCAGAACAGAACGCCAAGTCGATCCGCGACATTGCCAAACATTCGCTTATCCTGTTAAGTATCATATCGTGCTACGTCCACCAAGAGACTAACTTCAAGTGTAAGAGCCTTGCTCGATACTGTATACAGTTACATTATCTGCGTGCGATAAAGTTGTTAATTGTTTATATCTTTTCAATCGTGTAGACTAGTTGTTGGAAATATACATTATTATAATTCTGTGACTCTCAGTGTTATACCGCATCAACCACCCCGATTATCCTAACCGAAATACGGGGATCGAACTATTCGTGGTGTCGATTATTCTAATCGTAACGGGAATTTACGACTCTCGTTGACGCGTATTCTAACGACCGCGTCTCCCCGCGATAGTACGAATTTACAAACGGTGTCCCACGTTGTCCCACGTTGTCCCACGGTGTCCAACGATGTCCAACGGTGTCCCACGTTGTCCCACGTTGTCCCACGTTGTCCCACGTTGTTCCATGGTTTCCCACGTTGTCCCACGTTGTCCCACGGTGTCCAACGATGTCCAACGGTGTCCAACGGTGTCCCACGGTGTCCAACGGTGTCCCACGTTGTCCCACGTTGTCCCACGTTGTCCCACGTTGTCCCACGTTGTCCAACGGTGTCCCACGGTGTCCAACGGTGTCCCACGTTGTCCCACGTTGTCCCACGTTGTCCCACGTTGTCCCACGTTGTCCCACGTTGTCCCACGTTGTCCCACGGTGTCCAACGGTGTCCAACGGTGTCCAACGGTGTCCAACGGTGTCCCACGATGTCCACCGATGTCCAACGGTGTCCAACGGTGTCCAACGGTGTCCCACGGTGTCCAACGATGTCCAACGGTGTCCAACGATGTCCAACGGTGTCCCACGTTGTCCCACGTTGTCCCACGTTGTCCCACGGTGTCCACCGATGTCCAACGGTGTCCAACGATGTCCAACGGTGTCCCACGATGTCCAACGATGTCCAACGATGTCCAACGGTGTCCAACGGTGTCCCACGTTGTCCCACGTTGTCCCACGTTGTCCCACGGTGTCCAACGATGTCCAACGGTGTCCCACGTTGTCCAACGGTGTCGCACGGTGTCCAACGATGTCCAACGGTGTCCAACGATGTCCAACGGTGTCCCACGTTGTCCCACGTTGTCCCACGTTGTCCCACGGTGTCCAACGATGTCCAACGGTGTCCCACGGTGTCCAACGGTGTCCCACGTTGTCCCACGTTGTCCCACGTTGTCCCACGTTGTCCAACGAAGTCCCACGGTGTCCCACGTTGTCCCACGTTGTCCCACGTTGTCCCACGTTGTTCCATGGTTTCCCACGTTGTCCCACGTTGTCCCACGTTGTCCCACGGTGTCCAACGATGTCCAACGGTGTCCAACGGTGTCCCACGGTGTCCAACGTTGTCCCACGTTGTCCCACGTTGTCCCACGTTGTCCCACGTTGTCCCACGTTGTCCAACGGTGTCCCACGGTGTCCAACGGTGTCCCACGTTGTCCCACGTTGTCCCATGTTGTCCCACGTTGTCCCACGTTGTCCCACGTTGTCCCACGTTGTCCCACGGTGTCCAACGGTGTCCAACGATGTCCAACGGTGTCCAACGGTGTTCCACGATGTCCACCGATGTCCAACGGTGTCCAACGGTGTCCAACGGTGTCCCACGGTGTCCAACGATGTCCAACGGTGTCCAACGATGTCCAACGGTGTCCCACGTTGTCCCACGTTGTCCCACGTTGTCCCACGGTGTCCAACGATGTCCAACGGTGTCCAACGATGTCCAACGGTGTCCCACGGTGTCCAACGATGTCCAACGGTGTCCAACGATGTCCCACGTTGTCCCACGTTGTCCCACGGTGTCCACCGATGTCCAACGGTGTCCAACGATGTCCAACGGTGTCCCACGATGTCCAACGATGTCCAACGATGTCCCACGTTGTCCCACGTTGTCCCACGTTGTCCAACGGTGTCCAACGATGTCCAACGGTGTCCCACGTTGTCCAACGGTGTCCCACGTTGTCCCACGTTGTCCCACGTTGTCCCACGTTGTCCCACGTTGTCCCACGTTGTCCCACGTTGTCCCACGTTGTCCCACGATGTCCCACGTTGTCCCTCGTTGTCCCACGTTGTCCCACGTTGTCCCACGTTGTCCCACGTTGTCCCACGTTGTCCCACGATGTCCAACGGTGTCCAACGGTGTCCAACGATGTCCAACGGTGTCCAACGGTGTCCCACGGTGTCCAACGGTGTCCAACGGTGTCCCACGGTGTCCAACGGTGTCCCACGGTGTCCAACGATGTCCAACGGTGTCCAACGGTGTCCCACGGTGTCCAACGGTGTCCCACGTTGTCCCACGTTGTCCCACGTTGTCCCACGTTGTCCCACGTTGTCCAACGGTGTCCCACGGTGTCCAACGGTGTCCCACGTTGTCCCACGTTGTCCCATGTTGTCCCACGTTGTCCCACGTTGTCCCACGTTGTCCCACGGTGTCCAACGGTGTCCAACGGTGTCCCACGATGTCCACCGATGTCCAACGGTGTCCAACGGTGTCCAACGGTGTCCCACGGTGTCCAACGATGTCCAACGGTGTCCAACGATGTCCAACGGTGTCCCACGTTGTCCCACGTTGTCCCACGTTGTCCCACGGTGTCCAACGATGTCCAACGGTGTCCAACGATGTCCAACGGTGTCCCACGATGTCCAACGATGTCCAACGATGTCCAACGGTGTCCAACGGTGTCCCACGTTGTCCCACGTTGTCCCACGTTGTCCCACGGTGTCCAACGATGTCCAACGGTGTCCCACGTTGTCCAACGGTGTCCCACGTTGTCCCACGTTGTCCCACGTTGTCCCACGTTGTCCCACGTTGTCCCACGTTGTCCCACGATGTCCCACGTTGTCCCACGTTGTCCCACGTTGTCCCACGATGTCCCACGTTGTCCCACGTTGTCCCACGTTGTCCCACGTTGTCCCACGTTGTCCCACGTTGTCCCACGTTGTCCCACGTTGTCCCACGTTGTCCCACGTTGTCCCACGGTGTCCAACGGTGTCCAACGGTGTCCAACGGTGTCCAACGATGTCCAACGATGTCCAACGGTGTCCAACGGTGTCCCACGATGTCCACCGATGTCCAACGGTGTCCAACGGTGTCCAACGGTGTCCAACGGTGTCCAACGGTGTCCAACGGTGTCCCACGTTGTCCCACGTTGTCCCACGTTGTCCCACGGTGTCCAACGGTGTCCAACGATGTCCAACGGTGTCCAACGGTGTCCCACGATGTCCACCGATGTCCAACGGTGTCCCACGGTGTCCCACGTTGTCCCACGTTGTCCCACGTTGTCCCACGTTGTCCCACGGTGTCCAACGGTGTCCCACGTTGTCCCACGTTGTCCCACGTTGTCCCACGTTGTCCCACGTTGTCCCACGTTGTCCCACGTTGTCCCACGTTGTCCCACGGTGTCCAACGGTGTCCAACGATGTCCAACGGTGTCCAACGGTGTCCCACGTTGTCCCACGTTGTCCCACGGTGTCCAACGATGTCCAACGGTGTCCCACGTTGTCCCACGTTGTCCCACGTTGTCCCACGTTGTCGCACGTTGTTCCATGGTTTCCCACGTTGTCCCACGTTGTCCCACGGTGAACAACGATGTCCAACGGTGTCCAACGGTGTCCCACGGTGTCCAACGGTGTCCCACGGTGTCCAACGGTGTCCCACGTTGTCCCACGTTGTCCCACGTTGTCCCACGTTGTCCCACGTTGTCCAACGGTGTCCCACGGTGTCCAACGGTGTCCCACGTTGTCCCACGTTGTCCCACGTTGTCCCACGTTGTCCCACGTTGTCCCACGTTGTCCAACGGTGTCCCACGGTGTCCAACGGTGTCCCACGGTGTCCAACGGTGTCCCACGTTGTCCAACGGTGTCCCACGTTGTCCCACGTTGTCCCACGTTGTCCCACGTTGTCCCACGTTGTCCCACGGTGTCCAACGGTGTCCAACGGTGTCCAACGGTGTCCAACGATGTCCAACGGTGTCCAACGGTGTCCCACGGTGTCCAACGGTGTCCAACGGTGTCCCACGGTGTCCAACGGTGTCCCACGTTGTCCCACGTTGTCCCACGTTGTCCCACGTTGTCCCACGATGTCCCACGTTGTCCAACGATGTCCAACGGTGTCCCACGTTGTCCCACGTTGTCCTACGTTGTCCCACGTTGTCCCACGTTGTCCCACGTTGTCCCACGTTGTCCCACGGTGTCCAACGGTGTCCAACGATGTCCAACGGTGTCCAACGGTGTCCCACGTTGTCCCACGTTGTCCCACGGTGTCCAACGATGTCCAACGGTGTCCCACGTTGTCCCACGTTGTCCCACGTTGTCCCACGTTGTCCCACGTTGTTCCATGGTTTCCCACGTTGTCCCACGATGTCCACCGATGTCCAACGGTGTCCAACGGTGTCCAACGGTGTCCCACGGTGTCCAACGATGTCCAACGGTGTCTCACGTTGTCCCACGTTGTCCCACGTTGTCCCACGGTGTCCAACGATGTCCAACGGTGTCCAACGATGTCCCACGTTGTCCCACGTTGTCCCACGGTGTCCACCGATGTCCAACGGTGTCCAACGATGTCCAACGGTGTCCCACGATGTCCAACGATGTCCAACGATGTCCAACGATGTCCAACGGTGTCCCACGTTGCCCCACGTTGTCCCACGTTGTCCCACGTTGTCCCACGTTGTCCCACGTTGTCCCACGTTGTCCCACGTTGTCCCACGATGTCCCACGTTGTCCCTCGTTGTCCCACGTTGTCCCACGTTGTCCCACGTTGTCCCACGTTGTCCCACGTTGTCCCACGTTGTCCCACGTTGTCCCACGTTGTCCCACGTTGTCCCACGGTGTCCAACGGTGTCCAACGGTGTCCAACGGTGTCCAACGATGTCCAACGATGTCCAACGGTGTCCAACGGTGTCCCACGTTGTCCCACGTTGTCCCACGTTGTCCCACGTTGTCCCACGTTGTCCAACGATGTCCAACGGTGTCCCACGTGGTCCCACGTTGTCCCACGTTGTCCCACGTTGCCCCACGTTGTCCCACGTTGTTCCATGGTTTCCCACGTTGTCCCACGTTGTCCCACGGTGTCCAACGATGTCCAACGGTGTCCAACGGTGTCCCACGGTGTCCAACGGTGTCCCACGTTGTCCCACGTTGTCCCACGTTGTCCCACGTTGTCCCACGTTGTCCAACGGTGTCCCACGGTGTCCAACGGTGTCCCACGTTGTCCCACGTTGTCCCACATTGTCCCACGTTGTCCCACGTTGTCCCACGTTGTCCCACGTTGTCCCACGTTGTCCCACGTTGTCCAACGGTGTCCCACGGTGTCCAACGGTGTCCCACGTTGTCCCACGTTGTCCCACGTTGTCCCACGGTGTCCAACGATGTCCAACGGTGTCCCACGTTGTCCCACGTTGTCCCACGTTGTCCCACGTTGTCCCACGTTGTTCCATGGTTTCCCACGTTGTCCCACGTTGTCCCACGTTGTCCCACGGTGTCCAACGATGTCCAACGGTGTCCAACGGTGTCCCACGGTGTCCAACGGTGTCCCACGTTGTCCCACGTTGTCCCACGTTGTCCCACGTTGTCCAACGAAGTCCCACGGTGTCCAACGGTGTCCCACGTTGTCCCACGTTGTCCCACGTTGTCCCACGTTGTCCCACGTTGTCCCACGTTGTCCCACGTTGTCCCACGTTGTCCCACGGTGTCCAACGGTGTCCAACGATGTCCAACGGTGTCCAACGGTGTCCCACGATGTCCACCGATGTCCAACGGTGTCCAACGGTGTCCAACGGTGTCCCACGGTGTCCAACGATGTCCAACGGTGTCCAACGATGTCCAACGGTGTCCCACGTTGTCCCACGTTGTCCCACGTTGTCCCACGGTGTCCACCGATGTCCAACGGTGTCCAACGATGTCCAACGGTGTCCCACGATGTCCAACGATGTCCAACGATGTCCAACGGTGTCCAACGGTGTCCCACGTTGTCCCACGTTGTCCCACGTTGTCCCACGGTGTCCAACGATGTCCAACGGTGTCCCACGTTGTCCAACGGTGTCGCACGGTGTCCAACGATGCCCAACGGTGTCCGACGATGTCCAACGGTGTCCCACGTTGTCCCACGTTGTCCCACGTTGTCCCACGGTGTCCAACGATGTCCAACGGTGTCCAACGATGTCCAACGGTGTCCCACGATGTCCAACGATGTCCAACGATGTCCAACGGTGTCCAACGGTGTCCCACGTTGTCCCACGTTGTCCCACGTTGTCCCACGGTGTCCAACGATGTCCAACGGTGTCCCACGTTGTCCAACGGTGTCCCACGTTGTCCCACGTTGTCCCACGTTGTCCCACGTTGTCCCACGTTGTCCCACGATGTCCCACGTTGTCCCACGTTGTCCCACGTTGTCCCACGTTGTCCCACGTTGTCCCACGTTGTCCCACGTTGTCCCACGTTGTCCCACGTTGTCCCACGATGTCCAACGGTGTCCAACGGTGTCCAACGATGTCCAACGGTGTCCAACGGTGTCCCACGGTGTCCAACGGTGTCCAACGGTGTCCTACGGTGTCCAACGGTGTCCCACGTTGTCCCACGTTGTCCCACGTTGTCCCACGTTGTCCAACGAAGTCCCACGGTGTCCCACGTTGTCCCACGTTGTCCCACGTTGTCCCACGTTGTTCCATGGTTTCCCACGTTGTCCCACGTTGTCCCACGTTGTCCCACGGTGTCCAACGATGTCCAACGGTGTCCAACGGTGTCCCACGGTGTCCAACGGTGTCCCACGTTGTCCCACGTTGTCCCACGTTGTCCCACGTTGTCCCACGTTGTCCAACGGTGTCCCACGGTGTCCAACGGTGTCCCACGTTGTCCCACGTTGTCCCATGTTGTCCCACGTTGTCCCACGTTGTCCCACGTTGTCCCACGTTGTCCCACGGTGTCCAACGGTGTCCAACGATATCCAACGGTGTCCAACGGTGTCCCACGATGTCCACCGATGTCCAACGGTGTCCAACGGTGTCCAACGGTGTCCCACGGTGTCCAACGATGTCCAAAGGTGTCCAACGATGTCCAACGGTGTCCCACGTTGTCCCACGTTGTCCCACGTTGTCCCACGGTGTCCAACGGTGTCCAACGGTGTCCAACGATGTCCAACGGTGTCCCACGATGTCCAACGATGTCCAACGATGTCCAACGGTGTCCAACGGTGTCCCACGTTGTCCCACGTTGTACCACGTTGTCCCACGGTGTCCAACGATGTCCAACGGTGTCCCACGTTGTCCCACGTTGTCCCACGTTGTCCCACGTTGTCCCACGTTGTCCCACGTTGTCCCACGTTGTCCCACGTTGTCCCACGTTGTCCCACGTTGTCCCACGTTGTCCCACGTTGTCCCACGTTGTCCCACGTTGTCCCACGTTGTCCCACGTTGTCCCACGTTGTCCCACGTTGTCCCACGTTGTCCCACGGTGTCCAACGGTGTCCAACGGTGTCCAACGGTGTCCAACGATGTCCAACGATGTCCAACGGTGTCCAACGGTGTCCCACGATGTCCACCGATGTCCAACGGTGTCCAACGGTGTCCAACGGTGTCCAACGGTGTCCAACGGTGTCCAACGGTGTCCCACGTTGTCCCACGTTGTCCCACGTTGTCCCACGTTGTCCCACGGTGTCCAACGATGTCCAACGGTGTCCAACGATGTCCAACGGTGTCCCACGATGTCCAACGATGTCCAACGATGTCCAACGGTGTCCAACGGTGTCCCACGTTGTCCCACGTTGTCCCACGTTGTCCCACGGTGTCCAACGATGTCCAACGGTGTCCAACGATGTCCAACGGTGTCCCACGATGTCCAACGATGTCCAACGATGTCCAACGGTGTCCAACGGTGTCCCACGTTGTCCCACGTTGTCCCACGTTGTCCCACGTTGTCCCACGTTGTCCCACGTTGTCCCACGTTGTCCCACGTTGTCCCACGTTGTCCCACGTTGTCCCACGTTGTCCCACGTTGTCCCACGTTGTCCCACGTTGTCCCACGTTGTCCCACGTTGTCCCACGTTGTCCCACGGTGTCCAACGGTGTCCAACGGTGTCCAACGGTGTCCAACGATGTCCAACGATGTCCAACGGTGTCCAACGGTGTCCCACGATGTCCACCGATGTCCAACGGTGTCCAACGGTGTCCAACGGTGTCCAACGGTGTCCAACGGTGTCCAACGGTGTCCCACGTTGTCCCACGTTGTCCCACGTTGTCCCACGGTGTCCAACGATGTCCAACGGTGTCCAACGATGTCCAACGGTGTCCCACGATGTCCAACGATGTCCAACGATGTCCAACGGTGTCCAACGGTGTCCCACGTTGTCCCACGTTGTCCCACGTTGTCCCACGGTGTCCAACGATGTCCAACGGTGTCCAACGATGTCCAACGGTGTCCCACGATGTCCAACGATGTCCAACGATGTCCAACGGTGTCCAACGGTGTCCCACGTTGTCCCACGTTGTCCCACGTTGTCCCACGGTGTCCACCGATGTCCAACGGTGTCCAACGGTGTCCAACGGTGTCCAACGATGTCCAACGGTGTCCCACGTTGTCCCACGTTGTCCCACGTTGTCCCACGGTGTCCAACGATGTCCAACGGTGTCCAACGATGTCCAACGGTGTCCCACGATGTCCAACGATGTCCAACGATGTCCAACGGTGTCCAACGGTGTCCCACGTTGTCCCACGTTGTCCCACGTTGTCCCACGTTGTCCCACATTGTCCCACATTGTCCCACGTTGTCCAACGTCGTCCAACGATGTCCAACGATGTCCAACGATGTCCAACGGTGTCCAACGGTGTCCCACGATGTCCAACGATGTCCAACGATGTCCAACGGTGTCCAACGGTGTCCCACGTTGTCCCACGTTGTCCCACGTTGTCCCACGTTGTCCCACGGTGTCCAACGGTGTCCAACGTTGTCCAACGGTGTCCAACGGTGTCCCACGATGTCCACCGATGTCCAACGGTGTCCAACGGTGTCCAACGGTGTCCCACGATGTCCACCGATGTCCAACGGTGTCCAACGGTGTCCAACGGTGTCCCACGGTGTCCAACGATGTCCAACGGTGTCCAACGTTGTCCCACGTTGTCCCACGTTGTCCCACGTTGTCCCACGTTGTCCCACGTTGTCCCACGTTGTCCCACGTTGTCCCACGTTGTCCAACGGTGTCCCACGTTGTCCCACGTTGTCCCACGTTGTCCCACGTTGTCCCACGTTGTCCCACGTTGTCCCACGTTGTCCCACGTTGTCCCACGGTGTCCAACGGTGTCCAACGATGTCCAACGGTGTCCAACGGTGTCCCACGATGTCCACCGATGTCCAACGGTGTCCCACGGTGTCCCACGTTGTCCCACGTTGTCCCACGTTGTCCCACGGTGTCCAACGGTGTCCCACGTTGTCCCACGTTGTCCCACGTTGTCCCACGTTGTCCCACGATGTCCCACGTTGTCCAACGATGTCCAACGGTGTCCCACGTTGTCCCACGTTGTCCCACGTTGTCCCACGTTGTCCCACGTTGTCCCACGTTGTCCCACGGTGTCCAACGGTGTCCAACGATGTCCAACGGTGTCCAACGGTGTCCCACGTTGTCCCACGTTGTCCCACGGTGTCCAACGATGTCCAACGGTGTCCCACGTTGTCCCACGTTGTCCCACGTTGTCCCACGTTGTCCCACGTTGTTCCATGGTTTCCCACGTTGTCCCACGATGTCCACCGATGTCCAACGGTGTCCAACGGTGTCCAACGGTGTCCCACGGTGTCCAACGATGTCCACCGGTGTCCAACGATGTCCAACGGTGTCTCACGTTGTCCCACGTTGTCCCACGTTGTCCCACGGTGTCCAACGATGTCCAACGGTGTCCAACGATGTCCCACGTTGTCCCACGTTGTCCCACGGTGTCCACCGATGTCCAACGGTGTCCAACGATGTCCAACGGTGTCCCACGATGTCCAACGATGTCCAACGATGTCCAACGATGTCCAACGGTGTCCCACGTTGTCCCACGTTGTCCCACGTTGTCCCACGTTGTCCCACGTTGTCCCACGTTGTCCCACGTTGTCCCACGTTGTCCCACGTTGTCCCACGTTGTCCCACGTTGTCCCACGATGTCCCACGTTGTCCCACGTTGTCCCACGTTGTCCAACGGTGTCCCACGGTGTCCAACGGTGTCCCACGTTGTCCCACGTTGTCCCATGTTGTCCCACGTTGTCCCACGTTGTCCCACGTTGTCCCACGTTGTCCAACGGTGTCCCGCGGTGTCCAACGATGTCCAACGGTGTCCAACGATGTCCCACGTTGTCCCACGTTGTCCCACGTTGTCCCACGTTGTCCCACGGTGTCCAACGGTGTCCAACGGTGTCCAACGGTGTCCAACGATGTCCAACGATGTCCAACGGTGTCCAACGGTGTCCCACGTTGTCCCACGTTGTCCCACGGTGTCCAACGATGTCCAACGGTGTCCCACGTTGTCCCACGTTGTCCCACGTTATCCCACGTTGTTCCATGGTTTCCCACGTTGTCCCACGTTGTCCCACGTTGTCCCACGGTGTCCAACGATGTCCAACGGTGTCCAACGGTGTCCCACGGTGTCCAACGGTGTCCCACGTTGTCCCACGTTGTCCCACGTTGTCCCACGTTGTCCCACGTTGTCCAACGGTGTCCCACGGTGTCCCACGTTGTCCCACGTTGTCCCACGTTGTCCCACGTTGTCCCACATTGTCCCACATTGTCCCACGTTGTCCAACGTCGTCCAACGATGTCCAACGATGTCCAACGATGTCCAACGGTGTCCAACGGTGTCCAACGATGTCCAACGGTGTCCAACGATGTCCAACGGTGTCCCACGATGTCCAACGTCGTGCAACGGTGTCCAACGGTGTCCAACGGTGTCCAACGGTGTCCAACGATGTCCAACGGTGTCCAACGATGTCCAACGATGTCCAACGGTGTCCCACGATGTCCAACGGTGTTCCACGTTGTCCCACGTTGTCCCACGTTGTCCCACGTTCTCCCACGTTGTCCCACGTTGTCCCACGTTGTTCCATGGTTTCCCACGGTGTCCAACGATGTCCAACGGTGTCCGACGATGTCCCACGGTGTCCAACGGTGTCCAACGGTGTCCAACGGTGTCCCACGTTGTCCCACGTTGTCCCACGGTGTCCAACGGTGTCCAACTATGTCCAACGGTGTCCAACGGTGTCCCACGATGTCCACCGATGTCCAACGGTGTCCAACGGTGTCCAACGGTGTCCCACGGTGTCCAACGATGTCCAACGGTGTCCAACGATGTCCAACGGTGTCCCACGTTGTCCCACGTTGTCCCACGTTGTCCCACGGTGTCCAACGATGTCCAACGGTGTCCAACGATGTCCAACGGTGTCCCACGATGTCCAGCGATGTCCAACGATGTCCAACGGTGTCCAACGGTGTCCCACGTTGTCCCACGTTGTCCCACGTTGTCCCACGTTGTCCCACGTTGTCCCACGGTGTCCAACGATGTCCAACGGTGTCCCACGTTGTCCAACGGTGTCCCACGTTGTCCCACGTTGTCCCACGTTGTCCCACGTTGTCCCACGTTGTCCCACGGTGTCCAACGATGTCCAACGGTGTCCCACGTTGTCCCACGTTGTCCCACGTTGTCCCACGTTGTCCCACGTTGTCCCACGGTGTCCAGCGGTGTCCAACGATGTCCAACGGTGTCCAACGGTGTCCCACGATGTCCACCGATGTCCAACGGTGTCCAACGGTGTCCAACGGTGTCCAACGGTGTCCAACGATGTCCAACGATGTCCAACGATGTCCAACGGTGTCCCACGTTGTCCCACGTTGTCCCACGTTGTCCCACGGTGTCCAACGGTGTCCCTCGTTGTCCCACATTGTCCCACGTTGTCCGACGTTGTCCCACGTTGTCCCACGTTGTCCCACGTTGTCCCACGTTGTCCCACGATGTCCCACGTTGTCCAACGATGTCCAACGGTGTCCCACGTTGTCCCACGTTGTCCTACGTTGTCCCACGTTGTCCCACGTTGTCCCACGTTGTCCCACGTTGTCCCACGTTGTCCCACGTTGTCCCACGGTGTCCAACGGTGTCCCACGTTGTCCCACGTTGTCCCACGGTGTCCAACGATGTCCAACGGTGTCCAACGGTGTCCCACGGTGTCTCACGTTGTCCCACGTTGTCCCACGTTGTCCCACGTTGTCCCACGTTGTCCCACGTTGTCCCACGATGTCCCACGTTGTCCAACGATGTCCCACGGTGTCCAACGATGTCCAACGGTGTCCAACGATGTCCAACGGTGTCCCACGTTGTCCCACGTTGTCCCACGTTGTCCCACGTTGTCCCACGTTGTCCCACGTTGTCCCACGTTGTCCCACGTTGTCCCACGTTGTCCCACGTTGTCCCACGTTGTCCCACGTTGTCCCACGTTGTCCCACGTTGTCCCACGTTGTCCCACGTTGTCCCACGTTGTCCCACGTTGTCCCACGTTGTCCCACGTTGTCCCACGTTGTCCCACGGTGTCCAACGGTGTCCAACGGTGTCCAACGGTGTCCAACGATGTCCAACGATGTCCAACGGTGTCCAACGGTGTCCCACGATGTCCACCGATGTCCAACGGTGTCCAACGGTGTCCAACGGTGTCCAACGGTGTCCAACGGTGTCCAACGGTGTCCCACGTTGTCCCACGTTGTCCCACGTTGTCCCACGTTGTCCCACGGTGTCCAACGATGTCCAACGGTGTCCAACGATGTCCAACGGTGTCCCACGATGTCCAACGATGTCCAACGATGTCCAACGGTGTCCAACGGTGTCCCACGTTGTCCCACGTTGTCCCACGTTGTCCCACGGTGTCCAACGATGTCCAACGGTGTCCAACGATGTCCAACGGTGTCCCACGATGTCCAACGATGTCCAACGATGTCCAACGGTGTCCAACGGTGTCCCACGTTGTCCCACGTTGTCCCACGTTGTCCCACGTTGTCCCACGTTGTCCCACGTTGTCCCACGTTGTCCCACGTTGTCCCACGTTGTCCCACGTTGTCCCACGTTGTCCCACGTTGTCCAACGGTGTCCCACGGTGTCCAACGGTGTCCCACGTTGTCCCACGTTGTCCCATGTTGTCCCACGTTGTCCCACGTTGTCCCACGTTGTCCCACGTTGTCCAACGGTGTCCCGCGGTGTCCAACGATGTCCAACGGTGTCCAACAATGTCCAACGGTGTCCCACGTTGTCCCACGTTGTCCCACGTTGTCCCACGTTGTCCCACGTTGTCCCACGGTGTCCAACGGTGTCCAACGGTGTCCAACGGTGTCCAACGATGTCCAACGATGTCCAACGGTGTCCAACGGTGTCCCACGTTGTCCCACGTTGTCCCACGGTGTCCAACGATGTCCAACGGTGTCCCACGTTGTCCCACGTTGTCCCACGTTGTCCCACGTTGTCCCACGTTGTCCCACGGTGTCCAGCGGTGTCCAACGATGTCCAACGGTGTCCAACGGTGTCCCACGATGTCCACCGATGTCCAACGGTGTCCAACGGTGTCCAACGGTGTCCAACGGTGTCCAACGATGTCCAACGATGTCCAACGATGTCCAACGGTGTCCCACGTTGTCCCACGTTGTCCCACGTTGTCCCACGGTGTCCAACGGTGTCCCACGTTGTCCCACGTTGTCCCACGTTGTCCCACGTTGTCCCACGTTGTCCCACGTTGTCCCACGTTGTCCCACGTTGTCCCACGATGTCCCACGTTGTCCAACGATGTCCAACGGTGTCCCACGTTGTCCCACGTTGTCCTACGTTGTCCCACGTTGTCCCACGTTGTCCCACGTTGTCCCACGTTGTCCCACGTTGTCCCACGTTGTCCCACGGTGTCCAACGGTGTCCCACGTTGTCCCACGTTGTCCCACGGTGTCCAACGATGTCCAACGGTGTCCAACGGTGTCCCACGGTGTCTCACGTTGTCCCACGTTGTCCCATGTTGTCCCACGTTGTCCCACGTTGTCCCACGTTGTCCCACGATGTCCCACGTTGTCCAACGATGTCCCACGGTGTCCAACGATGTCCAACGGTGTCCAACGATGTCCAACGGTGTCCCACGTTGTCCCACGTTGTCCCACGTTGTCCCACGGTGTCCAACGGTGTCCAACGATGTCCAACGGTGTCCAACGGTGTCCCACGATGTCCACCGATGTCCAACGGTGTCCAACGGTGTCCAACGGTGTCCCACGGTGTCCAACGATGTCCAGCGGTGTCCAACGATGTCCAACGGTGTCCCACGTTGTCCCACGTTGTCCCACGTTGTCCCACGGTGTCCAACGATGTCCAACGGTGTCCCACGTTGTCCAACGGTGTCCCACGTTGTCCCACGTTGTCGCACGTTGTCCCACGTTGTCCCACGTTGTCCCACGTTGTCCCACGTTGTCCCACGTTGTCCCACGTTGTCCCACGATGTCCCACGTTGTCCCACGTTGTCCCACGTTGTCCCACGTTGTCCCACGTTGTCCCACGTTGTCCCACGTTGTCCCACGTTGTCCCACGTTGTCCCACGTTGTCCCACGTTGTCCCACGTTGTCCCACGTTGTCCCACGTTGTCCCACGTTGTCCCACGTTGTCCCACGTTGTCCCACGTTGTCCCACGTTGTCCCACGTTGTCCCACGTTGTCCCACGGTGTCCAACGGTGTCCAACGGTGTCCAACGGTGTCCAACGATGTCCAACGATGTCCAACGGTGTCCAACGGTGTCCCACGATGTCCACCGATGTCCAACGGTGTCCAAGGGTGTCCAACGGTGTCCAACGGTGTCCAACGGTGTCCAACGGTGTCCCACGTTGTCCCACGTTGTCCCACGTTGTCCCACGGTGTCCAACGATGTCCAACGGTGTCCAACGATGTCCAACGGTGTCCCACGATGTCCAACGATGTCCAACGATGTCCAACGGTGTCCAACGGTGTCCCACGTTGTCCCACGTTGTCCCACGTTGTCCCACGGTGTCCAACGATGTCCAACGGTGTCCAACGATGTCCAACGGTGTCCCACGATGTCCAACGATGTCCAACGATGTCCAACGGTGTCCAACGGTGTCCCACGTTGTCCCACGTTGTCCCACGTTGTCCCACGTTGTCCCACGTTGTCCCACGTTGTCCCACGTTGTCCCACGTTGTCCCACGGTGTCCAACGGTGTCCATCGATTTCCAACGGTGTCCAACGGTGTCCCACGTTGTCCCACGTTGTCCCACGTTGTCCCACGATGTCCCACGTTGTCCCACGTTGTCCCACGTTGTCCCACGTTGTCCAACGGTGTCCAACGATGTCCAACGGTGTCCAACGGTGTCCCACGGTGTCCAACGGTGTCCCACGTTGTCCCACGTTGTCCCACGTTGTCCCACGTTGTCCCACGTTGTCCCACGTTGTCCCACGTTGTCCCACGTTGTCCCACGGTGTCCAACGGTGTCCCACGATGTCCAACGGTGTCCCACGTTGTCCCACGTTGTCCCACGTTGTCCCACGGTGTCCAACGATGTCCAACGGTGTCCAACGGTGTCCAACGATGTCCAACGGTGTCCAACGGTGTCCCACGGTGTCCAACGATGTCCAACGGTGTCCAACGATGTCCAACGGTGTCCCACGTTGTCCAACGGTGTCCAACGGTGTCCAACGATGTCCAACGATGTCCAACGGTGTCCAACGGTGTCCCACGTTGTCCCACGTTGTCCCACGGTGTCCAACGATGTCCAACGGTGTCCCACGTTGTCCCACGTTGTCCCACGTTGTCCCACGTTGTCCCACGTTGTCCCACGGTGTCCAGCGGTGTCCAACGATGTCCAACGGTGTCCAACGGTGTCCCACGATGTCCACCGATGTCCAACGGTATCCAACGGTGTCCAACGGTGTCCAACGGTGTCCAACGATGTCCAACGATGTCCAACGATGTCCAACGGTGTCCCACGTTGTCCCACGTTGTCCCACGTTGTCCCACGGTGTCCAACGGTGTCCCACGTTGTCCCACGTTGTCCCACGTTGTCCCACGTTGTCCCACGTTGTCCCACGTTGTCCCACGTTGTCCCACGTTGTCCCACGATGTCCCACGTTGTCCAACGATGTCCAACGGTGTCCCACGTTGTCCCACGTTGTCCTACGTTGTCCCACGTTGTCCCACGTTGTCCCACGTTGTCCCACGTTGTCCCACGTTGTCCCACGTTGTCCCACGGTGTCCAACGGTGTCCCACGTTGTCCCACGTTGTCCCACGGTGTCCAACGATGTCCAACGGTGTCCAACGGTGTCCCACGGTGTCTCACGTTGTCCCACGTTGTCCCATGTTGTCCCACGTTGTCCCACGTTGTCCCACGATGTCCCACGTTGTCCAACGATGTCCCACGGTGTCCAACGATGTCCAACGGTGTCCAACGATGTCCAACGGTGTCCCACGTTGTCCCACGTTGTCCCACGTTGTCCCACGGTGTCCAACGGTGTCCAACGATGTCCAACGGTGTCCAACGGTGTCCCACGATGTCCACCGATGTCCAACGGTGTCCAACGGTGTCCAACGGTGTCCCACGGTGTCCAACGATGTCCAGCGGTGTCCAACGATGTCCAACGGTGTCCCACGTTGTCCCACGTTGTCCCACGTTGTCCCACGGTGTCCAACGATGTCCAACGGTGTCCCACGTTGTCCAACGGTGTCCCACGTTGTCCCACGTTGTCGCACGTTGTCCCACGTTGTCCCACGTTGTCCCACGTTGTCCCACGTTGTCCCACGTTGTCCCACGTTGTCCCACGTTGTCCCACGATGTCCCACGTTGTCCCACGTTGTCCCACGTTGTCCCACGTTGTCCCACGTTGTCCCACGTTGTCCCACGTTGTCCCACGTTGTCCCACGTTGTCCCACGTTGTCCCACGTTGTCCCACGGTGTCCAACGATGTCCAACGGTGTCCAACGATGTCCAACGGTGTCCCACGATGTCCAACGATGTCCAACGATGTCCAACGGTGTCCAACGGTGTCCCACGTTGTCCCACGTTGTCCCACGTTGTCCCACGTTGTCCCACGTTGTCCCACGTTGTCCCACGTTGTCCAACGATGTCCAACGGTGTCCCACGTTGTCCCACGTTGTCCCACGTTGTCCCACGGTGTCCAACGATGTCCAACGGTGTCCCACGTTGTCCAACGGTGTCCCACGTTGTCCCACGTTGTCGCACGTTGTCCAACGGTGTCCAACGGTGTCCCACGTTGTCCCACGTTGTCCCACGTTGTCCCACGGTGTCCAACGATGTCCAACGGTGTCCAACGATGTCCAACGGTGTCCCACGATGTCCAACGATGTCCAACGATGTCCAACGGTGTCCAACGGTGTCCCACGTTGTCCCACGTTGTCCCACGTTGTCCCACGGTGTCCAACGATGTCCAACGGTGTCCAACGATGTCCAACGGTGTCCCACGATGTCCAACGATGTCCAACGATGTCCAACGGTGTCCAACGGTGTCCCACGTTGTCCCACGTTGTCCCACGTTGTCCCACGTTGTCCCACGTTGTCCCACGTTGTCCCACGTTGTCCCACGTTGTCCCACGTTGTCCCACGTTGTCGCACGTTGTCCCACGTTGTCCAACGGTGTCCCACGGTGTCCAACGGTGTCCCACGTTGTCCCACGTTGTCCCATGTTGTCCCACGTTGTCCCACGTTGTCCCACGTTGTCCCACGGTGTCCAACGATGTCCAACGGTGTCCCACGTTGTCCCACGTTGTCCCACGTTGTCCCACGTTGTCCCACGTTGTTCCATGGTTTCCCACGTTGTCCCACGTTGTCCCACGTTGTCCCACGGTGTCCAACGATGTCCAACGGTGTCCAACGGTGTCCCACGGTGTCCAACGGTGTCCCACGTTGTCCCACGTTGTCCCACGTTGTCCCACGTTGTCCCACGTTGTCCAACGGTGTCCCACGGTGTCCAACGGTGTCCCACGTTGTCCCACGTTGTCCCATGTTGTCCCACGTTGTCCCACGTTGTCCCACGTTGTCCCACGGTGTCCAACGGTGTCCCACGATGTCCAACGGTGTCCCACGTTGTCCCACGTTGTCCCACGTTGTCCCACGTTGTCCCACGTTGTCCCACGTTGTCCCACGATGTCCCACGTTGTCCCACGTTGTCCCACGTTGTCCCACGTTGTCCAACGGTGTCCAACGATGTCCAACGGTGTCCAACGGTGTCCCACGGTGTCCAACGGTGTCCCACGTTGTCCCACGTTGTCCCACGTTGTCCCACGTTGTCCCACGTTGTCCCACGTTGTCCCACGTTGTCCCACGGTGTCCAACGGTGTCCCACGATGTCCAACGGTGTCCCACGTTGTCCCACGTTGTCCCACGTTGTCCCACGTTGTCCCACGTTGTCCCACATTGTCCCACGTTGTCCAACGTCGTCCAACGGTGTCCAACGATGTCCAACGATGTCCAACGGTGTCCAACGGTGTCCAACGATGTCCAACGATGTCCAACGGTGTCCAACGATGTCCAACGATGTCCAACGGTGTCCCACGATGTCCAACGGTGTTCCACGTTGTCCCACGTTGTCCCACGTTCTCCCACGTTGTCCCACGTTGTCCCACGTTGTTCCATGGTTTCCCACGGTGTCCAACGATGTCCAACGGTGTCCGACGATGTCCCACGGTGTCCAACGGTGTCCAACGGTGTCCAACGGTGTCCCACGTTGTCCCACGTTGTCCCACGGTGTCCAACGGTGTCCAACGATGTCCAACGGTGTCCAACGGTGTCCCACGTTGTCCCACGTTGTCCCACGTTGTCCCACGGTGTCCAACGATGTCCAACGGTGTCCAACGATGTCCAACGGTGTCCCACGATGTCCAGCGATGTCCAACGATGTCCAACGGTGTCCAACGGTGTCCCACGTTGTCCCACGTTGTCCCACGTTGTCCCACGTTGTCCCACGTTGTCCCACGGTGTCCAACGATGTCCAACGGTGTCCCACGTTGTCCAACGGTGTCCCACGTTGTCCCACGTTGTCCCACGTTGTCCCACGTTGTCCCACGGTGTCCAACGATGTCCAACGGTGTCCCACGTTGTCCCACGTTGTCCCACGTTGTCCCACGTTGTCCCACGTTGTCCCACGGTGTCCAGCGGTGTCCAACGATGTCCAACGGTGTCCAGCGGTGTCCCACGATGTCCACCGATGTCCAACGGTGTCCAACGGTGTCCAACGGTGTCCAACGGTGTCCAACGATGTCCAACGATGTCCAACGATGTCCAACGGTGTCCCACGTTGTCCCACGTTGTCCCACGTTGTCCCGCGGTGTCCAACGGTGTCCCACGTTGTCCCACGTTGTCCCACGTTGTCCCACGTTGTCCCACGTTGTCCCACGTTGTCCCACGTTGTCCCACGTTGTCCCACGTTGTCCCACGTTGTCCCACGATGTCCCACGTTGTCCAACGATGTCCAACGGTGTCCCACGTTGTCCCACGTTGTCCTACGTTGTCCCACGTTGTCCCACGTTGTCCCACGTTGTCCCACGTTGTCCCACGTTGTCCCACGTTGTCCCACGGTGTCCAACGGTGTCCCACGTTGTCCCACGTTGTCCCACGGTGTCCAACGATGTCCAACGGTGTCCAACGGTGTCCCACGGTGTCCCACGTTGTCCCACGTTGTCCCACGTTGTCCCACGTTGTCCCACGTTGTCCCACGTTGTCCCACGATGTCCCACGTTGTCCAACGATGTCCCACGGTGTCCAACGATGTCCAACGGTGTCCAACGATGTCCAACGGTGTCCCACGTTGTCCCACGTTGTCCCACGTTGTCCCACGGTGTCCAACGGTGTCCAACGATGTCCAACGGTGTCCAACGGTGTCCAACGGTGTCCAACGGTGTCCAACGGTGTCCCACGGTGTCCAACGATGTCCAACGGTGTCCAACGATGTCCAACGGTGTCCCACGTTGTCCCACGTTGTCCCACGTTGTCCCACGGTGTCCAACGATGTCCAACGGTGTCCCACGTTGTCCAACGGTGTCCCACGTTGTCCCACGTTGTCGCACGTTGTCCCACGTTGTCCCACGTTGTCCCACGTTGTCCCACGTTGTCCCACGTTGTCCCACGTTGTCCCACGATGTCCCACGTTGTCCCACGTTGTCCCACGTTGTCCCACGTTGTCCCACGTTGTCCCACGTTGTCCCACGTTGTCCCACGTTGTCCCACGTTGTCCCACGTTGTCCCACGTTGTCCCACGTTGTCCCACGTTGTCCCACGTTGTCCCACGTTGTCCCACGTTGTCCCACGTTGTCCCACGGTGTCCAACGGTGTCCAACGGTGTCCAACGGTGTCCAACGATGTCCAACGATGTCCAACGGTGTCCAACGGTGTCCCACGATGTCCACCGATGTCCAACGGTGTCCAACGGTGTCCAACGGTGTCCAACGGTGTCCAACGGTGTCCAACGGTGTCCCACGTTGTCCCACGTTGTCCCACGTTGTCCCACGTTGTCCCACGATGTCCCACGTTGTCCCACGTTGTCCCACGTTGTCCCACGTTGTCCCACGTTGTCCCACGTTGTCCCACGGTGTCCAACGGTGTCCAACGGTGTCCAACGGTGTCCAACGATGTCCAACGATGTCCAACGGTGTCCAACGGTGTCCAACGGTGTCCAACGATGTCCAACGGTGTCCCACGATGTCCAACGATGTCCAACGATGTCCAACGGTGTCCAACGGTGTCCCACGTTGTCCCACGTTGTCCCACGTTGTCCCACGTTGTCCCACGTTGTCCCACGTTGTCCCACGTTGTCCCACGTTGTCCCACGTTGTCCCACGTTGTCGCACGTTGTCCCACGTTGTCCAACGGTGTCCCACGGTGTCCAACGGTGTCCCACGTTGTCCCACGTTGTCCCACGTTGTCCCACGTTGTCCCACGTTGTCCCACGTTGTCCCACGGTGTCCAACGATGTCCAACGGTGTCCCACGTTGTCCCACGTTGTCCCACGTTGTCCCACGTTGTCCCACGTTGTTCCATGGTTTCCCACGTTGTCCCACGTTGTCCCACGTTGTCCCACGGTGTCCAACGATGTCCAACGGTGTCCAACGGTGTCCCACGGTGTCCAACGGTGTCCCACGTTGTCCCACGTTGTCCCACGTTGTCCCACGTTGTCCCACGTTGTCCAACGGTGTCCCACGGTGTCCAACGGTGTCCCACGTTGTCCCACGTTGTCCCATGTTGTCCCACGTTGTCCCACGTTGTCCCACGTTGTCCCACGTTGTCCGACGTTGTCCCATGTTGTCCCACGTTGTCCCACGTTGTCCCACGTTGTCCCACGTTGTCCCACGTTGTCCCACGTTGTCCCACGTTGTCCCACGGTGTCCAACGGTGTCCAACGGTGTCCAACGGTGTCCAACGATGTCCAACGATGTCCAACGGTGTCCAACGGTGTCCCACGTTGTCCCACGTTGTCCCACGTTGTCCCACGTTGTCCCACGGTGTCCAACGGTGTCCATCGATTTCCAACGGTGTCCAACGGTGTCCCACGTTGTCCCACGTTGTCCCACGTTGTCCCACGATGTCCCACGTTGTCCCACGTTGTCCCACGTTGTCCCACGTTGTCCAACGGTGTCCAACGATGTCCAACGGTGTCCAACGGTGTCCCACGGTGTCCAACGGTGTCCCACGTTGTCCCACGTTGTCCCACGTTGTCCCACGTTGTCCCACGTTGTCCCACGTTGTCCCACGTTGTCCCACGTTGTCCCACGGTGTCCAACGGTGTCCCACGATGTCCAACGGTGTCCCACGTTGTCCCACGTTGTCCCACGTTGTCCCACGGTGTCCAACGATGTCCAACGGTGTCCAACGGTGTCCAACGATGTCCAACGGTGTCCAACGGTGTCCCACGGTGTCCAACGATGTCCAACGGTGTCCAACGATGTCCAACGGTGTCCCACGTTGTCCAACGGTGTCCAACGGTGTCCAACGATGTCCAACGATGTCCAACGGTGTCCAACGGTGTCCCACGTTGTCCCACGTTGTCCCACGGTGTCCAACGATATCCAACGGTGTCCCACGTTGTCCCACGTTGTCCCACGTTGTCCCACGTTGTCCCACGTTGTCCCACGGTGTCCAGCGGTGTCCAACGATGTCCAACGGTGTCCAACGGTGTCCCACGATGTCCACCGATGTCCAACGGTGTCCAACGGTGTCCAACGGTGTCCAACGGTGTCCAACGATGTCCAACGATGTCCAACGATGTCCAACGGTGTCCCACGTTGTCCCACGTTGTCCCACGTTGTCCCACGTTGTCCCACGTTGTCCCACGTTGTCCCACGTTGTCCCACGTTGTCCCACGTTGTCCCACGTTGTCCCACGTTGTCCCACGGTGTCCAACGGTGTCCCACGATGTCCAACGGTGTCCCACGTTGTCCCACGTTGTCCCACGTTGTCCCACGGTGTCCAACGATGTCCAACGGTGTCCAACGGTGTCCAACGATGTCCAACGGTGTCCAACGGTGTCCCACGGTGTCCAACGATGTCCAACGGTGTCCAACGATGTCCAACGGTGTCCAACGGTGTCCAACGGTGTCCAACGGTGTCCAACGATGTCCAACGATGTCCAACGGTGTCCAACGGTGTCCCACGTTGTCCCACGTTGTCCCACGGTGTCCCACGTTGTCCCACGTTGTCCCACGTTGTCCCACGTTGTCCCACGTTGTCCCACGTTGTCCCACGTTGTCCCACGTTGTCCCACGTTGTCCCACGTTGTCCCACGTTGTCCCACGTTGTCCCACGTTGTCCCACGTTGTCCCACGGTGTCCAACGGTGTCCAACGGTGTCCAACGGTGTCCAACGATGTCCAACGATGTCCAACGGTGTCCAACGGTGTCCAACGGTGTCCAACGATGTCCAACGGTGTCCCACGATGTCCAACGATGTCCAACGATGTCCAACGGTGTCCAACGGTGTCCCACGTTGTCCCACGTTGTCCCACGTTGTCCCACGTTGTCCCACGTTGTCCCACGTTGTCCCACGTTGTCCCACGTTGTCCCACGTTGTCCCACGTTGTCGCACGTTGTCCCACGTTGTCCAACGGTGTCCCACGGTGTCCAACGGTGTCCCACGTTGTCCCACGTTGTCCCATGTTGTCCCACGTTGTCCCACGTTGTCCCACGTTGTCCCACGGTGTCCAACGATGTCCAACGGTGTCCCACGTTGTCCCACGTTGTCCCACGTTGTCCCACGTTGTCCCACGTTGTTCCATGGTTTCCCACGTTGTCCCACGTTGTCCCACGTTGTCCCACGGTGTCCAACGATGTCCAACGGTGTCCAACGGTGTCCCACGGTGTCCAACGGTGTCCCACGTTGTCCCACGTTGTCCCACGTTGTCCCACGTTGTCCCACGTTGTCCAACGGTGTCCCACGGTGTCCAACGGTGTCCCACGTTGTCCCACGTTGTCCCATGTTGTCCCACGTTGTCCCACGTTGTCCCACGTTGTCCCACGTTGTCCGACGTTGTCCCATGTTGTCCCACGTTGTCCCACGTTGTCCCACGTTGTCCCACGTTGTCCCACGTTGTCCCACGTTGTCCCACGTTGTCCCACGGTGTCCAACGGTGTCCAACGGTGTCCAACGGTGTCCAACGATGTCCCACGGTGTCCAACGGTGTCCATCGATTTCCAACGGTGTCCAACGGTGTCCCACGTTGTCCCACGTTGTCCCACGTTGTCCCACGATGTCCCACGTTGTCCCACGTTGTCCCACGTTGTCCCACGTTGTCCAACGGTGTCCAACGATGTCCAACGGTGTCCAACGGTGTCCCACGGTGTCCAACGGTGTCCCACGTTGTCCCACGTTGTCCCACGTTGTCCCACGTTGTCCCACGTTGTCCCACGTTGTCCCACGTTGTCCCACGTTGTCCCACGGTGTCCAACGGTGTCCCACGATGTCCAACGGTGTCCCACGTTGTCCCACGTTGTCCCACGTTGTCCCACGGTGTCCAACGATGTCCAGCGGTGTCCAACGGTGTCCAACGATGTCCAACGGTGTCCAACGGTGTCCCACGGTGTCCAACGATGTCCAACGGTGTCCAACGATGTCCAACGGTGTCCCACGTTGTCCAACGGTGTCCAACGGTGTCCAACGATGTCCAACGATGTCCAACGGTGTCCAACGGTGTCCCACGTTGTCCCACGTTGTCCCACGGTGTCCAACGATATCCAACGGTGTCCCACGTTGTCCCACGTTGTCCCACGTTGTCCCACGTTGTCCCACGTTGTCCCACGGTGTCCAGCGGTGTCCAACGATGTCCAACGGTGTCCAACGGTGTCCCACGATGTCCACCGATGTCCAACGGTGTCCAACGGTGTCCAACGGTGTCCAACGGTGTCCAACGATGTCCAACGATGTCCAACGATGTCCAACGGTGTCCCACGTTGTCCCACGTTGTCCCACGTTGTCCCACGTTGTCCCACGTTGTCCCACGTTGTCCCACGTTGTCCCACGTTGTCCCACGTTGTCCCACGTTGTCCCACGTTGTCCCACGGTGTCCAACGGTGTCCCACGATGTCCAACGGTGTCCCACGTTGTCCCACGTTGTCCCACGTTGTCCCACGGTGTCCAACGATGTCCAACGGTGTCCAACGGTGTCCAACGATGTCCAACGGTGTCCAACGGTGTCCCACGGTGTCCAACGATGTCCAACGGTGTCCAACGATGTCCAACGGTGTCCCACGTTGTCCAACGGTGTCCAACGGTGTCCAACGATGTCCAACGATGTCCAACGGTGTCCAACGGTGTCCCACGTTGTCCCACGTTGTCCCACGGTGTCCCACGTTGTCCCACGTTGTCCCACGTTGTCCCACGTTGTCCCACGTTGTCCCACGTTGTCCCACGTTGTCCCACGTTGTCCCACGTTGTCCCACGTTGTCCCACGTTGTCCCACGTTGTCCCACGTTGTCCCACGTTGTCCCACGGTGTCCAACGGTGTCCAACGGTGTCCAACGGTGTCCAACGATGTCCAACGATGTCCAACGGTGTCCAACGGTGTCCAACGGTGTCCAACGATGTCCAACGGTGTCCCACGATGTCCAACGATGTCCAACGATGTCCAACGGTGTCCAACGGTGTCCCACGTTGTCCCACGTTGTCCCACGTTGTCCCACGTTGTCCCACGTTGTCCCACGTTGTCCCACGTTGTCCCACGTTGTCCCACGTTGTCCCACGTTGTCGCACGTTGTCCCACGTTGTCCAACGGTGTCCCACGGTGTCCAACGGTGTCCCACGTTGTCCCACGTTGTCCCATGTTGTCCCACGTTGTCCCACGTTGTCCCACGTTGTCCCACGGTGTCCAACGATGTCCAACGGTGTCCCACGTTGTCCCACGTTGTCCCACGTTGTCCCACGTTGTCCCACGTTGTCCCACGTTGTCCTACGTTGTCCCACGTTGTCCCACGGTGTCCAACGGTGTCCCACGATGTCCAACGGTGTCCCACGTTGTCCCACGTTGTCCCACGTTGTCCCACGGTGTCCAACGATGTCCAACGGTGTCCAACGGTGTCCAACGATGTCCAACGGTGTCCAACGGTGTCCCACGGCGTCCAACGATGTCCAACGGTGTCCAACGATGTCCAACGGTGTCCCACGTTGTCCAACGGTGTCCAACGGTGTCCAACGATGTCCAACGATGTCCAACGGTGTCCAACGGTGTCCCACGTTGTCCCACGTTGTCCCACGGTGTCCAACGATGTCCAACGGTGTCCCACGTTGTCCCACGTTGTCCCACGTTGTCCCACGTTGTCCCACGTTGTCCCACGGTGTCCAGCGGTGTCCAACGATGTCCAACGGTGTCCAACGGTGTCCCACGATGTCCACCGATGTCCAACGGTGTCCAACGGTGTCCAACGGTGTCCAACGGTGTCCAACGATGTCCAACGATGTCCAACGATGTCCAACGGTGTCCCACGTTGTCCCACGTTGTCCCACGTTGTCCCACGGTGTCCAACGGTGTCCCACGTTGTCCCACGTTGTCCCACGTTGTCCCACGTTGTCCCACGTTGTCCCACGTTGTCCCACGTTGTCCCACGTTGACCCACGATGTCCCACGTTGTCCAACGATGTCCAACGGTGTCCCACGTTGTCCCACGTTGTCCTACGTTGTCCCACGTTGTCCCACGTTGTCCCACGTTGTCCCACGTTGTCCCACGTTGTCCCACGTTGTCCCACGGTGTCCAACGGTGTCCCACGTTGTCCCACGTTGTCCCACGGTGTCCAACGATGTCCAACGGTGTCCAACGGTGTCCCACGGTGTCTCACGTTGTCCCACGTTGTCCCATGTTGTCCCACGTTGTCCCACGTTGTCCCACGTTGTCCCACGATGTCCCACGTTGTCCAACGATGTCCCACGGTGTCCAACGATGTCCAACGGTGTCCAACGATGTCCAACGGTGTCCCACGTTGTCCCACGTTGTCCCACGTTGTCCCACGGTGTCCAACGGTGTCCAACGATGTCCAACGGTGTCCAACGGTGTCCCACGATGTCCACCGATGTCCAACGGTGTCCAACGGTGTCCAACGGTGTCCCACGGTGTCCAACGATGTCCAGCGGTGTCCAACGATGTCCAACGGTGTCCCACGTTGTCCCACGTTGTCCCACGTTGTCCCACGGTGTCCAACGATGTCCAACGGTGTCCCACGTTGTCCAACGGTGTCCCACGTTGTCCCACGTTGTCGCACGTTGTCCCACGTTGTCCTACGTTGTCCCACGTTGTCCCACGTTGTCCCACGTTGTCCCACGTTGTCCCACGATGTCCCACGTTGTCCCACGTTGTCCCACGTTGTCCCACGTTGTCCCACGTTGTCCCACGTTGTCCCTCGTTGTCCCACGTTGTCCCACGTTGTCCCACGTTGTCCCACGTTGTCCCACGTTGTCCCACGTTGTCCCACGTTGTCCCACGTTGTCCCACGTTGTCCCACGTTGTCCCACGTTGTCCCACGTTGTCCCACGGTGTCCAACGGTGTCCAACGGTGTCCAACGGTGTCCAACGATGTCCAACGATGTCCAACGGTGTCCAACGGTGTCCCACGATGTCCACCGATGTCCAACGGTGTCCAACGGTGTCCAACGGTGTCCAACGGTGTCCAACGGTGTCCAACGGTGTCCCACGTTGTCCCACGTTGTCCCACGTTGTCCCACGGTGTCCAACGATGTCCAACGGTGTCCAACGATGTCCAACGGTGTCCCACGATGTCCAACGATGTCCAACGATGTCCAACGGTGTCCAACGGTGTCCCACGTTGTCCCACGTTGTCCCACGTTGTCCCACGGTGTCCAACGATGTCCAACGGTGTCCAACGATGTCCAACGGTGTCCCACGATGTCCAACGATGTCCAACGATGTCCAACGGTGTCCAACGGTGTCCCACGTTGTCCCACGTTGTCCCACGTTGTCCCACGTTGTCCCACGTTGTCCCACGTTGTCCCACGTTGTCCCACGTTGTCCCACGTTGTCCCACGTTGTCGCACGTTGTCCCACGTTGTCCAACGGTGTCCCACGGTGTCCAACGGTGTCCCACGTTGTCCCACGTTGTCCCATGTTGTCCCACGTTGTCCCACGTTGTCCCACGTTGTCCCACGGTGTCCAACGATGTCCAACGGTGTCCCACGTTGTCCCACGTTGTCCCACGTTGTCCCACGTTGTCCCACGTTGTTCCATGGTTTCCCACGTTGTCCCACGTTGTCCCACGTTGTCCCACGGTGTCCAACGATGTCCAACGGTGTCCAACGGTGTCCCACGGTGTCCAACGGTGTCCCACGTTGTCCCACGTTGTCCCACGTTGTCCCACGTTGTCCCACGTTGTCCAACGGTGTCCCACGGTGTCCAACGGTGTCCCACGTTGTCCCACGTTGTCCCATGTTGTCCCACGTTGTCCCACGTTGTCCCACGTTGTCCCACGTTGTCCGACGTTGTCCCACGGTGTCCAACGGTGTCCCACGTTGTCCCACGTTGTCCCACGTTGTCCCACGTTGTCCCACGTTGTCCCACGTTGTCCCACGTTGTCCCACATTGTCCCACGTTGTCCAACGTCGTCCAACGGTGTCCAACGATGTCCAACGATGTCCAACGGTGTCCAACGGTGTCCAACGATGTCCAACGGTGTCCAACGATGTCCAACGGTGTCCCACGTTGTCCCACGTTGTCCCACGTTGTCCCACGTTGTTCCATGGTTTCCCACGTTGTCCCACGTTGTCCCACGTTGTCCCACGGTGTCCAACGGTGTCCAACGGTGTCCAACGGTGTCCAACGATGTCCAACGATGTCCAACGGTGTCCAACGGTGTCCCACGTTGTCCCACGTTGTCCCACGTTGTCCCACGTTGTCCCACGGTGTCCAACGGTGTCCATCGATTTCCAACGGTGTCCAACGGTGTCCCACGTTGTCCCACGTTGTCCCACGTTGTCCCACGATGTCCCACGTTGTCCCACGTTGTCCCACGTTGTCCCACGTTGTCCAACGGTGTCCAACGATGTCCAACGGTGTCCAACGGTGTCCCACGGTGTCCAACGGTGTCCCACGTTGTCCCACGTTGTCCCACGTTGTCCCACGTTGTCCCACGTTGTCCCACGTTGTCCCACGTTGTCCCACGGTGTCCAACGGTGTCCCACGATGTCCAACGGTGTCCCACGGTGTCCCACGTTGTCCCACGTTGTCCCACGTTGTCCCACGTTGTCCCACATTGTCCCACGTTGTCCAACGTCGTCCAACGGTGTCCAACGATGTCCAACGATGTCCAACGGTGTCCAACGGTGTCCAACGATGTCCAACGGTGTCCAACGATGTCCAACGGTGTCCCACGATGTCCAACGTCGTGCAACGGTGTCCAACGGTGTCCAACGGTGTCCAACGGTGTCCAACGATGTCCAACGGTGTCCAACGATGTCCAACGATGTCCAACGGTGTCCCACGATGTCCAACGGTGTTCCACGTTGTCCCACGTTGTCCCACGTTGTCCCACGTTCTCCCACGTTGTCCCACGTTGTCCCACGTTGTTCCATGGTTTCCCACGGTGTCCAACGATGTCCAACGGTGTCCGACGATGTCCCACGGTGTCCAACGGTGTCCAACGGTGTCCAACGGTGTCCCACGTTGTCCCACGTTGTCCCACGGTGTCCAACGGTGTCCAACGATGTCCAACGGTGTCCAACGGTGTCCCACGATGTCCACCGATGTCCAGCGGTGTCCAACGGTGTCCAACGGTGTCCCACGGTGTCCAACGATGTCCAACGGTGTCCAACGATGTCCAACGGTGTCCCACGTTGTCCCACGTTGTCCCACGTTGTCCCACGGTGTCCAACGATGTCCAACGGTGTCCAACGATGTCCAACGGTGTCCCACGATGTCCAGCGATGTCCAACGATGTCCAACGGTGTCCAACGGTGTCCCACGTTGTCCCACGTTGTCCCACGTTGTCCCACGTTGTCCCACGTTGTCCCACGGTGTCCAACGATGTCCAACGGTGTCCCACGTTGTCCAACGGTGTCCCACGTTGTCCCACGTTGTCCCACGTTGTCCCACGTTGTCCCACGTTGTCCCACGGTGTCCAACGATGTCCAACGGTGTCCCACGTTGTCCCACGTTGTCCCACGTTGTCCCACGTTGTCCCACGTTGTCCCACGGTGTCCCGCGGTGTCCAACGATGTCCAACGGTGTCCAACGGTGTCCCACGATGTCCACCGATGTCCAACGGTGTCCAACGGTGTCCAACGGTGTCCAACGGTGTCCAACGATGTCCAACGATGTCCAACGATGTCCAACGGTGTCCCACGTTGTCCCACGTTGTCCCACGTTGTCCCACGGTGTCCAACGGTGTCCCACGTTGTCCCACGTTGTCCCACGTTGTCCCACGTTGTCCCACGTTGTCCCACGTTGTCCCACGTTGTCCCGCGTTGTCCCACGTTGTCCCACGTTGTCCCACGATGTCCCACGTTGTCCAACGATGTCCAACGGTGTCCCACGTTGTCCCACGTTGTCCTACGTTGTCCCACGTTGTCCCACGTTGTCCCACGTTGTCCCACGTTGTCCCACGTTGTCCCACGTTGTCCCACGGTGTCCAACGGTGTCCCACGTTGTCCCACGTTGTCCCACGGTGTCCAACGATGTCCAACGGTGTCCAACGGTGTCCCACGGTGTCCCACGTTGTCCCACGTTGTCCCACGTTGTCCCACGTTGTCCCACGTTGTCCCACGTTGTCCCACGATGTCCCACGTTGTCCAACGATGTCCCACGGTGTCCAACGATGTCCAACGGTGTCCAACGATGTCCAACGGTGTCCCACGTTGTCCCACGTTGTCCCACGTTGTCCCACGGTGTCCAACGGTGTCCAACGATGTCCAACGGTGTCCAACGGTGTCCCACGATGTCCACCGATGTCCAACGGTGTCCAACGGTGTCCAACGGTGTCCCACGGTGTCCAACGATGTCCAACGGTGTCCAACGATGTCCAACGGTGTCCCACGTTGTCCCACGTTGTCCCACGTTGTCCCACGGTGTCCAACGATGTCCAACGGTGTCCCACGTTGTCCAACGGTGTCCCACGTTGTCCCACGTTGTCGCACGTTGTCCCACGTTGTCCCACGTTGTCCCACGTTGTCCCACGTTGTCCCACGTTGTCCCACGTTGTCCCACGATGTCCCACGTTGTCCCACGTTGTCCCACGTTGTCCCACGTTGTCCCACGTTGTCCCACGTTGTCCCACGTTGTCCCACGTTGTCCCACGTTGTCCCACGTTGTCCCACGTTGTCCCACGTTGTCCCACGTTGTCCCACGTTGTCCCACGTTGTCCCACGTTGTCCCACGGTGTCCAACGGTGTCCAACGGTGTCCAACGGTGTCCAACGATGTCCAACGATGTCCAACGGTGTCCAACGGTGTCCCACGATGTCCACCGATGTCCAACGGTGTCCAACGGTGTCCAACGGTGTCCAACGGTGTCCAACGGTGTCCAACGGTGTCCAACGGTGTCCCACGTTGTCCCACGTTGTCCCACGTTGTCCCACGGTGTCCAACGATGTCCAACGGTGTCCAACGATGTCCAACGGTGTCCCACGATGTCCAACGATGTCCAACGATGTCCAACGGTGTCCAACGGTGTCCCACGTTGTCCCACGTTGTCCCACGTTGTCCCACGGTGTCCAACGATGTCCAACGGTGTCCAACGATGTCCAACGGTGTCCCACGATGTCCAACGATGTCCAACGATGTCCAACGGTGTCCAACGGTGTCCCACGTTGTCCCACGTTGTCCCACGTTGTCCCACGTTGTCCCACGTTGTCCCACGTTGTCCCACGATGTCCCACGTTGTCCCACGTTGTCCCACGTTGTCCCACGTTGTCCCACGTTGTCCCACGTTGTCCCACGTTGTCCCACGATGTCCCACGTTGTCCCACGTTGTCCCACGTTGTCCCACGTTGTCCCACGTTGTCCCACGTTGTCCCACGTTGTCCCACGTTGTCCCACGTTGTCCCACGTTGTCCCACGTTGTCCCACGTTGTCCCACGTTGTCCCACGTTGTCCCACGTTGTTCCACGTTGTCCCACGTTGTCCCACGTTGTCCCACGTTGTCCCACGTTGTCCCACGTTGTCCCACGTTGTCCCACGGTGTCCAACGGTGTCCAACGGTGTCCAACGGTGTCCAACGGTGTCCAACGATGTCCAACGATGTCCAACGGTGTCCAACGGTGTCCCACGATGTCCACCGATGTCCAACGGTGTCCAACGGTGTCCAACGGTGTCCAACGGTGTCCAACGGTGTCCAACGGTGTCCAACGGTGTCCAACGGTGTCCCACGTTGTCCCACGTTGTCCCACGTTGTCCCACGGTGTCCAACGATGTCCAACGGTGTCCAACGATGTCCAACGGTGTCCCACGATGTCCAACGATGTCCAACGATGTCCAACGGTGTCCAACGGTGTCCCACGTTGTCCCACGTTGTCCCACGTTGTCCAACGGTGTCCCACGTTGTCCCACGTTGTCCCACGTTGTCCCACGGTGTCCACCGATGTCCAACGGTGTCCAACGGTGTCCAACGGTGTCCAACGATGTCCAACGGTGTCCCACGTTGTCCCACGTTGTCCCACGTTGTCCCACGGTGTCCAACGATGTCCAACGGTGTCCAACGATGTCCAACGGTGTCCCACGATGTCCAACGATGTCCAACGATGTCCAACGGTGTCCAACGGTGTCCCACGTTGTCCCACGTTGTCCCACGTTGTCCCACGGTGTCCAACGTTGTCCCACGTTGTCCCACGGTGTCCAACGGTGTCCAACGATGTCCAACGGTGTCCCACGATGTCCAACGATGTCCAACGATGTCCAACGGTGTCCCACGTTGTCCCACGTTGTCCCACGTTGTCCCACGGTGTCCAACGATGTCCAACGATGTCCAACGATGTCCAACGGTGTCCCACGATGTCCAACGATGTCCAACGATGTCCAACGGTGTCCAACGGTGTCCCACGTTGTCCCACGTTGTCCCACGTTGTCCCACGGTGTCCAACGGTGTCCCACGTTGTCCCACGTTGTCCCACGTTGTCCCACGTTGTCCCACGATGTCCCACGTTGTCCAACGATGTCCAACGGTGTCCCACGTTGTCCCACGTTGTCCTACGTTGTCCCACGTTGTCCCACGTTGTCCCACGTTGTCCCACGTTGTCCCACGGTGTCCAACGGTGTCCAACGATGTCCAACGGTGTCCAACGGTGTCCCACGTTGTCCCACGTTGTCCCACGGTGTCCAACGATGTCCAACGGTGTCCCACGTTGTCCCACGTTGTCCCACGTTGTCCCACGTTGTCCCACGTTGTTCCATGGTTTCCCACGTTGTCCCACGATGTCCACCGATGTCCAACGGTGTCCAACGGTGTCCAACGGTGTCCCACGGTGTCCAACGATGTCCACCGGTGTCCAACGATGTCCAACGGTGTCTCACGTTGTCCCACGTTGTCCCACGTTGTCCCACGTTGTCCCACGTTGTCCCACGTTGTCCCACGTTGTCCCACGTTGTCCCACGTTGTCCCACGTTGTCCCACGTTGTCCCACGTTGTCCCACGTTGTCCCACGTTGTCCCACGTTGTCCCACGTTGTCCCACGTTGTCCCACGTTGTCCCACGTTGTCCCACGTTGTCCCACGTTGTCCCACGGTGTCCAACGGTGTCCAACGGTGTCCAACGGTGTCCAACGATGTCCAACGATGTCCAACGGTGTCCAACGGTGTCCCACGATGTCCACCGATGTCCAACGGTGTCCAACGGTGTCCAACGGTGTCCAACGGTGTCCAACGGTGTCCAACGGTGTCCCACGTTGTCCCACGTTGTCCCACGTTGTCCCACGGTGTCCAACGATGTCCAACGGTGTCCAACGATGTCCAACGGTGTCCCACGATGTCCAACGATGTCCAACGATGTCCAACGGTGTCCAACGGTGTCCCACGTTGTCCCACGTTGTCCCACGTTGTCCCACGGTGTCCAACGATGTCCAACGGTGTCCAACGATGTCCAACGGTGTCCCACGATGTCCAACGATGTCCAACGATGTCCAACGGTGTCCAACGGTGTCCCACGTTGTCCCACGTTGTCCCACGTTGTCCCACGTTGTCCCACGTTGTCCCACGTTGTCCCACGTTGTCCCACGTTGTCCCACGTTGTCCCACGTTGTCGCACGTTGTCCCACGTTGTCCAACGGTGTCCCACGGTGTCCAACGGTGTCCCACGTTGTCCCACGTTGTCCCATGTTGTCCCACGTTGTCCCACGTTGTCCCACGTTGTCCCACGGTGTCCAACGATGTCCAACGTTGTCCCACGTTGTCCCACGTTGTCCCACGTTGTCCCACGTTGTCCCACGTTGTTCCATGGTTTCCCACGTTGTCCCACGTTGTCCCACGTTGTCCCACGGTGTCCAACGATGTCCAACGGTGTCCAACGGTGTCCCACGGTGTCCAACGGTGTCCCACGTTGTCCCACGTTGTCCCACGTTGTCCCACGTTGTCCCACGTTGTCCAACGGTGTCCCACGGTGTCCAACGGTGTCCCACGTTGTCCCACGTTGTCCCATGTTGTCCCACGTTGTCCCACGTTGTCCCACGTTGTCCCACGTTGTCCGACGTTGTCCCATGTTGTCCCACGTTGTCCCACGTTGTCCCACGTTGTCCCACGTTGTCCCACGTTGTCCCACGTTGTCCCACGTTGTCCCACGGTGTCCAACGGTGTCCAACTGTGTCCAACGGTGTCCAACGATGTCCAACGATGTCCAACGGTGTCCAACGGTGTCCCACGTTGTCCCACGTTGTCCCACGTTGTCCCACGTTGTCCCACGGTGTCCAACGGTGTCCATCGATTTCCAACGGTGTCCAACGGTGTCCCACGTTGTCCCACGTTGTCCCACGTTGTCCCACGATGTCCCACGTTGTCCCACGTTGTCCCACGTTGTCCCACGTTGTCCAACGGTGTCCAACGATGTCCAACGGTGTCCAACGGTGTCCCACGGTGTCCAACGGTGTCCCACGTTGTCCCACGTTGTCCCACGTTGTCCCACGTTGTCCCACGTTGTCCCACGTTGTCCCACGTTGTCCCACGGTGTCCAACGGTGTCCCACGATGTCCAACGGTGTCCCACGTTGTCCCACGTTGTCCCACGTTGTCCCACGTTGTCCAACGTCGTCCAACGGTGTCCAACGATGTCCAACGATGTCCAACGGTGTCCAACGGTGTCCAACGATGTCCAACGGTGTCCAACGATGTCCAACGGTGTCCCACGATGTCCAGCGATGTCCAACGATGTCCAACGGTGTCCAACGGTGTCCCACGTTGTCCCACGTTGTCCCACGTTGTCCCACGTTGTCCCACGTTGTCCCACGGTGTCCAACGATGTCCAACGGTGTCCCACGTTGTCCAACGGTGTCCCACGTTGTCCCACGTTGTCCCACGTTGTCCCACGTTGTCCCACGTTGTCCCACGTTGTCCCACGTTGTCCCACGTTGTCCCACGGTGTCCAACGATGTCCAACGGTGTCCCACGTTGTCCCACGTTGTCCCACGTTGTCCCACGTTGTCCCACGTTGTCCCACGGTGTCCAGCGGTGTCCAACGATGTCCAACGGTGTCCAACGGTGTCCCACGATGTCCACCGATGTCCAACGGTGTCCAACGGTGTCCAACGGTGTCCAACGGTGTCCAACGATGTCCAACGATGTCCAACGATGTCCAACGGTGTCCAACGGTGTCCAACGATGTCCAACGATGTCCAACGATGTCCAACGGTGTCCCACGTTGTCCCACGTTGTCCCACGTTGTCCCACGGTGTCCAACGGTGTCCCACGTTGTCCCACGTTGTCCCACGTTGTCCCACGTTGTCCCACGTTGTCCCACGTTGTCCCACGTTGTCCCACGTTGTCCCACGTTGTCCCACGTTGTCCCACGATGTCCCACGTTGTCCAACGATGTCCAACGGTGTCCCACGTTGTCCCACGTTGTCCTACGTTGTCCCACGTTGTCCCACGTTGTCCCACGTTGTCCCACGTTGTCCCACGTTGTCCCACGTTGTCCCACGGTGTCCAACGGTGTCCCACGTTGTCCCACGTTGTCCCACGGTGTCCAACGATGTCCAACGGTGTCCAACGGTGTCCAACGGTGTCCAACGGTGTCCCACGGTGTCCCACGTTGTCCCACGTTGTCCCACGTTGTCCCACGTTGTCCCACGTTGTCCCACGTTGTCCCACGATGTCCCACGTTGTCCAACGATGTCCCACGTTGTCCCACGTTGTCCCACGTTGTCCCACGTTGTCCCACGTTGTCCCACGATGTCCCACGTTGTCCCACGTTGTCCCACGTTGTCCCACGTTGTCCCACGTTGTCCCACGGTGTCCAACGATGTCCAACGGTGTCCCACGTTGTCCAACGGTGTCCCACGTTGTCCCACGTTGTCCCACGTTGTCCCACGTTGTCCCACGTTGTCCCACGTTGTCCCACGGTGTCCAACGATGTCCAACGGTGTCCCACGTTGTCCCACGTTGTCCCACGTTGTCCCACGTTGTCCCACGTTGTCCCACGGTGTCCAGCGGTGTCCAACGATGTCCAACGGTGTCCAACGGTGTCCCACGATGTCCACCGATGTCCAACGGTGTCCAACGGTGTCCAACGGTGTCCAACGGTGTCCAACGATGTCCAACGATGTCCAACGATGTCCCACGGTGTCCAACGATGTCCAACGGTGTCCAACGGTGTCCCACGGTGTCCCACGTTGTCCCACGTTGTCCCACGTTGTCCCACGTTGTCCCACGTTGTCCCACGTTGTCCCACGATGTCCCACGTTGTCCAACGATGTCCCACGGTGTCCAACGATGTCCAACGGTGTCCAACGATGTCCAACGGTGTCCCACGTTGTCCCACGTTGTCCCACGTTGTCCCACGTTGTCCCACGGTGTCCAACGGTGTCCAACGATGTCCAACGGTGTCCAACGGTGTCCCACGATGTCCACCGATGTCCAACGGTGTCCAACGGTGTCCAACGGTGTCCCACGGTGTCCAACGATGTCCAACGGTGTCCAACGATGTCCAACGGTGTCCCACGTTGTCCCACGTTGTCCCACGTTGTCCCACGGTGTCCAACGATGTCCAACGGTGTCCCACGTTGTCCAACGGTGTCCCACGTTGTCCCACGTTGTCGCACGTTGTCCCACGTTGTCCCACGTTGTCCCACGTTGTCCCACGTTGTCCCACGTTGTCCCACGTTGTCCCACGATGTCCCACGTTGTCCCACGTTGTCCCACGTTGTCCCACGTTGTCCCACGTTGTCCCACGTTGTCCCACGTTGTCCCACGTTGTCCCACGTTGTCCCACGTTGTCCCACGTTGTCCCACGTTGTCCCACGTTGTCCCACGTTGTCCCACGTTGTCCCACGTTGTCCCACGTTGTCCCACGTTGTCCCACGGTGTCCAACGGTGTCCAACGGTGTCCAACGGTGTCCAACGATGTCCAACGATGTCCAACGGTGTCCAACGGTGTCCCACGATGTCCACCGATGTCCAACGGTGTCCAACGGTGTCCAACGGTGTCCAACGGTGTCCAACGGTGTCCAACGGTGTCCCACGTTGTCCCACGTTGTCCCACGTTGTCCAACGGTGTCCAACGGTGTCCCACGGTGTCCAACGATGTCCAACGGTGTCCAACGATGTCCAACGGTGTCCCACGATGTCCAGCGATGTCCAACGATGTCCAACGGTGTCCAACGGTGTCCCACGTTGTCCCACGTTGTCCCACGTTGTCCCACGTTGTCCCACGTTGTCCCACGGTGTCCAACGATGTCCAACGGTGTCCCACGTTGTCCAACGGTGTCCCACGTTGTCCCACGTTGTCCCACGTTGTCCCACGTTGTCCCACGTTGTCCCACGGTGTCCAACGATGTCCAACGGTGTCCCACGTTGTCCCACGTTGTCCCACGTTGTCCCACGTTGTCCCACGTTGTCCCACGGTGTCCAGCGGTGTCCAACGATGTCCAACGGTGTCCAACGGTGTCCCACGATGTCCACCGATGTCCAACGGTGTCCAACGGTGTCCAACGGTGTCCAACGGTGTCCAACGATGTCCAACGATGTCCAACGATGTCCAACGGTGTCCCACGTTGTCCCACGTTGTCCCACGTTGTCCCACGGTGTCCAACGGTGTCCCACGTTGTCCCACGTTGTCCCACGTTGTCCCACGTTGTCCCACGTTGTCCCACGTTGTCCCACGGTGTCCCACGTTGTCCCACGTTGTCCCACGTTGTCCCACGGTGTCCCACGTTGTCCAACGATGTCCAACGGTGTCCCACGTTGTCCCACGTTGTCCTACGTTGTCCCACGTTGTCCCACGTTGTCCCACGTTGTCCCACGTTGTCCCACGTTGTCCCACGTTGTCCCACGGTGTCCAACGGTGTCCCACGTTGTCCCACGTTGTCCCACGGTGTCCAACGATGTCCAACGGTGTCCAACGGTGTCCCACGGTGTCCCACGTTGTCCCACGTTGTCCCACGTTGTCCCACGTTGTCCCACGTTGTCCCACGTTGTCCCACGATGTCCCACGTTGTCCAACGATGTCCCACGGTGTCCAACGATGTCCAACGGTGTCCAACGATGTCCAACGGTGTCCCACGTTGTCCCACGTTGTCCCACGGTGTCCAACGATGTCCAACGGTGTCCAACGGTGTCCCACGGTGTCCCACGTTGTCCCACGTTGTCCCACGTTGTCCCACGTTGTCCCACGTTGTCCCACGTTGTCCCACGATGTCCCACGTTGTCCAACGATGTCCCACGTTGTCCCACGTTGTCCCACGTTGTCCCACGTTGTCCCACGTTGTCCCACGATGTCCCACGTTGTCCCACGTTGTCCCACGTTGTCCCACGTTGTCCCACGTTGTCCCACGGTGTCCAACGATGTCCAACGGTGTCCCACGTTGTCCAACGGTGTCCCACGTTGTCCCACGTTGTCCCACGTTGTCCCACGTTGTCCCACGTTGTCCCACGGTGTCCAACGATGTCCAACGGTGTCCCACGTTGTCCCACGTTGTCCCACGTTGTCCCGCGTTGTCCCACGTTGTCCCACGGTGTCCAGCGGTGTCCAACGATGTCCAACGGTGTCCAACGGTGTCCCACGATGTCCACCGATGTCCAACGGTGTCCAACGGTGTCCAACGGTGTCCAACGGTGTCCAACGATGTCCAACGATGTCCAACGATGTCCAACGGTGTCCCACGTTGTCCCACGTTGTCCCACGTTGTCCCACGGTGTCCAACGGTGTCCCACGTTGTCCCACGTTGTCCCACGTTGTCCCACGTTGTCCCACGTTGTCCCACGTTGTCCCACGTTGTCCCACGTTGTCCCACGTTGTCCCACGTTGTCCCACGATGTCCCACGTTGTCCAACGATGTCCAACGGTGTCCCACGTTGTCCCACGTTGTCCTACGTTGTCCCACGTTGTCCCACGTTGTCCCACGTTGTCCCACGTTGTCCCACGTTGTCCCACGTTGTCCCACGGTGTCCAACGGTGTCCCACGTTGTCCCACGTTGTCCCACGGTGTCCAACGATGTCCAACGGTGTCCAACGGTGTCCCACGGTGTCCCACGTTGTCCAACGATGTCCAACGGTGTCCCACGTTGTCCCACGTTGTCCTACGTTGTCCCACGTTGTCCCACGTTGTCCCACGTTGTCCCACGTTGTCCCACGTTGTCCCACGTTGTCCCACGGTGTCCAACGGTGTCCCACGTTGTCCCACGTTGTCCCACGGTGTCCAACGATGTCCAACGGTGTCCCACGGTGTCCCACGGTGTCCCACGTTGTCCCACGTTGTCCCACGTTGTCCCACGTTGTCCCACGTTGTCCCACGTTGTCCCACGATGTCCCACGTTGTCCAACGATGTCCCACGGTGTCCAACGATGTCCAACGGTGTCCAACGATGTCCAACGGTGTCCCACGTTGTCCCACGTTGTCCCACGTTGTCCCACGTTGTCCCACGTTGTCCCACGTTGTCCCACGATGTCCCACGGTGTCCAACGGTGTCCAACGATGTCCAACGGTGTCCAACGGTGTCCCACGATGTCCACCGATGTCCAACGGTGTCCAACGGTGTCCAACGGTGTCCCACGGTGTCCAACGATGTCCAACGGTGTCCAACGATGTCCAACGGTGTCCCACGTTGTCCCACGTTGTCCCACGTTGTCCCACGGTGTCCAACGATGTCCAACGGTGTCCCACGTTGTCCAACGGTGTCCCACGTTGTCCCACGTTGTCGCACGTTGTCCCACGTTGTCCCACGTTGTCCCACGTTGTCCCACGTTGTCCCACGTTGTCCCACGTTGTCCCACGATGTCCCACGTTGTCCCACGTTGTCCCACGTTGTCCCACGTTGTCCCACGTTGTCCCACGTTGTCCCACGTTGTCCCACGTTGTCCCACGTTGTCCCACGTTGTCCCACGTTGTCCCACGTTGTCCCACGTTGTCCCACGTTGTCCCACGTTGTCCCACGTTGTCCCACGTTGTCCCACGTTGTCCCACGGTGTCCAACGGTGTCCAACGGTGTCCAACGGTGTCCAACGATGTCCAACGATGTCCAACGGTGTCCAACGGTGTCCCACGATGTCCACCGATGTCCAACGGTGTCCAACGGTGTCCAACGGTGTCCAACGGTGTCCAACGGTGTCCAACGGTGTCCCACGTTGTCCCACGTTGTCCCACGTTGTCCCACGGTGTCCAACGATGTCCAACGGTGTCCAACGATGTCCAACGGTGTCCCACGATGTCCAACGATGTCCAACGATGTCCAACGGTGTCCAACGGTGTCCCACGTTGTCCCACGTTGTCCCACGTTGTCCCACGGTGTCCAACGATGTCCAACGGTGTCCAACGATGTCCAACGATGTCCAACGATGTCCAACGGTGTCCAACGGTGTCCCACGTTGTCCCACGTTGTCCCACGTTGTCCCACGTTGTCCCACGTTGTCCCACGTTGTCCCACGATGTCCCACGTTGTCCCACGTTGTCCCACGTTGTCCCACGTTGTCCCACGTTGTCCCACGTTGTCCCACGTTGTCCCACGTTGTCCCACGATGTCCCACGTTGTCCCACGTTGTCCCACGTTGTCCCACGTTGTCCAACGTTGTCCCACGTTGTCCCACGTTGTCCCACGTTGTCCCACGTTGTCCCACGTTGTCCCACGTTGTCCCACGTTGTCCCACGTTGTCCCACGTTGTCCCACGTTGTCCCACGTTGTCCCACGTTGTCCCACGTTGTCCCACGTTGTCCCACGTTGTCCCACGGTGTCCAACGGTGTCCAACGGTGTCCAACGGTGTCCAACGGTGTCCAACGATGTCCAACGATGTCCAACGGTGTCCAACGGTGTCCCACGATGTCCACCGATGTCCAACGGTGTCCAACGGTGTCCAACGGTGTCCAACGGTGTCCAACGGTGTCCAACGGTGTCCCACGTTGTCCCACGTTGTCCCACGTTGTCCCACGGTGTCCAACGATGTCCAACGGTGTCCAACGATGTCCAACGGTGTCCCACGATGTCCAACGATGTCCAACGATGTCCAACGGTGTCCAACGGTGTCCCACGTTGTCCCACGTTGTCCCACGTTGTCCCACGGTGTCCAACGATGTCCAACGGTGTCCAACGATGTCCAACGGTGTCCCACGATGACCAACGATGTCCAACGATGTCCAACGGTGTCCAACGGTGTCCCACGTTGTCCCACGTTGTCCCACGTTGTCCCACGGTGTCCACCGATGTCCAACGGTGTCCAACGGTGTCCAACGGTGTCCAACGATGTCCAACGGTGTCCCACGTTGTCCCACGTTGTCCCACGTTGTCCCACGGTGTCCAACGATGTCCAACGGTGTCCAACGATGTCCAACGGTGTCCCACGATGTCCAACGATGTCCAACGATGTCCAACGGTGTCCAACGGTGTCCCACGTTGTCCCACGTTGTCCCACGTTGTCCCACGGTGTCCAACGATGTCCAACGGTGTCCAACGATGTCCAACGGTGTCCCACGATGTCCAACGATGTCCAACGATGTCCAACGGTGTCCAACGGTGTCCCACGTTGTCCCACGTTGTCCCACGTTGTCCCACGGTGTCCAACGATGTCCAACGGTGTCCAACGATGTCCAACGGTGTCCCACGTTGTCCCACGTTGTCCCACGTTGTCCCACGTTGTCCCACGTTGTCCCACGGTGTCCAACGGTGTCCAACGATGTCCAACGGTGTCCAACGGTGTCCCACGATGTCCACCGATGTCCAACGGTGTCCCACGGTGTCCCACGTTGTCCCACGTTGTCCCACGTTGTCCCACGTTGTCCCACGGTGTCCAACGGTGTCCCACGTTGTCCCACGTTGTCCCACGTTGTCCCACGTTGTCCCACGTTGTCCCACGTTGTCCCACGTTGTCCCACGTTGTCCCACGATGTCCCACGTTGTCCCACGTTGTCCCACGTTGTCCCACGTTGTCCAACGTTGTCCCACGTTGTCCCACGTTGTCCCACGTTGCCCCACGTTGTCCCACGTTGTCCCACGTTGTCCCACGTTGTCCCACGTTGTCCCACGTTGTCCCACGTTGTCCCACGTTGTCCCACGTTGTCCCACGTTGTCCCACGTTGTCCCACGTTGTCCCACGTTGTCCCACGTTGTCCCACGGTGTCCAACGGTGTCCAACGGTGTCCAACGGTGTCCAACGGTGTCCAACGATGTCCAACGATGTCCAACCGTGTCCAACGGTGTCCCACGATGTCCACCGATGTCCAACGGTGTCCAACGGTGTCCAACGGTGTCCAACGGTGTCCAACGGTGTCCAACGGTGTCCCACGTTGTCCCACGTTGTCCCACGTTGTCCCACGGTGTCCAACGATGTCCAACGGTGTCCAACGATGTCCAACGGTGTCCCACGATGTCCAACGATGTCCAACGATGTCCAACGGTGTCCAACGGTGTCCCACGTTGTCCCACGTTGTCCCACGTTGTCCCACGGTGTCCAACGATGTCCAACGGTGTCCAACGATGTCCAACGGTGTCCCACGATGACCAACGATGTCCAACGATGTCCAACGGTGTCCAACGGTGTCCCACGTTGTCCCACGTTGTCCCACGTTGTCCCACGGTGTCCACCGATGTCCAACGGTGTCCAACGGTGTCCAACGGTGTCCAACGATGTCCAACGGTGTCCCACGTTGTCCCACGTTGTCCCACGTTGTCCCACGGTGTCCAACGATGTCCAACGGTGTCCAACGATGTCCAACGGTGTCCCACGATGTCCAACGATGTCCAACGATGTCCAACGGTGTCCAACGGTGTCCCACGTTGTCCCACGTTGTCCCACGTTGTCCCACGGTGTCCAACGATGTCCAACGGTGTCCCACGTTGTCCCACGTTGTCCCACGTTGTCCCACGTTGTCCCACGTTGTCCCACGTTGTCCCACGTTGTCCCACGTTGTCCCACGTTGTCCCACGGTGTCCAACGGTGTCCAACGATGTCCAACGGTGTCCAACGGTGTCCCACGATGTCCACCGATGTCCAACGGTGTCCCACGGTGTCCCACGTTGTCCCACGTTGTCCCACGTTGTCCAACGTTGTCCCACGGTGTCCAACGGTGTCCCACGTTGTCCCACGTTGTCCCACGTTGTCCCACGTTGTCCCACGTTGTCCCACGGTGTCCAACGGTGTCCAACGATGTCCAACGGTGTCCAACGGTGTCCCACGATGTCCACCGATGTCCAACGGTGTCCCACGGTGTCCCACGTTGTCCCACGTTGTCCCACGTTGTCCCACGGTGTCCAACGGTGTCCCACGTTGTCCCACGTTGTCCCACGTTGTCCCACGTTGTCCCACGATGTCCCACGTTGTCCAACGATGTCCAACGGTGTCCCACGTTGTCCCACGTTGTCCTACGTTGTCCCACGTTGTCCCACGTTGTCCCACGTTGTCCCACGTTGTCCCACGGTGTCCAACGGTGTCCAACGATGTCCAACGGTGTCCAACGGTGTCCCACGTTGTCCCACGTTGTCCCACGGTGTCCAACGATGTCCAACGGTGTCCCACGTTGTCCCACGTTGTCCCACGTTGTCCCACGTTGTCCCACGTTGTTCCATGGTTTCCCACGTTGTCCCACGATGTCCACCGATGTCCAACGGTGTCCAACGGTGTCCAACGGTGTCCCACGGTGTCCAACGATGTCCACCGGTGTCCAACGATGTCCAACGGTGTCTCACGTTGTCCCACGTTGTCCCACGTTGTCCCACGGTGTCCAACGATGTCCAACGGTGTCCAACGATGTCCCACGTTGTCCCACGTTGTCCCACGGTGTCCACCGATGTCCAACGGTGTCCAACGGTGTCCAACGGTGTCCCACGGTGTCCAACGATGTCCAACGATGTCCAACGATGTCCAACGGTGTCCCACGTTGTCCCACGTTGTCCAACGGTGTCCAACGGTGTCCAACGGTGTCCAACGATGTCCAACGATGTCCAACGGTGTCCAACGGTGTCCCACGTTGTCCAACGTTGTCCAACGGTGTCCAACGATGTCCAACGGTGTCCCATGTTGTCCCACGTTGTCCCACGTTGTCCCACGTTGTCCCACGTTGTTCCATGGTTTCCCACGTTGTCCCACGTTGTCCCACGTTGTCCCACGGTGTCCAACGATGTCCAACGGTGTCCAACGGTGTCCCACGGTGTCCAACGGTGTCCCACGTTGTCCCACGTTGTCCCACGTTGTCCCACGATGTCCAACGGTGTCCAACGGTGTCCCACGGTGTCCAACGGTGTCCCACGTTGTCCCACGTTGTCCCACGTTGTCCCACGTTGTCCCACGTTGTCTCACGTTGTCCCACGTTGTCCCACGTTGTCCCACGGTGTCCAATGATGTCCAACGGTGTCCAACGATGTCCCACGTTGTCCCACGTTGTCCCACGGTGTCCACCGATGTCCAACGGTGTCCAACGATGTCCAACGGTGTCCCACGATGTCCAACGATGTCCAACGATGTCCAACGATGTCCAACGGTGTCCCACGTTGTCCCACGTTGTCCAACGGTGTCCAACGGTGTCCAACGGTGTCCAACGATGTCCAACGATGTCCAACGGTGTCCAACGGTGTCCCACGTTGTCCCACGTTGTCCCACGGTGTCCAACGATGTCCAACGGTGTCCCATGTTGTCCCACGTTGTCCCACGTTGTCCCACGTTGTCCCACGTTGTTCCATGGTTTCCCACGTTGTCCCACGTTGTCCCACGTTGTCCCACGGTGTCCAACGATGTCCAACGGTGTCCAACGGTGTCCCACGGTGTCCAACGGTGTCCCCCGTTGTCCCACGTTGTCCCACGTTGTCCCACGATGTCCCACGGTGTCCAACGGTGTCCCACGTTGTCCCACGTTGTCCCACGTTGTCCCACGTTGTCCCACGTTGTCTCACGTTGTCCCACGTTGTCCCACGTTGTCCCACGGTGTCCAACGGTGTCCCACGATGTCCAACGGTGTCCCACGTTGTCCCACGTTGTCCCACGTTGTCCCACGTTGTCCCACGTTGTCCCACATTGTCCCACGTTGTCCAACGTTGTCTCACGTTGTCCCACGTTGTCCCACGTTGTCCCACGGTGTCCAACGGTGTCCCACGATGTCCAACGGTGTCCCACGTTGTCCCACGTTGTCCCACGTTGTCCCACGTTGTCCCACGTTGTCCCACATTGTCCCACGTTGTCCAACGTCGTCCAACGGTGTCCAACGATGTCCAACGATGTCCAACGGTGTCCAACGGTGTCCAACGATGTCCAACGGTGTCCCACGGTGTCCAACGGTGTCCCACGTTGTCCCACGTTGTCCCACGTTGTCCCACGTTGTCCCACGTTGTCTCACGTTGTCCCACGTTGTCCCACGTTGTCCCACGGTGTCCAATGATGTCCAACGGTGTCCAACGATGTCCCACGTTGTCCCACGTTGTCCCACGGTGTCCACCGATGTCCAACGGTGTCCAACGATGTCCAACGGTGTCCCACGATGTCCAACGATGTCCAACGATGTCCAACGATGTCCAACGGTGTCCCACGTTGTCCCACGTTGTCCAACGGTGTCCAACGGTGTCCAACGGTGTCCAACGATGTCCAACGATGTCCAACGGTGTCCAACGGTGTCCCACGTTGTCCCACGTTGTCCCACGGTGTCCAACGATGTCCAACGGTGTCCCATGTTGTCCCACGTTGTCCCACGTTGTCCCACGTTGTCCCACGTTGTTCCATGGTTTCCCACGTTGTCCCACGTTGTCCCACGTTGTCCCACGGTGTCCAACGATGTCCAACGGTGTCCAACGGTGTCCCACGGTGTCCAACGGTGTCCCCCGTTGTCCCACGTTGTCCCACGTTGTCCCACGATGTCCCACGGTGTCCAACGGTGTCCCACGTTGTCCCACGTTGTCCCACGTTGTCCCACGTTGTCCCACGTTGTCTCACGTTGTCCCACGTTGTCCCACGTTGTCCCACGGTGTCCAACGGTGTCCCACGATGTCCAACGGTGTCCCACGTTGTCCCACGTTGTCCCACGTTGTCCCACGTTGTCCCACGTTGTCCCACATTGTCCCACGTTGTCCAACGTCGTCCAACGGTGTCCAACGATGTCCAACGATGTCCAACGGTGTCCAACGGTGTCCAACGATGTCCAACGGTGTCCAACGATGTCCAACGGTGTCCCACGATGTCCAACGTCGTGCAACGGTGTCCAACGGTGTCCAACGGTGTCCAACGGTGTCCAACGATGTCCAACGGTGTCCAACGATGTCCAACGATGTCCAACGGTGTCCCACGATGTCCAACGGTGTTCCACGTTGTCCCACGTTGTCCCACGTTGTCCCACGTTCTCCCACGTTGTCCCACGTTGTCCCACGTTGTTCCATGGTTTCCCACGGTGTCCAACGATGTCCAACGGTGTCCGACGATGTCCCACGGTGTCCAACGGTGTCCAACGGTGTCCAACGGTGTCCCACGTTGTCCCACGTTGTCCCACGGTGTCCAACGGTGTCCAACGATGTCCAACGGTGTCCAACGGTGTCCCACGATGTCCACCGATGTCCAACGGTGTCCAACGGTGTCCAACGGTGTCCCACGGTGTCCAACGATGTCCAACGGTGTCCAACGATGTCCAACGGTGTCCCACGTTGTCCCACGTTGTCCCACGTTGTCCCACGGTGTCCAACGATGTCCAACGGTGTCCAACGATGTCCAACGGTGTCCCACGATGTCCAGCGATGTCCAACGATGTCCAACGGTGTCCAACGGTGTCCCACGTTGTCCCACGTTGTCCCACGTTGTCCCACGTTGTCCCACGTTGTCCCACGGTGTCCAACGATGTCCAACGGTGTCCCACGTTGTCCAACGGTGTCCCACGTTGTCCCACGTTGTCCCACGTTGTCCCACGTTGTCCCACGTTGTCCCACGGTGTCCAACGATGTCCAACGGTGTCCCACGTTGTCCCACGTTGTCCCACGTTGTCCCACGTTGTCCCACGTTGTCCCACGGTGTCCAGCGGTGTCCAGCGATGTCCAACGGTGTCCAACGGTGTCCCACGATGTCCACCGATGTCCAACGGTGTCCAACGGTGTCCAACGGTGTCCAACGGTGTCCAACGGTGTCCCACGGTGTCCAACGGTGTCCAACGGTGTCCAACGGTGTCCAACGATGTCCAACGATGTCCAACGGTGTCCAACGGTGTCCCACGATGTCCACCGATGTCCAACGGTGTCCAACGGTGTCCAACGGTGTCCAACGGTGTCCAACGGTGTCCAACGGTGTCCAACGGTGTCCAACGGTGTCCAACGGTGTCCCACGTTGTCCCACGTTGTCCCACGTTGTCCCACGGTGTCCAACGATGTCCAACGGTGTCCAACGATGTCCAACGGTGTCCCACGATGTCCAACGATGTCCAACGATGTCCAACGGTGTCCAACGGTGTCCCACGTTGTCCCACGTTGTCCCACGTTGTCCCACGGTGTCCAACGATGTCCAACGGTGTCCAACGATGTCCAACGGTGTCCCACGATGTCCAACGATGTCCAACGATGTCCAACGGTGTCCAACGGTGTCCCACGTTGTCCCACGTTGTCCCACGTTGTCCCACGTTGTCCCACGTTGTCCCACGTTGTCCCACGATGTCCCACGTTGTCCCACGTTGTCCCACGTTGTCCCACGTTGTCCCACGTTGTCCCACGTTGTCCCACGTTGTCCCACGTTGTCCCACGTTGTCCCACGATGTCCCACGTTGTCCCACGTTGTCCCACGTTGTCCCACGTTGTCCCACGTTGTCCCACGTTGTCCCACGTTGTCCCACGTTGTCCCACGTTGTCCCACGTTGTCCCACGTTGTCCCACGTTGTCCCACGTTGTCCCACGTTGTCCCACGTTGTCCCACGTTGTCCCACGTTGTCCCACGGTGTCCAACGGTGTCCAACGGTGTCCAACGGTGTCCAACGATGTCCAACGATGTCCAACGGTGTCCAACGGTGTCCCACGATGTCCACCGATGTCCAACGGTGTCCAACGGTGTCCAACGGTGTCCAACGGTGTCCAACGGTGTCCAACGGTGTCCCACGTTGTCCCACGTTGTCCCACGTTGTCCCACGGTGTCCAACGATGTCCAACGGTGTCCAACGATGTCCAACGGTGTCCCACGATGTCCAACGATGTCCAACGATGTCCAACGGTGTCCAACGGTGTCCCACGTTGTCCCACGTTGTCCCACGTTGTCCCACGGTGTCCAACGATGTCCAACGGTGTCCAACGATGTCCAACGGTGTCCCACGATGTCCAACGATGTCCAACGATGTCCAACGGTGTCCAACGGTGTCCCACGTTGTCCCACGTTGTCCCACGTTGTCCCACGGTGTCCACCGATGTCCAACGGTGTCCAACGGTGTCCAACGGTGTCCAACGATGTCCAACGGTGTCCCACGTTGTCCCACGTTGTCCCACGTTGTCCCACGGTGTCCAACGATGTCCAACGGTGTCCAACGATGTCCAACGGTGTCCCACGATGTCCAACGATGTCCAACGATGTCCAACGGTGTCCAACGGTGTCCCACGTTGTCCCACGTTGTCCCACGTTGTCCCACGGTGTCCAACGATGTCCAACGGTGTCCAACGATGTCCAACGGTGTCCCACGATGTCCAACGATGTCCAACGATGTCCAACGGTGTCCAACGGTGTCCCACGTTGTCCCACGTTGTCCCACGTTGTCCCACGTTGTCCCACGTTGTCCCACGGTGTCCAACGGTGTCCCACGATGTCCAACGGTGTCCCACGTTGTCCCACGTTGTCCCACGTTGCCCACGTTGTCCCACGTTGTCCACATTGTCCCACGTTGTCCAACGTCGTCCAACGGTGTCCAACGATGTCCAACGATGTCCAACGGTGTCCAACGGTGTCCAACGATGTCCAACGGTGTCCAACGATGTCCAACGGTGTCCCACGATGTCCAACGTCGTGCAACGGTGTCCAACGGTGTCCAACGGTGTCCAACGGTGTCCCACGTTGTCCCACGTTGTCCCACGTTGTCCCACGATGTCCAACGATGTCCAACGGTGTCCAACGGTGTCCCACGTTGTCCCACGTTGTCCCACGTTGTCCCACGTTGTCCCACGTTGTCCCACGGTGTCCAACGGTGTCCAACGGTGTCCCACGTTGTCCCACGTTGTCCCACGTTGTCCCACGGTGTCCAACGATGTCCAACGGTGTCCAACGATGTCCAACGGTGTCCCACGATGTCCAACGATGTCCAACGATGTCCAACGGTGTCCAACGGTGTCCCACGTTGTCCCACGTTGTCCCACGTTGTCCCACGTTGTCCCACGTTGTCCCACGGTGTCCAACGGTGTCCCACGATGTCCAACGGTGTCCAACGGTGTCCAACGGTGTCCCACGGTGTCCAACGATGTCCAACGGTGTCCAACGATGTCCAACGGTGTCCCACGTTGTCCCACGTTGTCCCACGTTGTCCCACGGTGTCCAACGATGTCCAACGGTGTCCAACGATGTCCAACGGTGTCCCACGATGTCCAGCGATGTCCAACGATGTCCAACGGTGTCCAACGGTGTCCCACGTTGTCCCACGTTGTCCCACGTTGTCCCACGTTGTCCCACGTTGTCCCACGGTGTCCAACGATGTCCAACGGTGTCCCACGTTGTCCAACGGTGTCCCACGTTGTCCCACGTTGTCCCACGTTGTCCCACGTTGTCCCACGTTGTCCCACGGTGTCCAACGATGTCCAACGGTGTCCCACGTTGTCCCACGTTGTCCCACGTTGTCCCACGTTGTCCCACGTTGTCCCACGGTGTCCAGCGGTGTCCAACGATGTCCAACGGTGTCCAACGGTGTCCCACGATGTCCACCGATGTCCAACGGTGTCCAACGGTGTCCAACGGTGTCCAACGGTGTCCAACGATGTCCAACGATGTCCAACGATGTCCAACGGTGTCCCACGTTGTCCCACGTTGTCCCACGTTGTCCCACGTTGTCCCACGGTGTCCAACGGTGTCCCACGTTGTCCCACGTTGTCCCACGGTGTCCAACGATGTCCAACGGTGTCCAACGGTGTCCCACGTTGTCCCACGTTGTCCCACGTTGTCCCACGGTGTCCAACGATGTCCAACGGTGTCCCACGTTGTCCAACGGTGTCCCACGTTGTCCCACGTTGTCGCACGTTGTCCCACGTTGTCCCACGTTGTCCCACGTTGTCCCACGTTGTCCCACGTTGTCCCACGTTGTCCCACGATGTCCCACGTTGTCCCACGTTGTCCCACGTTGTCCCACGTTGTCCCACGTTGTCCCACGTTGTCCCACGTTGTCCCACGTTGTCCCACGTTGTCCCACGTTGTCCCACGTTGTCCCACGTTGTCCCACGTTGTCCCACGTTGTCCCACGTTGTCCCACGTTGTCCCACGTTGTCCCACGTTGTCCCACGGTGTCCAACGGTGTCCAACGGTGTCCAACGGTGTCCAACGATGTCCAACGATGTCCAACGGTGTCCAACGGTGTCCCACGATGTCCACCGATGTCCAACGGTGTCCAACGGTGTCCAACGGTGTCCAACGGTGTCCAACGGTGTCCAACGGTGTCCCACGTTGTCCCACGTTGTCCCACGTTGTCCCACGGTGTCCAACGATGTCCAACGGTGTCCAACGATGTCCAACGGTGTCCCACGATGTCCAACGATGTCCAACGATGTCCAACGGTGTCCAACGGTGTCCCACGTTGTCCCACGTTGTCCCACGTTGTCCCACGGTGTCCAACGATGTCCAACGGTGTCCAACGATGTCCAACGATGTCCAACGATGTCCAACGGTGTCCAACGGTGTCCCACGTTGTCCCACGTTGTCCCACGTTGTCCCACGTTGTCCCACGTTGTCCCACGTTGTCCCACGATGTCCCACGTTGTCCCACGTTGTCCCACGTTGTCCCACGTTGTCCCACGTTGTCCCACGTTGTCCCACGTTGTCCCACGTTGTCCCACGATGTCCCACGTTGTCCCACGTTGTCCCACGTTGTCCCACGTTGTCCAACGTTGTCCCACGTTGTCCCACGTTGTCCCACGTTGTCCCACGTTGTCCCACGTTGTCCCACGTTGTCCCACGTTGTCCCACGTTGTCCCACGTTGTCCCACGTTGTCCCACGTTGTCCCACGTTGTCCCACGTTGTCCCACGTTGTCCCACGTTGTCCCACGTTGTCCCACGGTGTCCAACGGTGTCCAACGGTGTCCAACGGTGTCCAACGGTGTCCAACGATGTCCAACGATGTCCAACGGTGTCCAACGGTGTCCCACGATGTCCACCGATGTCCAACGGTGTCCAACGGTGTCCAACGGTGTCCAACGGTGTCCAACGGTGTCCAACGGTGTCCCACGTTGTCCCACGTTGTCCCACGTTGTCCCACGGTGTCCAACGATGTCCAACGGTGTCCAACGATGTCCAACGGTGTCCCACGATGTCCAACGATGTCCAACGATGTCCAACGGTGTCCAACGGTGTCCCACGTTGTCCCACGTTGTCCCACGTTGTCCCACGGTGTCCAACGATGTCCAACGGTGTCCAACGATGTCCAACGGTGTCCCACGATGACCAACGATGTCCAACGATGTCCAACGGTGTCCAACGGTGTCCCACGTTGTCCCACGTTGTCCCACGTTGTCCCACGGTGTCCACCGATGTCCAACGGTGTCCAACGGTGTCCAACGGTGTCCAACGATGTCCAACGGTGTCCCACGTTGTCCCACGTTGTCCCACGTTGTCCCACGGTGTCCAACGATGTCCAACGGTGTCCAACGATGTCCAACGGTGTCCCACGATGTCCAACGATGTCCAACGATGTCCAACGGTGTCCAACGGTGTCCCACGTTGTCCCACGTTGTCCCACGTTGTCCCACGGTGTCCAACGATGTCCAACGGTGTCCAACGATGTCCAACGGTGTCCCACGATGTCCAACGATGTCCAACGATGTCCAACGGTGTCCAACGGTGTCCCACGTTGTCCCACGTTGTCCCACGTTGTCCCACGGTGTCCAACGATGTCCAACGGTGTCCAACGATGTCCAACGGTGTCCCACGTTGTCCCACGTTGTCCCACGTTGTCCCACGTTGTCCCACGTTGTCCCACGGTGTCCAACGGTGTCCAACGATGTCCAACGGTGTCCAACGGTGTCCCACGATGTCCACCGATGTCCAACGGTGTCCCACGGTGTCCCACGTTGTCCCACGTTGTCCCACGTTGTCCCACGTTGTCCCACGGTGTCCAACGGTGTCCCACGTTGTCCCACGTTGTCCCACGTTGTCCCACGTTGTCCCACGTTGTCCCACGTTGTCCCACGTTGTCCCACGTTGTCCCACGTTGTCCCACGATGTCCCACGTTGTCCCACGTTGTCCCACGTTGTCCCACGTTGTCCAACGTTGTCCCACGTTGTCCCACGTTGTCCCACGTTGTCCCACGTTGTCCCACGTTGTCCCACGTTGTCCCACGTTGTCCCACGTTGTCCCACGTTGTCCCACGTTGTCCCACGTTGTCCCACGTTGTCCCACGTTGTCCCACGTTGTCCCACGTTGTCCCACGTTGTCCCACGTTGTCCCACGTTGTCCCACGGTGTCCAACGGTGTCCAACGGTGTCCAACGGTGTCCAACGGTGTCCAACGATGTCCAACGATGTCCAACCGTGTCCAACGGTGTCCCACGATGTCCACCGATGTCCAACGGTGTCCAACGGTGTCCAACGGTGTCCAACGGTGTCCAACGGTGTCCAACGGTGTCCCACGTTGTCCCACGTTGTCCCACGTTGTCCCACGGTGTCCAACGATGTCCAACGGTGTCCAACGATGTCCAACGGTGTCCCACGATGTCCAACGATGTCCAACGATGTCCAACGGTGTCCAACGGTGTCCCACGTTGTCCCACGTTGTCCCACGTTGTCCCACGGTGTCCAACGATGTCCAACGGTGTCCAACGATGTCCAACGGTGTCCCACGATGACCAACGATGTCCAACGATGTCCAACGGTGTCCAACGGTGTCCCACGTTGTCCCACGTTGTCCCACGTTGTCCCACGGTGTCCACCGATGTCCAACGGTGTCCAACGGTGTCCAACGGTGTCCAACGATGTCCAACGGTGTCCCACGTTGTCCCACGTTGTCCCACGTTGTCCCACGGTGTCCAACGATGTCCAACGGTGTCCAACGATGTCCAACGGTGTCCCACGATGTCCAACGATGTCCAACGATGTCCAACGGTGTCCAACGGTGTCCCACGTTGTCCCACGTTGTCCCACGTTGTCCCACGGTGTCCAACGATGTCCAACGGTGTCCCACGTTGTCCCACGTTGTCCCACGTTGTCCCACGTTGTCCCACGTTGTCCCACGTTGTCCCACGTTGTCCCACGGTGTCCAACGGTGTCCAACGATGTCCAACGGTGTCCAACGGTGTCCCACGATGTCCACCGATGTCCAACGGTGTCCCACGGTGTCCCACGTTGTCCCACGTTGTCCCACGTTGTCCCACGTTGTCCCACGGTGTCCAACGGTGTCCCACGTTGTCCCACGTTGTCCCACGTTGTCCCACGTTGTCCCACGTTGTCCCACGGTGTCCAACGGTGTCCAACGATGTCCAACGGTGTCCAACGGTGTCCCACGATGTCCACCGATGTCCAACGGTGTCCCACGGTGTCCCACGTTGTCCCACGTTGTCCCACGTTGTCCCACGGTGTCCAACGGTGTCCCACGTTGTCCCACGTTGTCCCACGTTGTCCCACGTTGTCCCACGATGTCCCACGTTGTCCAACGATGTCCAACGGTGTCCCACGTTGTCCCACGTTGTCCTACGTTGTCCCACGTTGTCCCACGTTGTCCCACGTTGTCCCACGTTGTCCCACGGTGTCCAACGGTGTCCAACGATGTCCAACGGTGTCCAACGGTGTCCCACGTTGTCCCACGTTGTCCCACGGTGTCCAACGATGTCCAACGGTGTCCCACGTTGTCCCACGTTGTCCCACGTTGTCCCACGTTGTCCCACGTTGTTCCATGGTTTCCCACGTTGTCCCACGATGTCCACCGATGTCCAACGGTGTCCAACGGTGTCCAACGGTGTCCCACGGTGTCCAACGATGTCCACCGGTGTCCAACGATGTCCAACGGTGTCTCACGTTGTCCCACGTTGTCCCACGTTGTCCCACGGTGTCCAACGATGTCCAACGGTGTCCAACGATGTCCCACGTTGTCCCACGTTGTCCCACGGTGTCCACCGATGTCCAACGGTGTCCAACGATGTCCAACGGTGTCCCACGATGTCCAACGATGTCCAACGATGTCCAACGATGTCCAACGGTGTCCCACGTTGTCCCACGTTGTCCAACGGTGTCCAACGGTGTCCAACGGTGTCCAACGATGTCCAACGATGTCCAACGGTGTCCAACGGTGTCCCACGTTGTCCCACGTTGTCCCACGGTGTCCAACGATGTCCAACGGTGTCCCATGTTGTCCCACGTTGTCCCACGTTGTCCCACGTTGTCCCACGTTGTTCCATGGTTTCCCACGTTGTCCCACGTTGTCCCACGTTGTCCCACGGTGTCCAACGATGTCCAACGGTGTCCAACGGTGTCCCACGGTGTCCAACGGTGTCCCACGTTGTCCCACGTTGTCCCACGTTGTCCCACGTTGTCCCACGTTGTCCAACGGTGTCCCACGGTGTCCAACGGTGTCCCACGTTGTCCCACGTTGTCCCATGTTGTCCCACGTTGTCCCACGTTGTCCCACGTTGTCCCACGTTGTCCCACGTTGTCCCACGTTGTCCCATGTTGTCCCACGTTGTCCCACGTTGTCCCACGTTGTCCCACGTTGTCCCACGTTGTCCCACGTTGTCCCACGTTGTCCCACGGTGTCCAACGGTGTCCAACGGTGTCCAACGGTGTCCAACGATGTCCAACGATGTCCAACGGTGTCCAACGGTGTCCCACGTTGTCCCACGTTGTCCCACGTTGTCCCACGTTGTCCCACGGTGTCCAACGGTGTCCATCGATTTCCAACGGTGTCCAACGGTGTCCCACGTTGTCCCACGTTGTCCCACGTTGTCCCACGATGTCCCACGTTGTCCCACGTTGTCCCACGTTGTCCCACGTTGTCCAACGGTGTCCAACGATGTCCAACGGTGTCCAACGGTGTCCCACGGTGTCCAACGGTGTCCCACGTTGTCCCACGTTGTCCCACGTTGTCCCACGTTGTCCCACGTTGTCTCACGTTGTCGCACGTTGTCCCACGTTGTCCCACGGTGTCCAACGGTGTCCCACGATGTCCAACGGTGTCCCACGTTGTCCCACGTTGTCCCACGTTGTCCCACGTTGTCCCACGTTGTCCCACATTGTCCCACGTTGTCCAACGTCGTCCAACGGTGTCCAACGATGTCCAACGATGTCCAACGGTGTCCAACGGTGTCCAACGATGTCCAACGGTGTCCAACGATGTCCAACGGTGTCCCACGATGTCCAACGTCGTGCAACGGTGTCCAACGGTGTCCAACGGTGTCCAACGGTGTCCAACGATGTCCAACGGTGTCCAACGATGTCCAACGATGTCCAACGGTGTCCCACGATGTCCAACGGTGTTCCACGTTGTCCCACGTTGTCCCACGTTGTCCCACGTTCTCCCACGTTGTCCCACGTTGTCCCACGTTGTTCCATGGTTTCCCACGGTGTCCAACGATGTCCAACGGTGTCCGACGATGTCCCACGGTGTCCAACGGTGTCCAACGGTGTCCAACGGTGTCCCACGTTGTCCCACGTTGTCCCACGGTGTCCAACGGTGTCCAACGATGTCCAACGGTGTCCAACGGTGTCCCACGATGTCCACCGATGTCCAACGGTGTCCAACGGTGTCCAACGGTGTCCCACGGTGTCCAACGATGTCCAACGGTGTCCAACGATGTCCAACGGTGTCCCACGTTGTCCCACGTTGTCCCACGTTGTCCCACGGTGTCCAACGATGTCCAACGGTGTCCAACGATGTCCAACGGTGTCCCACGATGTCCAGCGATGTCCAACGATGTCCAACGGTGTCCAACGGTGTCCCACGTTGTCCCACGTTGCCCACGTTGTCCCACGTTGTCCCACGTTGTCCCACGGTGTCCAACGATGTCCAACGGTGTCCCACGTTGTCCAACGGTGTCCCACGTTGTCCCACGTTGTCCCACGTTGTCCCACGTTGTCCCACGTTGTCCCACGGTGTCCAACGATGTCCAACGGTGTCCCACGTTGTCCCACGTTGTCCCACGTTGTCCCACGTTGTCCCACGTTGTCCCACGGTGTCCAGCGGTGTCCAGCGATGTCCAACGGTGTCCAACGGTGTCCCACGATGTCCACCGATGTCCAACGGTGTCCAACGGTGTCCAACGGTGTCCAACGGTGTACAACGGTGTCCCACGGTGTCCAACGGTGTCCAACGGTGTCCAACGGTGTCCAACGATGTCCAACGATGTCCAACGGTGTCCAACGGTGTCCCACGATGTCCACCGATGTCCAACGGTGTCCAACGGTGTCCAACGGTGTCCAACGGTGTCCAACGGTGTCCAACGGTGTCCAACGGTGTCCAACGGTGTCCAACGGTGTCCCACGGTGTCCCACGTTGTCCCACGTTGTCCCACGGTGTCCAACGATGTCCAACGGTGTCCAACGATGTCCAACGGTGTCCCACGATGTCCAACGATGTCCAACGATGTCCAACGGTGTCCAACGGTGTCCCACGTTGTCCCACGTTGTCCCACGTTGTCCCACGGTGTCCAACGATGTCCAACGGTGTCCAACGATGTCCAACGGTGTCCCACGATGTCCAACGATGTCCAACGATGTCCAACGGTGTCCAACGGTGTCCCACGTTGTCCCACGTTGTCCCACGTTGTCCCACGTTGTCCCACGTTGTCCCACGTTGTCCCACGATGTCCCACGTTGTCCCACGTTGTCCCACGTTGTCCCACGTTGTCCCACGTTGTCCCACGTTGTCCCACGTTGTCCCACGTTGTCCCACGTTGTCCCACGTTGTCCCACGTTGTCCCACGTTGTCCCACGTTGTCCCACGTTGTCCCACGTTGTCCCACGTTGTCCCACGTTGTCCCACGTTGTCCCACGTTGTCCCACGTTGTCCCACGTTGTCCCACGTTGTCCCACGTTGTCCCACGTTGTCCCACGGTGTCCAACGATGTCCAACGGTGTCCAACGATGTCCAACGGTGTCCCACGATGTCCAACGATGTCCAACGATGTCCAACGGTGTCCCACGTTGTCCCACGTTGTCCCACGTTGTCCCACGTTGTCCCACGTTGTCCCACGGTGTCCAGCGGTGTCCAACGATGTCCAACGGTGTCCAACGGTGTCCCACGATGTCCACCGATGTCCAACGGTGTCCAACGGTGTCCAACGGTGTCCAACGGTGTCCAACGATGTCCAACGATGTCCAACGATGTCCAACGGTGTCCCACGTTGTCCCACGTTGTCCCACGTTGTCCCACGTTGTCCCACGGTGTCCAACGGTGTCCCACGTTGTCCCACGTTGTCCCACGGTGTCCAACGATGTCCAACGGTGTCCAACGGTGTCCCACGGTGTCCCACGTTGTCCCACGTTGTCCCACGTTGTCCCACGTTGTCCCACGTTGGCCCACGTTGTCCCACGATGTCCCACGTTGTCCAACGATGTCCCACGGTGTCCAACGATGTCCAACGGTGTCCAACGATGTCCAACGGTGTCCCACGTTGTCCCACGTTGTCCCACGTTGTCCCACGGTGTCCAACGATGTCCAACGGTGTCCAACGATGTCCAGCGGTGTCCCACGATGTCCAACGATGTCCAACGATGTCCAACGGTGTCCAACGGTGTCCCACGTTGTCCCACGTTGTCCCACGTTGTCCCACGGTGTCCAACGATGTCCAACGGTGTCCAACGATGTCCAACGGTGTCCCACGTTGTCCCACGTTGTCCCACGTTGTCGCACGTTGTCCCACGTTGTCCCACGGTGTCCAACGGTGTCCAACGATGTCCAACGGTGTCCAACGGTGTCCCACGATGTCCACCGATGTCCAACGGTGTCCCACGGTGTCCCACGTTGTCCCACGTTGTCCCACGTTGTCCCACGTTGTCCCACGGTGTCCAACGGTGTCCCACGTTGTCCCACGTTGTCCCACGTTGTCCCACGTTGTCCCACGTTGTCCCACGTTGTCCCACGGTGTCCAACGGTGTCCAACGATGTCCAACGGTGTCCAACGGTGTCCCACGATGTCCACCGATGTCCAACGGTGTCCCACGGTGTCCCACGTTGTCCCACGTTGTCCCACGGTGTCCAACGATGTCCAACGGTGTCCCACGTTGTCCCACGTTGTCCCACGTTGTCCCACGTTGTCCCACGTTGTTCCATGGTTTCCCACGTTGTCCCACGATGTCCACCGATGTCCAACGGTGTCCAACGGTGTCCAACGGTGTCCCACGGTGTCCAACGATGTCCACCGGTGTCCAACGATGTCCAACGGTGTCTCACGTTGTCCCACGTTGTCCCACGTTGTCCCACGGTGTCCAACGATGTCCAACGGTGTCCCACGATGTCCAACGATGTCCAACGATGTCCAACGATGTCCAACGGTGTCCCACGTTGTCCCACGTTGTCCCACGTTGTCCCACGTTGTCCCACGTTGTCCCACGTTGTCCCACGTTGTCCCACGTTGTCCCACGTTGTCCCACGTTGTCCCACGTTGTCCCACGTTGTCCAACGGTGTCCCACGGTGTCCAACGGTGTCCCACGTTGTCCCACGGTGTCCAACGGTGTCCAACGATGTCCAACGGTGTCCAACGGTGTCCCACGATGTCCACCGATGTCCAACGGTGTCCCACGGTGTCCCACGTTGTCCCACGTTGTCCCACGTTGTCCCACGTTGTCCCACGTTGTCCCACGGTGTCCAACGGTGTCCAACGGTGTCCAACGGTGTCCAACGATGTCCAACGATGTCCAACGGTGTCCAACGGTGTCCCACGTTGTCCCACGTTGTCCCACGGTGTCCAACGATGTCCAACGGTGTCCCACGTTGTCCCACGTTGTCCCACGTTGTCCCACGTTGTCCCACGTTGTTCCATGGTTTCCCACGTTGTCCCACGTTGTCCCACGTTGTCCCACGGTGTCCAACGATGTCCAACGGTGTCCAACGGTGTCCCACGGTGTCCAACGGTGTCCCTCGTTGTCCCACGTTGTCCCACGTTGTCCCACGTTGTCCAACGGTGTCCCACGGTGTCCAACGGTGTCCCACGTTGTCCCACGTTGTCCCATGTTGTCCCACGTTGTCCCACGTTGTCCCACGTTGTCCCACGTTGTCCCACGTTGTCCCACGTTGTCCCACGTTGTCCCACGTTGTCCCACGTTGTCCCACGTTGTCCCACGTTGTCCCACGTTGTCCCACGTTGTCCCACGGTGTCCAGCGGTGTCCAACGATGTCCAACGGTGTCCAACGGTGTCCCACGATGTCCACCGATGTCCAACGGTGTCCAACGGTGTCCAACGGTGTCCAACGGTGTCCAACGATGTCCAACGATGTCCAACGATGTCCAACGGTGTCCCACGTTGTCCCACGTTGTCCCACGTTGTCCCACGGTGTCCAACGGTGTCCCACGTTGTCCCACGTTGTCCCACGTTGTCCCACGTTGTCGCACGTTGTCCCACGTTGTCCCACGTTGTCCCACGTTGTCCCACGATGTCCCACGTTGTCCAACGATGTCCAACGGTGTCCCACGTTGTCCCACGTTGTCCTACGTTGTCCCACGTTGTCCCACGTTGTCCCACGTTGTCCCACGTTGTCCCACGTTGTCCCACGGTGTCCAACGGTGTCCCACGTTGTCCCACGTTGTCCCACGGTGTCCAACGATGTCCAACGGTGTCCAACGGTGTCCCACGGTGTCCCACGTTGTCCCACGTTGTCCCACGTTGTCCCACGTTGTCCCACGTTGTCCCACGTTGTCCCACGATGTCCCACGTTGTCCAACGATGTCCCACGGTGTCCAACGATGTCCAACGGTGTCCCACGGTGTCCAACGATGTCCAACGGTGTCCAACGATGTCCAACGGTGTCCCACGTTGTCCCACGTTGTCCCACGTTGTCCCACGGTGTCCAACGATGTCCAACGGTGTCCAACGATGTCCAACGGTGTCCCACGATGTCCAACGATGTCCAACGATGTCCAACGGTGTCCAACGGTGTCCCACGTTGTCCCACGTTGTCCCACGTTGTCCCACGGTGTCCAACGATGTCCAACGGTGTCCAACGATGTCCAACGGTGTCCCACGTTGTCCCACGTTGTCCCACGTTGTCGCACGTTGTCCCACGTTGTCCCACGGTGTCCAACGGTGTCCAACGATGTCCAACGGTGTCCAACGGTGTCCCACGATGTCCACCGATGTCCAACGGTGTCCCACGGTGTCCCACGTTGTCCCACGTTGTCCCACGTTGTCCCACGTTGTCCCACGGTGTCCAACGGTGTCCCACGTTGTCCCACGTTGTCCCACGTTGTCCCACGTTGTCCCACGTTGTCCCACGTTTTCCCACGGTGTCCAACGGTGTCCAACGATGTCCAACGGTGTCCAACGGTGTCCCACGATGTCCACCGATGTCCAACGGTGTCCCACGGTGTCCCACGTTGTCCCACGTTGTCCCACGTTGTCCCACGGTGTCCAACGGTGTCCCACGTTGTCCCACGTTGTCCCACGTTGTCCCACGTTGTCCCACGATGTCCCACGTTGTCCAACGATGTCCAACGGTGTCCCACGTTGTCCCACGTTGTCCTACGTTGTCCCACGTTGTCCCACGTTGTCCCACGTTGTCCCACGTTGTCCCACGGTGTCCAACGGTGTCCAACGATGTCCAACGGTGTCCAACGGTGTCCCACGTTGTCCCACGTTGTCCCACGGTGTCCAACGATGTCCAACGGTGTCCCACGTTGTCCCACGTTGTCCCACGTTGTCCCACGTTGTCCCACGTTGTTCCATGGTTTCCCACGTTGTCCCACGATGTCCACCGATGTCCAACGGTGTCCAACGGTGTCCAACGGTGTCCCACGGTGTCCAACGATGTCCACCGGTGTCCAACGATGTCCAACGGTGTCTCACGTTGTCCCACGTTGTCCCACGTTGTCCCACGGTGTCCAACGATGTCCAACGGTGTCCAACGATGTCCCACGTTGTCCCACGTTGTCCCACGGTGTCCACCGATGTCCAACGGTGTCCAACGATGTCCAACGGTGTCCCACGATGTCCAACGATGTCCAACGATGTCCAACGATGTCCAACGGTGTCCCACGTTGTCCCACGTTGTCCCACGTTGTCCCACGTTGTCCCACGGTGTCCAACGGTGTCCAACGATGTCCAACGGTGTCCAACGGTGTCCCACGATGTCCACCGATGTCCAACGGTGTCCCACGGTGTCCCACGTTGTCCCACGTTGTCCCACGTTGTCCCACGTTGTCCCACGGTGTCCAACGGTGTCCCACGTTGTCCCACGTTGTCCCACGTTGTCCCACGTTGTCCCACGTTGTCCCACGTTGTTCCATGGTTTCCCACGTTGTCCCACGATGTCCACCGATGTCCAACGGTGTCCAACGGTGTCCAACGGTGTCCCACGGTGTCCAACGATGTCCACCGGTGTCCAACGATGTCCAACGGTGTCTCACGTTGTCCCACGTTGTCCCACGTTGTCCCACGGTGTCCAACGATGTCCAACGGTGTCCCACGATGTCCAACGATGTCCAACGATGTCCAACGATGTCCAACGGTGTCCCACGTTGTCCCACGTTGTCCCACGTTGTCCCACGTTGTCCCACGTTGTCCCACGTTGTCCCACGTTGTCCCACGTTGTCCCACGTTGTCCCACGTTGTCCCACGTTGTCCCACGTTGTCCAACGGTGTCCCACGGTGTCCAACGGTGTCCCACGTTGTCCCACGGTGTCCAACGGTGTCCAACGATGTCCAACGGTGTCCAACGGTGTCCCACGATGTCCACCGATGTCCAACGGTGTCCCACGGTGTCCCACGTTGTCCCACGTTGTCCCACGTTGTCCCACGTTGTCCCACGTTGTCCCACGGTGTCCAACGGTGTCCAACGGTGTCCAACGGTGTCCAACGATGTCCAACGATGTCCAACGGTGTCCAACGGTGTCCAACGGTGTCTCACGTTGTCCCACGTTGTCCCACGGTGTCCAACGATGTCCAACGGTGTCCCACGTTGTCCCACGTTGTCCCACGTTGTCCCACGTTGTCCCACGTTGTTCCATGGTTTCCCACGTTGTCCCACGTTGTCCCACGTTGTCCCACGGTGTCCAACGATGTCCAACGGTGTCCAACGGTGTCCCACGGTGTCCAACGGTGTCCCTCGTTGTCCCACGTTGTCCCACGTTGTCCCACGTTGTCCAACGGTGTCCCACGGTGTCCAACGGTGTCCCACGTTGTCCCACGTTGTCCCATGTTGTCCCACGTTGTCCCACGTTGTCCCACGTTGTCCCACGTTGTCCCACGTTGTCCCACGTTGTCCCATGTTGTCCCACGTTGTCCCACGTTGTCCCACGTTGTCCCACGTTGTCCCACGTTGTCCCACGTTGTCCCACGGTGTCCAGCGGTGTCCAACGATGTCCAACGGTGTCCAACGGTGTCCCACGATGTCCACCGATGTCCAACGGTGTCCAACGGTGTCCAACGGTGTCCAACGGTGTCCAACGATGTCCAACGATGTCCAACGATGTCCAACGGTGTCCCACGTTGTCCCACGTTGTCCCACGTTGTCCCACGGTGTCCAACGGTGTCCAACGGTGTCCCACGTTGTCCCACGTTGTCCCACGTTGTCCCACGTTGTCCCACGTTGTTCCATGGTTTCCCACGTTGTCCCACGTTGTCCCACGTTGTCCCACGGTGTCCAACGATGTCCAACGGTGTCCAACGGTGTCCCACGGTGTCCAACGGTGTCCCTCGTTGTCCCACGTTGTCCCACGTTGTCCCACGTTGTCCAACGGTGTCCCACGGTGTCCAACGGTGTCCCACGTTGTCCCACGTTGTCCCATGTTGTCCCACGTTGTCCCACGTTGTCCCACGTTGTCCCACGTTGTCCCACGTTGTCCCACGTTGTCCCACGTTGTCCCACGTTGTCCCACGTTGTCCCACGTTGTCCCACGTTGTCCCACGTTGTCCCACGTTGTCCCACGGTGTCCAGCGGTGTCCAACGATGTCCAACGGTGTCCAACGGTGTCCCACGATGTCCACCGATGTCCAACGGTGTCCAACGGTGTCCAACGGTGTCCAACGGTGTCCAACGATGTCCAACGATGTCCAACGATGTCCAACGGTGTCCCACGTTGTCCCACGTTGTCCCACGTTGTCCCACGGTGTCCAACGGTGTCCCACGTTGTCCCACGTTGTCCCACGTTGTCCCACGTTGTCGCACGTTGTCCCACGTTGTCCCACGTTGTCCCACGTTGTCCCACGATGTCCCACGTTGTCCAACGATGTCCAACGGTGTCCCACGTTGTCCCACGTTGTCCTACGTTGTCCCACGTTGTCCCACGTTGTCCCACGTTGTCCCACGTTGTCCCACGTTGTCCCACGTTGTCCCACGGTGTCCAACGGTGTCCCACGTTGTCCCACGTTGTCCCACGGTGTCCAACGATGTCCAACGGTGTCCAACGGTGTCCCACGGTGTCCCACGTTGTCCCACGTTGTCCCACGTTGTCCCACGTTGTCCCACGTTGTCCCACGTTGTCCCACGATGTCCCACGTTGTCCAACGATGTCCCACGGTGTCCAACGATGTCCAACGGTGTCCCACGGTGTCCAACGATGTCCAACGGTGTCCAACGATGTCCAACGGTGTCCCACGTTGTCCCACGTTGTCCCACGTTGTCCCACGTTGTCCCACGGTGTCCAACGGTGTCCAACGATGTCCAACGGTGTCCAACGGTGTCCCACGATGTCCAACGGTGTCCCACGTTGTCCCACGTTGTCCCACGTTGTCCCACGGTGTCCAACGGTGTCCCACGTTGTCCCACGTTGTCCCACGTTGTCCCACGTTGTCGCACGTTGTCCCACGTTGTCCCACGTTGTCCCACGATGTCCCACGTTGTCCAACGATGTCCAACGGTGTCCCACGTTGTCCCACGTTGTCCTACGTTGTCCCACGTTGTCCCACGTTGTCCCACGTTGTCCCACGTTGTCCCACGTTGTCCCACGTTGTCCCACGTTGTCCCACGGTGTCCAACGGTGTCCCACGTTGTCCCACGGTGTCCAACGATGTCCAACGGTGTCCAACGATGTCCAACGGTGTCCCACGATGTCCAACGATGTCCAACGATGTCCAACGGTGTCCAACGGTGTCCCACGTTGTCCCACGTTGTCCCACGTTGTCCCACGGTGTCCAACGATGTCCAACGGTGTCCAACGATGTCCAACGGTGTCCCACGTTGTCCCACGTTGTCCCACGTTGTCGCACGTTGTCCCACGTTGTCCCACGGTGTCCAACGATGTCCAACGATGTCCAACGGTGTCCAACGGTGTCCCACGATGTCCACCGATGTCCAACGGTGTCCCACGGTGTCCCACGTTGTCCCACGTTGTCCCACGTTGTCCCACGTTGTCCCACGGTGTCCAACGGTGTCCCACGTTGTCCAACGTTGTCCCACGTTGTCCCACGTTGTCCCACGTTGTCCCACGTTTTCCCACGGTGTCCAACGGTGTCCAACGATGTCCAACGGTGTCCAACGGTGTCCCACGATGTCCACCGATGTCCAACGGTGTCCCACGGTGTCCCACGTTGTCCCACGTTGTCCCACGTTGTCCCACGGTGTCCAACGGTGTCCCACGTTGTCCCACGTTGTCCCACGTTGTCCCACGTTGTCCCACGATGTCCCACGTTGTCCAACGATGTCCAACGGTGTCCCACGTTGTCCCACGTTGTCCTACGTTGTCCCACGTTGTCCCACGTTGTCCCACGTTGTCCCACGTTGTCCCACGGTGTCCAACGGTGTCCAACGATGTCCAACGGTGTCCAACGGTGTCCCACGTTGTCCCACGTTGTCCCACGGTGTCCAACGATGTCCAACGGTGTCCCACGTTGTCCCACGTTGTCCCACGTTGTCCCACGTTGTCCCACGTTGTTCCATGGTTTCCCACGTTGTCCCACGATGTCCACCGATGTCCAACGGTGTCCAACGGTGTCCAACGGTGTCCCACGGTGTCCAACGATGTCCACCGGTGTCCAACGATGTCCAACGGTGTCTCACGTTGTCCCACGTTGTCCCACGTTGTCCCACGGTGTCCAACGATGTCCAACGGTGTCCAACGATGTCCCACGTTGTCCCACGTTGTCCCACGGTGTCCACCGATGTCCAACGGTGTCCAACGATGTCCAACGGTGTCCCACGATGTCCAACGATGTCCAACGATGTCCAACGATGTCCAACGGTGTCCCACGTTGTCCCACGTTGTCCCACGTTGTCCCACGTTGTCCCACGTTGTCCCACGTTGTCCCACGTTGTCCCACGTTGTCCCACGTTGTCCCACGTTGTCCCACGTTGTCCCACGTTGTCCAACGGTGTCCCACGGTGTCCAACGGTGTCCCACGTTGTCCCACGTTGTCCCATGTTGTCCCACGTTGTCCCACGTTGTCCCACGTTGTCCCACGTTGTCCAACGGTGTCCCGCGGTGTCCAACGATGTCCAACGGTGTCCAACGATGTCCAACGGTGTCCCACGTTGTTCCACGTTGTCCCACGTTGTCCCACGTTGTCCCACGTTGTCCCACGGTGTCCAACGGTGTCCAACGGTGTCCAGCGGTGTCCAACGATGTCCAACGATGTCCAACGGTGTCCAACGGTGTCCCACGTTGTCCCACGTTGTCCCACGGTGTCCAACGATGTCCAACGGTGTCCCACGTTGTCCCACGTTGTCCCACGTTGTCCCACGTTGTCCCACGTTGTTCCATGGTTTCCCACGTTGTCCCACGTTGTCCCACGTTGTCCCACGGTGTCCAACGATGTCCAACGGTGTCCAACGGTGTCCCACGGTGTCCAACGGTGTCCCACGTTGTCCCACGTTGTCCCACGTTGTCCCACGTTGTCCCACGTTGTCCCACGGTGTCCCACGGTGTCCAACGGTGTCCCACGTTGTCCCACGTTGTCCCATGTTGTCCCACGTTGTCCCACGTTGTCCCACGTTGTCCCACGTTGTCCCACGTTGTCCCACGTTGTCCCACGTTGTCCCACGTTGTCCCACGTTGTCCCACGTTGTCCCACGTTGTCCCACGTTGTCCCACGTTGTCCCACGGTGTCCAACGGTGTCCAACGGTGTCCAACGGTGTCCAACGATGTCCAACGATGTCCAACGGTGTCCAACGGTGTCCCACGTTGTCCCACGTTGTCCCACGTTGTCCCACGTTGTCCCACGTTGTCCCACGTTGTCCCACGTTGTCCCACGTTGTCCCACGGTGTCCAACGGTGTCCCACGATGTCCAACGGTGTCCCACGTTGTCCCACGTTGTCCCACGTTGTCCCACATTGTCCCACGTTGTCCAACGTCGTCCAACGGTGTCCAACGATGTCCAACGATGTCCAACGGTGTCCAACGGTGTCCAACGATGTCCAACGGTGTCCAACGATGTCCAACGGTGTCCCACGATGTCCAACGTCGTGCAACGGTGTCCAACGGTGTCCAACGGTGTCCAACGGTGTCCAACGATGTCCAACGGTGTCCAACGATGTCCAACGATGTCCAACGGTGTCCCACGATGTCCAACGGTGTTCCACGTTGTCCCACGTTGTCCCACGTTGTCCCACGTTGTCCCACGGTGTCCAACGGTGTCCCACGATGTCCAACGGTGTCCCACGTTGTCCCACGTTGTCCCACGTTGTCCGACGTTGTCCCACGTTGTCCCACATTGTCCCACGTTGTCCAACGTCGTCCAACGGTGTCCAACGATGTCCAACGATGTCCAACGGTGTCCAACGGTGTCCAACGATGTCCAACGGTGTCCAACGATGTCCAACGGTGTCCAACGGTGTCCAACGATGTCCAACGGTGTCCAACGATGTCCCACGTTGTCCCACGTTGTCCCACGGTGTCCACCGATGTCCAACGGTGTCCAACGATGTCCAACGGTGTCCCACGATGTCCAACGATGTCCAACGATGTCCAACGATGTCCAACGGTGTCCCACGTTGTCCCACGTTGTCCCACGGTGTCCAACGATGTCCAACGGTGTCCCACGTTGTCCCACGTTGTCCCACGTTGTCCCACGTTGTCCCACGTTGTTCCATGGTTTCCCACGTTGTCCCACGTTGTCCCACGTTGTCCCACGGTGTCCAACGATGTCCAACGGTGTCCAACGGTGTCCCACGGTGTCCAACGGTGTCCCACGTTGTCCCACGTTGTCCCACGTTGTCCCACGTTGTCCCACGTTGTCCAACGGTGTCCCACGGTGTCCAACGGTGTCCCACGTTGTCCCACGTTGTCCCATGTTGTCCCACGTTGTCCCACGTTGTCCCTCGTTGTCCCACGTTGTCCCACGTTGTCCCACGTTGTCCCATGTTGTCCCACGTTGTCCCACGTTGTCCCACGTTGTCCCACGTTGTCCCACGTTGTCCCACATTGTCCCACGTTGTCCAACGTCGTCCAACGGTGTCCAACGATGTCCAACGATGTCCAACGGTGTCCAACGGTGTCCAACGATGTCCAACGGTGTCCAACGGTGTCCAACGGTGTCCAACGGTGTCCCACGGTGTCCAACGGTGTCCCACGTTGTCCCACGTTGTCCCATGTTGTCCCACGTTGTCCCACGTTGTCCCTCGTTGTCCCACGTTGTCCCACGTTGTCCCACGTTGTCCCATGTTGTCCCACGTTGTCCCACGTTGTCCCACGTTGTCCCACGTTGTCCCACGTTGTCCCACATTGTCCCACGTTGTCCAACGTCGTCCAACGGTGTCCAACGATGTCCAACGATGTCCAACGGTGTCCAACGGTGTCCAACGATGTCCAACGGTGTCCAACGATGTCCAACGGTGTCCCACGATGTCCAACGTCGTGCAACGGTGTCCAACGGTGTCCAACGGTGTCCAACGGTGTCCAACGATGTCCAACGGTGTCCAACGATGTCCAACGATGTCCAACGGTGTCCCACGATGTCCCACGTTCTCCCACGTTGTCCCACGTTGTCCCACGTTGTTCCATGGTTTCCCACGGTGTCCAACGATGTCCAACGGTGTCCGACGATGTCCCACGGTGTCCAACGGTGTCCAACGGTGTCCAACGGTGTCCCACGTTGTCCCACGTTGTCCCACGGTGTCCAACGGTGTCCAACGATGTCCAACGGTGTCCAACGGTGTCCCACGATGTCCACCGATGTCCAACGGTGTCCAACGGTGTCCAACGGTGTCCCACGGTGTCCAACGATGTCCAACGGTGTCCAACGATGTCCAACGGTGTCCCACGTTGTCCCACGTTGTCCCACGTTGTCCCACGGTGTCCAACGATGTCCAACGGTGTCCAACGATGTCCAACGGTGTCCCACGATGTCCAGCGATGTCCAACGATGTCCAACGGTGTCCAACGGTGTCCCACGTTGTCCCACGTTGTCCCACGTTGTCCCACGTTGTCCCACGTTGTCCCACGGTGTCCCACGATGTCCAACGGTGTCCCACGTTGTCCAACGGTGTCCCACGTTGTCCCACGTTGTCCCACGTTGTCCCACGTTGTCCCACGTTGTCCCACGGTGTCCAACGATGTCCAACGGTGTCCCACGTTGTCCCACGTTGTCCCACGTTGTCCCACGTTGTCCCACGTTGTCCCACGGTGTCCAGCGGTGTCCAACGATGTCCAACGGTGTCCAACGGTGTCCCACGATGTCCACCGATGTCCAACGGTGTCCAACGGTGTCCAACGGTGTCCAACGGTGTCCAACGATGTCCCACGTTGTCCCACGTTGTCCCACGATGTCCCACGTTGTCCCACGTTGTCCCACGTTGTCCCACGTTGTCCCACGTTGTCCCACGTTGTCCCACGTTGTCCCACGTTGTCCCACGTTGTCCCACGTTGTCCCACGTTGTCCCACGTTGTCCCACGTTGTCCCACGTTGTCCCACGTTGTCCCACGTTGTCCCACGTTGTCCCACGTTGTCCCACGTTGTCCCACGTTGTCCCACGGTGTCCAACGGTGTCCAACGGTGTCCAACGGTGTCCAACGATGTCCAACGATGTCCAACGGTGTCCAACGGTGTCCCACGATGTCCACCGATGTCCAACGGTGTCCAACGGTGTCCAACGGTGTCCAACGGTGTCCAACGGTGTCCAACGGTGTCCCACGTTGTCCCACGTTGTCCCACGTTGTCCCACGGTGTCCAACGATGTCCAACGGTGTCCAACGATGTCCAACGGTGTCCCACGATGTCCAACGATGTCCAACGATGTCCAACGGTGTCCAACGGTGTCCCACGTTGTCCCACGTTGTCCCACGTTGTCCCACGTTGTCCCACGTTGTCCCACGTTGTCCCACGATGTCCCACGTTGTCCCACGTTGTCCCACGTTGTCCCACGTTGTCCCACGTTGTCCCACGTTGTCCCACGTTGTCCCACGTTGTCCCACGTTGTCCCACGATGTCCCACGTTGTCCCACGTTGTCCCACGTTGTCCCACGTTGTCCCACGTTGTCCCACGTTGTCCCACGTTGTCCCACGTTGTCCCACGTTGTCCCACGTTGTCCCACGTTGTCCCACGTTGTCCCACGTTGTCCCACGTTGTCCCACGTTGTCCCACGTTGTCCCACGTTGTCCCACGTTGTCCCACGTTGTCCCACGTTGTCCCACGTTGTCCCACGTTGTCCCACGTTGTCCCACGTTGTCCCACGTTGTCCCACGGTGTCCAACGGTGTCCAACGGTGTCCAACGGTGTCCAACGATGTCCAACGATGTCCAACGGTGTCCAACGGTGTCCCACGATGTCCACCGATGTCCAACGGTGTCCAACGGTGTCCAACGGTGTCCAACGGTGTCCAACGGTGTCCAACGGTGTCCCACGTTGTCCCACGTTGTCCCACGTTGTCCCACGGTGTCCAACGATGTCCAACGGTGTCCAACGATGTCCAACGGTGTCCCACGATGTCCAACGATGTCCAACGATGTCCAACGATGTCCAACGATGTCCAACGGTGTCCAACGGTGTCCCACGTTGTCCCACGTTGTCCCACGTTGTCCCACGGTGTCCACCGATGTCCAACGGTGTCCAACGGTGTCCAACGGTGTCCAACGATGTCCAACGGTGTCCCACGTTGTCCCACGTTGTCCCACGTTGTCCCACGGTGTCCAACGATGTCCAACGGTGTCCAACGATGTCCAACGGTGTCCCACGATGTCCAACGATGTCCAACGATGTCCAACGGTGTCCAACGGTGTCCCACGTTGTCCCACGTTGTCCCACGTTGTCCCACGTTGTCCCACGTTGTCCCACGGTGTCCAACGATGTCCAACGGTGTCCCACGTTGTCCCACGTTGTCCCACGTTGTCCCACGTTGTCCCACGTTGTCCCACGTTGTCCCACGTTGTCCCACGTTGTCCCACGTTGTCCCACGGTGTCCAACGGTGTCCCACGATGTCCAACGGTGTCCCACGTTGTCCCACGTTGTCCCACGTTGTCCCACGTTGTCCCACGTTGTCCCACATTGTCCCACGTTGTCCAACGTCGTCCAACGGTGTCCAACGATGTCCAACGATGTCCAACGGTGTCCAACGGTGTCCAACGATGTCCAACGGTGTCCAACGATGTCCAACGGTGTCCCACGATGTCCAACGTCGTGCAACGGCGTCCAACGGTGTCCAACGGTGTCCAACGGTGTCCAACGATGTCCAACGGTGTCCAACGATGTCCAACGATGTCCAACGGTGTCCCACGATGTCCAACGGTGTTCCACGTTGTCCCACGTTGTCCCACGTTGTCCCACGTTCTCCCACGTTGTCCCACGTTGTCCCACGTTGTTCCATGGTTTCCCACGGTGTCCAACGATGTCCAACGGTGTCCGACGATGTCCCACGGTGTCCAACGGTGTCCAACGGTGTCCAACGGTGTCCCACGTTGTCCCACGTTGTCCCACGGTGTCCAACGGTGTCCAACGATGTCCAACGGTGTCCAACGGTGTCCCACGATGTCCACCGATGTCCAACGGTGTCCAACGGTGTCCAACGGTGTCCCACGGTGTCCAACGATGTCCAACGGTGTCCAACGATGTCCAACGGTGTCCCACGTTGTCCCACGTTGTCCCACGTTGTCCCACGGTGTCCAACGATGTCCAACGGTGTCCAACGATGTCCAACGGTGTCCCACGATGTCCAGCGATGTCCAACGATGTCCAACGGTGTCCAACGGTGTCCCACGTTGTCCCACGTTGTCCCACGTTGTCCCACGTTGTCCCACGTTGTCCCACGGTGTCCAACGATGTCCAACGGTGTCCCACGTTGTCCAACGGTGTCCCACGTTGTCCCACGTTGTCCCACGTTGTCCCACGTTGTCCCACGTTGTCCCACGGTGTCCAACGATGTCCAACGGTGTCCAACGGTGTCCCACGATGTCCACCGATGTCCAACGGTGTCCAACGGTGTCCAACGGTGTCCCACGGTGTCCAACGATGTCCAACGGTGTCCAACGATGTCCAACGGTGTCCCACGTTGTCCCACGTTGTCCCACGTTGTCCCACGGTGTCCAACGATGTCCAACGGTGTCCCACGTTGTCCAACGGTGTCCCACGTTGTCCACCGATGTCCAACGGTGTCCAACGGTGTCCAACGGTGTCCAACGGTGTCCAACGGTGTCCAACGGTGTCCCACGTTGTCCCACGTTGTCCCACGTTGTCCCCTGGTGTCCAACGATGTCCAACGGTGTCCAACGATGTCCAACGGTGTCCCACGTTGTCCCACGTTGTCCCACGTTGTCCCACGGTGTCCAACGATGTCCAACGGTGTCCCACGTTGTCCAACGGTGTCCCACGTTGTCCACCGATGTCCAACGGTGTCCAACGGTGTCCAACGGTGTCCAACGGTGTCCAACGATGTCCAACGGTGTCCCACGTTGTCCAACGGTGTCCCACGTTGTCCAACGTTGTCGCACGTTGTCCCACGTTGTCCCACGTTGTCCCACGTTGTCCCACGTTGTCCCACGTTGTCCCACGTTGTCCCACGATGTCCCACGTTGTCCCACGTTGTCCCACGTTGTCCCACGTTGTCCCACGTTGTCCCACGTTGTCCCACGTTGTCCCACGTTGTCCCACGTTGTCCCACGTTGTCCCACGTTGTCCCACGTTGTCCCACGTTGTCCCACGTTGTCCCACGTTGTCCCACGTTGTCCCACGTTGTCCCACGTTGTCCCACGGTGTCCAACGGTGTCCAACGGTGTCCAACGGTGTCCAACGATGTCCAACGATGTCCAACGGTGTCCAACGGTGTCCCACGATGTCCACCGATGTCCAACGGTGTCCAACGGTGTCCAACGGTGTCCAACGGTGTCCAACGGTGTCCAACGGTGTCCCACGTTGTCCCACGTTGTCCCACGTTGTCCCCTGGTGTCCAACGATGTCCAACGGTGTCCAACGATGTCCAACGGTGTCCCACGATGTCCAACGATGTCCAACGATGTCCAACGGTGTCCAACGGTGTCCCACGTTGTCCCACGTTGTCCCACGTTGTCCCACGGTGTCCAACGATGTCCAACGGTGTCCAACGATGTCCAACGGTGTCCCACGATGTCCAACGATGTCCAACGATGTCCAACGGTGTCCAACGGTGTCCCACGTTGTCCCACGTTGACCCACGTTGTCCCACGTTGTCCCACGTTGTCCCACGTTGTCCCACGATGTCCCACGTTGTCCCACGTTGTCCCACGTTGTCCCACGTTGTCCCACGTTGTCCCACGTTGTCCCACGTTGTCCCACGTTGTCCCACGTTGTCCCACGATGTCCCACGTTGTCCCACGTCGTCCCACGTTGTCCCACGTTGTCCCACGTTGTCCCACGTTGTCCCACGTTGTCCCACGATGTCCCACGTTGTCCCACGTTGTCCCACGTTGTCCCACGTTGTCCCACGTTGTCCCACGTTGTCCCACGTTGTCCCACGTTGTCCCACGTTGTCCCACGTTGTCCCACGTTGTCCCACGTTGTCCCACGTTGTCCCACGTTGTCCCACGTTGTCCCACGTTGTCCCACGTTGTCCCACGTTGTCCCACGTTGTCCCACGTTGTCCCACGTTGTCCCACGTTGTCCCACGTTGTCCCACGTTGTCCCACGTTGTCCCACGGTGTCCAACGGTGTCCAACGGTGTCCAACGGTGTCCAACGATGTCCAACGATGTCCAACGGTGTCCAACGGTGTCCCACGATGTCCACCGATGTCCAACGGTGTCCAACGGTGTCCAACGGTGTCCAACGGTGTCCAACGGTGTCCAACGGTGTCCCACGTTGTCCCACGTTGTCCCACGTTGTCCCACGGTGTCCAACGATGTCCAACGGTGTCCAACGATGTCCAACGGTGTCCCACGATGTCCAACGATGTCCAACGATGTCCAACGGTGTCCAACGGTGTCCCACGTTGTCCCACGTTGTCCCACGTTGTCCCACGGTGTCCAACGATGTCCAACGGTGTCCAACGATGTCCAACGGTGTCCCACGATGTCCAACGATGTCCAACGATGTCCAACGGTGTCCAACGGTGTCCCACGTTGTCCCACGTTGTCCCACGTTGTCCCACGGTGTCCACCGATGTCCAACGGTGTCCAACGGTGTCCAACGGTGTCCAACGATGTCCAACGGTGTCCCACGTTGTCCCACGTTGTCCCACGTTGTCCCACGGTGTCCAACGATGTCCAACGGTGTCCAACGATGTCCAACGGTGTCCCACGATGTCCAACGATGTCCAACGATGTCCAACGGTGTCCAACGGTGTCCCACGTTGTCCCACGTTGTCCCACGTTGTCCCACGGTGTCCAACGATGTCCAACGGTGTCCAACGATGTCCAACGGTGTCCCACGTTGTCCCACGTTGTCCCACGTTGTCCCACGTTGTCCCACGTTGTCCCACGGTGTCCAACGGTGTCCAACGATGTCCAACGGTGTCCAACGGTGTCCCACGATGTCCACCGATGTCCAACGGTGTCCCACGTTGTCCCACGTTGTCCCACGTTGTCCCACGTTGTCCCACGTTGTCCCACGTTGTCCCACGTTGTCCCACGTTGTCCCACGTTGTCCCACGTTGTCCCACGGTGTCCAACGGTGTCCCACGATGTCCAACGGTGTCCCACGTTGTCCCACGTTGTCCCACGTTGTCCCACGTTGTCCCACGTTGTCCCACATTGTCCCACGTTGTCCAACGTCGTCCAACGGTGTCCAACGATGTCCAACGATGTCCAACGGTGTCCAACGGTGTCCAACGATGTCCAACGGTGTCCAACGATGTCCAACGGTGTCCCACGATGTCCAACGTCGTGCAACGGCGTCCAACGGTGTCCAACGGTGTCCAACGGTGTCCAACGATGTCCAACGGTGTCCAACGATGTCCAACGATGTCCAACGGTGTCCCACGATGTCCAACGGTGTTCCACGTTGTCCCACGTTGTCCCACGTTGTCCCACGTTCTCCCACGTTGTCCCACGTTGTCCCACGTTGTTCCATGGTTTCCCACGGTGTCCAACGATGTCCAACGGTGTCCGACGATGTCCCACGGTGTCCAACGGTGTCCAACGGTGTCCAACGGTGTCCAACGGTGTCCAACGGTGTCCCACGTTGTCCCACGTTGTCCCACGGTGTCCAACGGTGTCCAACGATGTCCAACGGTGTCCAACGGTGTCCCACGATGTCCACCGATGTCCAACGGTGTCCAACGGTGTCCAACGGTGTCCCACGGTGTCCAACGATGTCCAACGGTGTCCAACGATGTCCAACGGTGTCCCACGTTGTCCCACGTTGTCCCACGTTGTCCCACGGTGTCCAACGATGTCCAACGGTGTCCAACGATGTCCAACGGTGTCCCACGATGTCCAGCGATGTCCAACGATGTCCAACGGTGTCCAACGGTGTCCCACGTTGGCCCACGTTGTCCCACGTTGTCCCACGTTGTCCCACGTTGTCCCACGGTGTCCAACGATGTCCAACGGTGTCCCACGTTGTCCAACGGTGTCCCACGTTGTCCCACGTTGTCCCACGTTGTCCCACGTTGTCCCACGTTGTCCCACGGTGTCCAACGATGTCCAACGGTGTCCCACGTTGTCCCACGTTGTCCCACGTTGTCCCACGTTGTCCCACGTTGTCCCACGGTGTCCAGCGGTGTCCAACGATGTCCAACGGTGTCCAACGGTGTCCAACGGTGTCCAACGATGTCCAACGATGTCCAACGGTGTCCAACGGTGTCCCACGATGTCCACCGATGTCCAACGGTGTCCAACGGTGTCCAACGGTGTCCAACGGTGTCCAACGGTGTCCAACGGTGTCCAACGGTGTCCAACGGTGTCCAACGGTGTCCCACGTTGTCCCACGTTGTCCCACGTTGTCCCACGGTGTCCAACGATGTCCAACGGTGTCCAACGATGTCCAACGGTGTCCCACGATGTCCAACGATGTCCAACGATGTCCAACGGTGTCCAACGGTGTCCCACGTTGTCCCACGTTGTCCCACGTTGTCCCACGGTGTCCAACGATGTCCAACGGTGTCCAACGATGTCCAACGGTGTCCCACGATGTCCAACGATGTCCAACGATGTCCAACGGTGTCCAACGGTGTCCCACGTTGTCCCACGTTGTCCCACGTTGTCCCACGTTGTCCCACGTTGTCCCACGTTGTCCCACGTTGTCCCACGTTGTCCCACGATGTCCCACGTTGTCCCACGTTGTCCCACGTTGTCCCACGTTGTCCCACGTTGTCCCACGTTGTCCCACGTTGTCCCACGTTGTCCCACGTTGTCCCACGATGTCCCACGTTGTCCCACGTTGTCCCACGTTGTCCCACGTTGTCCCACGTTGTCCCACGTTGTCCCACGTTGTCCCACGTTGTCCCACGTTGTCCCACGGTGTCCAACGGTGTCCAACGGTGTCCAACGGTGTCCAACGATGTCCAACGATGTCCAACGGTGTCCAACGGTGTCCCACGATGTCCACCGATGTCCAACAGTGTCCAACGGTGTCCAACGGTGTCCAACGGTGTCCAACGGTGTCCAACGGTGTCCCACGTTGTCCCACGTTGTCCCACGTTGTCCCACGGTGTCCAACGATGTCCAACGGTGTCCAACGATGTCCAACGGTGTCCCACGATGTCCAACGATGTCCAACGATGTCCAACGGTGTCCAACGGTGTCCCACGTTGTCCCACGTTGTCCCACGTTGTCCCACGGTGTCCAACGATGTCCAACGGTGTCCAACGATGTCCAACGGTGTCCCACGATGTCCAACGATGTCCAACGATGTCCAACGGTGTCCAACGGTGTCCCACGTTGTCCCACGTTGTCCCACGTTGTCCCACGGTGTCCACCGATGTCCAACGGTGTCCAACGGTGTCCAACGGTGTCCAACGATGTCCAACGGTGTCCCACGTTGTCCCACGTTGTCCCACGTTGTCCCACGGTGTCCAACGATGTCCAACGGTGTCCAACGATGTCCAACGGTGTCCCACGATGTCCAACGATGTCCAACGATGTCCAACGGTGTCCAACGGTGTCCCACGTTCTCCCACGATGTCCAACGATGTCCAACGGTGTCCAACGGTGTCCCACGTTGTCCCACGTTGTCCCACGGTGTCCAACGATGTCCAACGGTGTCCCACGTTGTCCCACGTTGTCCCACGTTGTCCCACGTTGTTCCATGGTTTCCCACGTTGTCCCACGTTGTCCCACGTTGTCCCACGGTGTCCAACGATGTCCAACGGTGTCCAACGGTGTCCAACGATGTCCAACGATGTCCAACGGTGTCCAACGGTGTCCCACGTTGTCCCACGTTGTCCCACGTTGTCCCACGTTGTCCCACGGTGTCCAACGGTGTCCATCGATTTCCAACGGTGTCCAACGGTGTCCCACGTTGTCCCACGTTGTCCCACGTTGTCCCACGGTGTCCAACGGTGTCCAACGGTGTCCAACGGTGTCCAACGATGTCCAACGATGTCCAACGGTGTCCAACGGTGTCCCACGTTGTCCCACGTTGTCCCACGTTGTCCCACGTTGTCCCACGGTGTCCAACGGTGTCCATCGATTTCCAACGGTGTCCAACGGTGTCCCACGTTGTCCCACGTTGTCCCACGTTGTCCCACGATGTCCCACGTTGTCCCACGTTGTCCCACGTTGTCCCACGTTGTCCAACGGTGTCCAACGATGTCCAACGGTGTCCAACGGTGTCCCACGGTGTCCAACGGTGTCCCACGTTGTCCCACGTTGTCCCACGTTGTCCCACGTTGTCCCACGTTGTCCCACGTTGTCCCACGTTGTCCCACGTTGTCCCACGGTGTCCAACGGTGTCCCACGATGTCCAACGGTGTCCCACGTTGTCCCACGTTGTCCCATGTTGTCCCACGTTGTCCCACGTTGTCCCACATTTTCCCACGTTGTCCAACGTCGTCCAACGGTGTCCAACGATGTCCAACGGTGTCCAACGGTGTCCAACGATGTCCAACGGTGTCCAACGATGTCCAACGGTGTCCCACGATGTCCAACGTCGTGCAACGGTGTCCAACGGTGTCCAACGGTGTCCAACGGTGTCCAACGATGTCCAACGGTGTCCAACGATGTCCAACGATGTCCAACGGTGTCCCACGATGTCCAACGGTGTTCCACGTTGTCCCACGTTGTCCCACGTTGTCCCACGTTCTCCCACGTTGTCCCACGTTGTCCCACGTTGTTCCATGGTTTCCCACGGTGTCCAACGATGTCCAACGGTGTCCGACGATGTCCCACGGTGTCCAACGGTGTCCAACGGTGTCCAACGGTGTCCCACGTTGTCCCACGTTGTCCCACGGTGTCCAACGGTGTCCAACGATGTCCAACGGTGTCCAACGGTGTCCCACGATGTCCACCGATGTCCAACGGTGTCCAACGGTGTCCAACGGTGTCCCACGGTGTCCAACGATGTCCAACGGTGTCCAACGATGTCCAACGGTGTCCCACGTTGTCCCACGTTGTCCCACGTTGTCCCACGGTGTCCAACGATGTCCAACGGTGTCCAACGATGTCCAACGGTGTCCCACGATGTCCAGTGATGTCCAACGATGTCCAACGGTGTCCAACGGTGTCCCACGTTGTCCCACGTTGTCCCACGTTGTCCCACGTTGTCCCACGTTGTCCCACGGTGTCCAACGATGTCCAACGGTGTCCCACGTTGTCCAACGGTGTCCCACGTTGTCCCACGTTGTCCCACGTTGTCCCACGTTGTCCCACGTTGTCCCACGGTGTCCAACGATGTCCAACGGTGTCCCACGTTGTCCCACGTTGTCCCACGGTGTCCCACGTTGTCCCACGTTGTCCCACGGTGTCCAGCGGTGTCCAACGATGTCCAACGGTGTCCAACGGTGTCCCACGATGTCCACCGATGTCCAACGGTGTCCAACGGTGTCCAACGGTGTCCAACGGTGTCCAACGGTGTCCAACGATGTCCAACGATGTCCAACGATGTCCAACGGTGTCCCACGTTGTCCCACGTTGTCCCACGTTGTCCCACGGTGTCCAACGGTGTCCCACGTTGTCCCACGTTGTCCCACGTTGTCCCACGTTGTCGCACGTTGTCCCACGTTGTCCCACGTTGTCCCACGTTGTCCCACGATGTCCCACGTTGTCCAACGATGTCCAACGGTGTCCCACGTTGTCCCACGTTGTCCCACGTTGTCCCACGGTGTCCAACGGTGTCCCACGTTGTCCCACGTTGTCCCACGTTGTCCCACGTTGTCGCACGTTGTCCCACGTTGTCCCACGTTGTCCCACGTTGTCCCACGATGTCCCACGTTGTCCAACGATGTCCAACGGTGTCCCACGTTGTCCCACGTTGTCCCACGATGTCCCACGTTGTCCAACGATGTCCCACGGTGTCCAACGATGTCCAACGGAGTCCAACGATGTCCAACGGTGTCCCACGTTGTCCCACGTTGTCCCACGTTGTCCCACGTTGTCCCACGTTGTCCCACGTTGTCCCACGTTGTCCCACGTTGTCCCACGATGTCCCACGATGTCCAACGGTGTCCAACGGTGTCCAACGATGTCCAACGGTGTCCAACGGTGTCCCACGATGTCCACCGATGCCCAACGGTGTCCCACGTTGTCCCACGTTGTCCCACGTTGTCCCACGTTGTCCCACGTTGTCCCACGTTGTCCCACGTTGTCCCACGTTGTCCCACGGTGTCCAACGGTGTCCCACGATGTCCAACGGTGTCCCACGTTGTCCCACGTTGTCCCACGTTGTCCCACGTTGTCCCACGTTGTCCCACATTGTCCCACGTTGTCCAACGTCGTCCAACGGTGTCCAACGATGTCCAACGATGTCCAACGGTGTCCAACGGTGTCCAACGATGTCCAACGGTGTCCAACGATGTCCAACGGTGTCCCACGATGTCCAACGTCGTGCAACGGCGTCCAACGGTGTCCAACGGTGTCCAACGGTGTCCAACGATGTCCAACGGTGTCCAACGATGTCCAACGATGTCCAACGGTGTCCCACGATGTCCAACGGTGTTCCACGTTGTCCCACGTTGTCCCACGTTGTCCCACGTTCTCCCACGTTGTCCCACGTTGTCCCACGTTGTTCCATGGTTTCCCACGGTGTCCAACGATGTCCAACGGTGTCCGACGATGTCCCACGGTGTCCAACGGTGTCCAACGGTGTCCAACGGTGTCCCACGTTGTCCCACGTTGTCCCACGGTGTCCAACGGTGTCCAACGATGTCCAACGGTGTCCAACGGTGTCCCACGATGTCCACCGATGTCCAACGGTGTCCAACGGTGTCCAACGGTGTCCAACGGTGTCCAACGATGTCCAACGATGTCCAACGATGTCCAACGGTGTCCCACGTTGTCCCACGTTGTCCCACGTTGTCCCACGGTGTCCAACGGTGTCCCACGTTGTCCCACGTTGTCCCACGTTGTCCCACGTTGTCGCACGTTGTCCCACGTTGTCCCACGTTGTCCCACGTTGTCCCACGATGTCCCACGTTGTCCAACGATGTCCAACGGTGTCCCACGTTGTCCCACGTTGTCCCACGTTGTCCCACGGTGTCCAACGGTGTCCCACGTTGTCCCACGTTGTCCCACGTTGTCCCACGTTGTCGCACGTTGTCCCACGTTGTCCCACGTTGTCCCACGTTGTCCCACGATGTCCCACGTTGTCCAACGATGTCCAACGGTGTCCCACGTTGTCCCACGTTGTCCCACGATGTCCCACGTTGTCCAACGATGTCCCACGGTGTCCAACGATGTCCAACGGAGTCCAACGATGTCCAACGGTGTCCCACGTTGTCCCACGTTGTCCCACGTTGTCCCACGTTGTCCCACGTTGTCCCACGTTGTCCCACGTTGTCCCACGTTGTCCCACGTTGTCCCACGATGTCCAACGGTGTCCAACGGTGTCCAACGATGTCCAACGGTGTCCCACGGTGTCCCACGATGTCCACCGATGCCCAACGGTGTCCCACGTTGTCCCACGTTGTCCCACGTTGTCCCACGTTGTCCCACGTTGTCCCACGTTGTCCCACGTTGTCCCACGTTGTCCCACGGTGTCCAACGGTGTCCCACGATGTCCAACGGTGTCCCACGTTGTCCCACGTTGTCCCACGTTGTCCCACGTTGTCCCACGTTGTCCCACATTGTCCCACGTTGTCCAACGTCGTCCAACGGTGTCCAACGATGTCCAACGATGTCCAACGGTGTCCAACGGTGTCCAACGATGTCCAACGGTGTCCAACGATGTCCAACGGTGTCCCACGATGTCCAACGTCGTGCAACGGCGTCCAACGGTGTCCAACGGTGTCCAACGGTGTCCAACGATGTCCAACGGTGTCCAACGATGTCCAACGATGTCCAACGGTGTCCCACGATGTCCAACGGTGTTCCACGTTGTCCCACGTTGTCCCACGTTGTCCCACGTTCTCCCACGTTGTCCCACGTTGTCCCACGTTGTTCCATGGTTTCCCACGGTGTCCAACGATGTCCAACGGTGTCCGACGATGTCCCACGGTGTCCAACGGTGTCCAACGGTGTCCAACGGTGTCCCACGTTGTCCCACGTTGTCCCACGGTGTCCAACGGTGTCCAACGATGTCCAACGGTGTCCAACGGTGTCCCACGATGTCCACCGATGTCCAACGGTGTCCAACGGTGTCCAACGGTGTCCCACGGTGTCCAACGATGTCCAACGGTGTCCAACGATGTCCAACGGTGTCCCACGTTGTCCCACGTTGTCCCACGTTGTCCCACGGTGTCCAACGATGTCCAACGGTGTCCAACGATGTCCAACGGTGTCCCACGATGTCCAGCGATGTCCAACGATGTCCAACGGTGTCCAACGGTGTCCCACGTTGTCCCACGTTGTCCCACGTTGTCCCACGTTGTCCCACGTTGTCCCACGGTGTCCAACGATGTCCAACGGTGTCCCACGTTGTCCAACGGTGTCCCACGTTGTCCCACGTTGTCCCACGTTGTCCCACGTTGTCCCACGTTGTCCCACGGTGTCCAACGATGTCCAACGGTGTCCCACGTTGTCCCACGTTGTCCCACGTTGTCCCACGTTGTCCCACGTTGTCCCACGGTGTCCAGCGGTGTCCAACGATGTCCAACGGTGTCCAACGGTGTCCCACGATGTCCACCGATGTCCAACGGTGTCCAACGGTGTCCAACGGTGTCCAACGGTGTCCAACGATGTCCAACGATGTCCAACGATGTCCAACGGTGTCCCACGTTGTCCCACGTTGTCCCACGTTGTCCCACGGTGTCCAACGGTGTCCCACGTTGTCCCACGTTGTCCCACGTTGTCCCACGTTGTCCCACGTTGTCCCACGTTGTCCCACGTTGTCCCACGTTGTCCCACGTTGTCCCACATTGTCCCACGTTGTCCAACGTCGTCCAACGGTGTCCAACGATGTCCAACGATGTCCAACGGTGTCCAACGGTGTCCAACGATGTCCAACGGTGTCCAACGATGTCCAACGGTGTCCCACGATGTCCAACGTCGTGCAACGGCGTCCAACGGTGTCCAACGGTGTCCAACGGTGTCCAACGATGTCCAACGGTGTCCAACGATGTCCAACGATGTCCAACGGTGTCCCACGATGTCCAACGGTGTTCCACGTTGTCCCACGTTGTCCCACGTTGTCCCACGTTGTCCCACGTTGTCCCACGTTGTCCCACGTTGTTCCATGGTTTCCCACGGTGTCCAACGATGTCCAACGGTGTCCGACGATGTCCCACGGTGTCCAACGGTGTCCAACGGTGTCCAACGGTGTCCAACGGTGTCCAACGGTGTCCCACGTTGTCCCACGTTGTCCCACGGTGTCCAACGGTGTCCAACGATGTCCAACGGTGTCCAACGGTGTCCCACGATGTCCACCGATGTCCAACGGTGTCCAACGGTGTCCAACGGTGTCCCACGGTGTCCAACGATGTCCAACGGTGTCCAACGATGTCCAACGGTGTCCCACGTTGTCCCACGTTGTCCCACGTTGTCCCACGGTGTCCAACGATGTCCAACGGTGTCCAACGATGTCCAACGGTGTCCCACGATGTCCAGCGATGTCCAACGATGTCCAACGGTGTCCAACGGTGTCCCACGTTGTCCCACGTTGTCCCACGTTGTCCCACGTTGTCCCACGTTGTCCCACGGTGTCCAACGATGTCCAACGGTGTCCCACGTTGTCCAACGGTGTCCCACGTTGTCCCACGTTGTCCCACGTTGTCCCACGTTGTCCCACGTTGTCCCACGGTGTCCAACGATGTCCAACGGTGTCCCACGTTGTCCCACGTTGTCCCACGTTGTCCCACGTTGTCCCACGTTGTCCCACGGTGTCCAGCGGTGTCCAACGATGTCCAACGGTGTCCAACGGTGTCCCACGATGTCCACCGATGTCCAACGGTGTCCAACGGTGTCCAACGGTGTCCAACGGTGTCCAACGATGTCCAACGATGTCCAACGATGTCCAACGGTGTCCCACGTTGTCCCACGTTGTCCCACGTTGTCCCACGGTGTCCAACGGTGTCCCACGTTGTCCCACGTTGTCCCACGTTGTCCCACGTTGTCCCACGTTGTCCCACGTTGTCCCACGTTGTCCCACGTTGTCCCACGTTGTCCCACGATGTCCAGCGATGTCCAACGATGTCCAACGGTGTCCAACGGTGTCCCACGTTGTCCCACGTTGTCCCACGTTGTCCCACGTTGTCCCACGTTGTCCCACGGTGTCCAACGATGTCCAACGGTGTCCCACGTTGTCCAACGGTGTCCCACGTTGTCCCACGTTGTCCCACGTTGTCCCACGTTGTCCCACGTTGTCCCACATTGTCCCACGTTGTCCAACGTCGTCCAACGGTGTCCAACGATGTCCAACGATGTCCAACGGTGTCCAACGGTGTCCAACGATGTCCAACGGTGTCCAACGATGTCCAACGGTGTCCCACGATGTCCAACGTCGTGCAACGGCGTCCAACGGTGTCCAACGGTGTCCAACGGTGTCCAACGATGTCCAACGGTGTCCAACGATGTCCAACGATGTCCAACGGTGTCCCACGATGTCCAACGGTGTTCCACGTTGTCCCACGTTGTCCCACGTTGTCCCACGTTCTCCCACGTTGTCCCACGTTGTCCCACGTTGTTCCATGGTTTCCCACGGTGTCCAACGATGTCCAACGGTGTCCGACGATGTCCCACGGTGTCCAACGGTGTCCAACGGTGTCCAACGGTGTCCCACGTTGTCCCACGTTGTCCCACGGTGTCCAACGGTGTCCAACGATGTCCAACGGTGTCCCACGGTGTCCAACGATGTCCAACGGTGTCCAACGATGTCCAACGGTGTCCCACGATGTCCAGCGATGTCCAACGATGTCCAACGGTGTCCAACGGTGTCCCACGTTGTCCCACGTTGTCCCACGTTGTCCCACGTTGTCCCACGTTGTCCCACGGTGTCCAACGATGTCCAACGGTGTCCCACGTTGTCCAACGGTGTCCCACGTTGTCCCACGTTGTCCCACGTTGTCCCACGTTGTCCCACGTTGTCCCACGGTGTCCAACGATGTCCAACGGTGTCCCACGTTGTCCCACGTTGTCCCACGTTGTCCCACGTTGTCCCACGTTGTCCCACGGTGTCCAGCGGTGTCCAACGATGTCCAACGGTGTCCAACGGTGTCCCACGATGTCCACCGATGTCCAACGGTGTCCAACGGTGTCCAACGGTGTCCAACGGTGTCCAACGATGTCCAACGATGTCCAACGATGTCCAACGGTGTCCCACGTTGTCCCACGTTGTCCCACGTTGTCCCACGGTGTCCAACGGTGTCCCACGTTGTCCCACGTTGTCCCACGTTGTCCCACGTTGTCCCACGTTGTCCCACGTTGTCCCACGTTGTCCCACGTTGTCCCACGTTGTCCCACGGTGTCCAACGGTGTCCAACGGTGTCCAACGGTGTCCAACGGTGTCCCACGGTGTCCAACGATGTCCAACGGTGTCCAACGATGTCCAACGGTGTCCCACGTTGTCCCACGTTGTCCCACGTTGTCCCACGTTGTCCCACGTTGTCCCACGGTGTCCAACGGTGTCCCACGATGTCCAACGGTGTCCCACGTTGTCCCACGTTGTCCCACGTTGTCCCACGTTGTCCCACGTTGTCCCACATTGTCCCACGTTGTCCAACGTCGTCCAACGGTGTCCAACGATGTCCAACGATGTCCAACGGTGTCCAACGGTGTCCAACGATGGCCAACGGTGTCCAACGATGTCCAACGGTGTCCCACGATGTCCAACGTCGTGCAACGGCGTCCAACGGTGTCCAACGGTGTCCAACGGTGTCCAACGATGTCCAACGGTGTCCAACGATGTCCAACGATGTCCAACGGTGTCCCACGATGTCCAACGGTGTTCCACGTTGTCCCACGTTGTCCCACGTTGTCCCACGTTCTCCCACGTTGTCCCACGTTGTCCCACGTTGTTCCATGGTTTCCCACGGTGTCCAACGATGTCCAACGGTGTCCGACGATGTCCCACGGTGTCCAACGGTGTCCAACGGTGTCCAACGGTGTCCAACGGTGTCCAACGGTGTCCAACGGTGTCCCACGTTGTCCCACGTTGTCCCACGGTGTCCAACGGTGTCCAACGATGTCCAACGGTGTCCAACGGTGTCCCGCGATGTCCACCGATGTCCAACGGTGTCCAACGGTGTCCAACGGTGTCCCACGGTGTCCAACGATGTCCAACGGTGTCCAACGATGTCCAACGGTGTCCCACGTTGTCCCACGTTGTCCCACGTTGTCCCACGGTGTCCAACGATGTCCAACGGTGTCCAACGATGTCCAACGGTGTCCCACGATGTCCAGCGATGTCCAACGATGTCCAACGGTGTCCAACGGTGTCCCACGGTGTCCCACGTTGTCCCACGTTGTCCCACGTTGTCCCACGTTGTCCCACGTTGTCCCACGGTGTCCAACGATGTCCAACGGTGTCCCACGTTGTCCAACGGTGTCCCACGTTGTCCCACGTTGTCCCACGTTGTCCCACGTTGTCCCACGTTGTCCCACGGTGTCCAACGATGTCCAACGGTGTCCCACGTTGTCCCACGTTGTCCCACGTTGTCCCACGTTGTCCCACGTTGTCCCACGGTGTCCAGCGGTGTCCAACGATGTCCAACGGTGTCCAACGGTGTCCCACGATGTCCAGCGATGTCCAACGGTGTCCAACGGTGTCCAACGGTGTCCAACGGTGTCCAACGATGTCCAACGATGTCCAACGATGTCCAACGGTGTCCCACGTTGTCCCACGTTGTCCCACGTTGTCCCACGGTGTCCAACGGTGTCCCACGTTGTCCCACGTTGTCCCACTTTGTCCCACGTTGTCCCACGTTGTCCCACGTTGTCCCACGTTGTCCCACGTTGTCCCACGTTGTCCCACGGTGTCCAACGGTGTCCAACGGTGTCCAACGGTGTCCAACGGTGTCCCACGGTGTCCAACGATGTCCAACGGTGTCCAACGATGTCCAACGGTGTCCCACGTTGTCCCACGTTGTCCCACGTTGTCCCACGGTGTCCAACGATGTCCAACGGTGTCCCACGTTGTCCAACGGTGTCCCACGTTGTCCCACGTTGTCGCACGTTGTCCCACGTTGTCCCACGTTGTCCCACGTTGTCCCACGTTGTCCCACGTTGTCCCACGTTGTCCCACGATGTCCCACGTTGTCCCACGTTGTCCCACGTTGTCCCACGTTGTCCCACGTTGTCCCACGTTGTCCCACGTTGTCCCACGTTGTCCCACGTTGTCCCACGTTGTCCCACGTTGTCCCACGTTGTCCCACGTTGTCCCACGTTGTCCCACGTTGTCCCACGTTGTCCCACGTTGTCCCACGTTGTCCCACGGTGTCCCACGATGTCCCACGTTGTCCCACGTTGTCCCACGTTGTCCCACGTTGTCCCACGTTGTCCCACGTTGTCCCACGTTGTCCCACGTTGTCCCACGTTGTCCCACGGTGTCCAACGGTGTCCAACGGTGTCCAACGGTGTCCAACGATGTCCAACGATGTCCAACGGTGTCCAACGGTGTCCCACGATGTCCACCGATGTCCAACGGTGTCCAACGGTGTCCAACGGTGTCCAACGGTGTCCAACGGTGTCCAACGGTGTCCCACGTTGTCCCACGTTGTCCCACGTTGTCCCACGGTGTCCAACGATGTCCAACGGTGTCCAACGATGTCCAACGGTGTCCCACGATGTCCAACGATGTCCAACGATGTCCAACGGTGTCCAACGGTGTCCCACGTTGTCCCACGTTGTCCCACGTTGTCCCACGGTGTCCAACGATGTCCAACGGTGTCCAACGATGTCCAACGGTGTCCCACGATGTCCAACGATGTCCAACGATGTCCAACGGTGTCCAACGGTGTCCCACGTTGTCCCACGTTGTCCCACGTTGTCCCACGGTGTCCACCGATGTCCAACGGTGTCCAACGGTGTCCAACGGTGTCCAACGATGTCCAACGGTGTCCCACGTTGTCCCACGTTGTCCCACGTTGTCCCACGGTGTCCAACGATGTCCAACGGTGTCCAACGATGTCCAACGGTGTCCCACGATGTGGAACGATGTCCAACGATGTCCAACGGTGTCCAACGGTGTCCCACGTTGTCCCACGATGTCCAACGATGTCCAACGGTGTCCAACGGTGTCCCACGTTGTCCCACGTTGTCCCACGGTGTCCAACGATGTCCAACGGTGTCCCACGTTGTCCCACGTTGTCCCACGTTGTCCCACGTTGTCCCACGTTGTTCCATGGTTTCCCACGTTGTCCCACGTTGTCCCACGTTGTCCCACGGTGTCCAACGATGTCCAACGGTGTCCAACGGTGTCCAACGATGTCCAACGATGTCCAACGGTGTCCAACGGTGTCCCACGTTGTCCCACGTTGTCCCACGTTGTCCCACGTTGTCCCACGGTGTCCAACGGTGTCCATCGATTTCCAACGGTGTCCAACGGTGTCCCACGTTGTCCCACGTTGTCCCACGTTGTCCCACGGTGTCCAACGGTGTCCAACGGTATCCAACGGTGTCCAACGATGTCCAACGATGTCCAACGGTGTCCAACGGTGTCCCATGTTGTCCCACGTTGTCCCACGTTGTCCCACGTTGTCCCACGGTGTCCAACGGTGTCCATCGATTTCCAACGGTGTCCAACGGTGTCCCACGTTGTCCCACGTTGTCCCACGTTGTCCCACGATGTCCCACGTTGTCCCACGTTGTCCCACGTTGTCCCACGTTGTCCAACGGTGTCCAACGATGTCCAACGGTGTCCAACGGTGTCCCACGGTGTCCAACGGTGTCCCACGTTGTCCCACGTTGTCCCACGTTGTCCCACGTTGTCCCACGTTGTCCCACGTTGTCCCACGTTGTCCCACGTTGTCCCACGGTGTCCAACGGTGTCCCACGATGTCCAACGGTGTCCCACGTTGTCCCACGTTGTCCCATGTTGTCCCACGTTGTCCCACGTTGTCCCACATTGTCCCACGTTGTCCAACGTCGTCCAACGGTGTCCAACGATGTCCAACGATGTCCAACGGTGTCCAACGGTGTCCAACGATGTCCAACGGTGTCCAACGATGTCCAACGGTGTCCCACGATGTCCAACGTCGTCCAACGGTGTCCAACGGTGTCCAACGGTGTCCAACGGTGTCCAACGATGTCCAACGGTGTCCAACGATGTCCAACGATGTCCAACGGTGTCCTACGATGTCCAACGGTGTTCCACGTTGTCCCACGTTGTCCCACGTTGTCCCACGTTCTCCCACGTTGTCCCACGTTGTCCCACGTTGTTCCATGGTTTCCCACGGTGTCCAACGATGTCCAACGGTGTCCGACGATGTCCCACGGTGTCCAACGGTGTCCAACGGTGTCCCACGTTGTCCCACGTTGTCCCACGGTGTCCAACGGTGTCCAACGATGTCCAACGGTGTCCAACGGTGTCCCACGATGTCCACCGATGTCCAACGGTGTCCAACGGTGTCCAACGGTGTCCCACGGTGTCCAACGATGTCCAACGGTGTCCCACGATGTCCAACGGTGTCCCACGTTGTCCCACGTTGTCCCACGTTGTCCCACGGTGTCCAACGATGTCCAACGGTGTCCAACGATGTCCAACGGTGTCCCACGATGTCCAGCGATGTCCAACGATGTCCAACGGTGTCCAACGGTGTCCCACGTTGTCCCACGTTGTCCCACGTTGTCCCACGTTGTCCCACGTTGTCCCACGTTGTCCCACGGTGTCCAACGATGTCCAACGGTGTCCCACGTTGTCCAACGGTGTCCCACGTTGTCCCACGTTGTCCCACGTTGTCCCACGTTGTCCCACGTTGTCCCACGGTGTCCAACGATGTCCAACGGTGTCCCACGTTGTCCCACGTTGTCCCACGTTGTCCCACGTTGTCCCACGTTGTCCCACGGTGTCCAGCGGTGTCCAACGATGTCCAACGGTGTCCAACGGTGTCCCACGATGTCCACCGATGTCCAACGGTGTCCAACGGTGTCCAACGGTGTCCAACGGTGTCCAACGATGTCCAACGATGTCCAACGATGTCCAACGGTGTCCCACGTTGTCCCACGTTGTCCCACGTTGTCCCACGGTGTCCAACGGTGTCCCACGTTGTCCCACGTTGTCCCACGTTGTCCCACGTTGTCGCACGTTGTCCCACGTTGTCCCACGTTGTCCCACGTTGTCCCACGATGTCCCACGTTGTCCAACGATGTCCAACGGTGTCCCACGTTGTCCCACGTTGTCCCACGTTGTCCCACGGTGTCCAACGGTGTCCCACGTTGTCCCACGTTGTCCCACGTTGTCCCACGTTGTCGCACGTTGTCCCACGTTGTCCCACGTTGTCCCACGTTGTCCCACGATGTCCCACGTTGTCCAACGATGTCCAACGGTGTCCCACGTTGTCCCACGTTGTCCCACGATGTCCCACGTTGTCCAACGATGTCCCACGGTGTCCAACGATGTCCAACGGTGTCCAACGATGTCCAACGGTGTCCCACGTTGTCCCACGTTGTCCCACGTTGTCCCACGTTGTCCCACGTTGTCCCACGTTGTCCCACGTTGTCCCACGTTGTCCCACGTTGTCCCACGATGTCCAACGGTGTCCAACGGTGTCCAACGATGTCCAACGGTGTCCAACGGTGTCCCACGATGTCCACCGATGCCCAACGGTGTCCCACGTTGTCCCACGTTGTCCCACGTTGTCCCACGTTGTCCCACGTTGTCCCACGTTGTCCCACGTTGTCCCACGTTGTCCCACGGTGTCCCACGGTGTCCCACGATGTCCAACGGTGTCCCACGTTGTCCCACGTTGTCCCACGTTGTCCCACGTTGTCCCACGTTGTCCCACATTGTCCCACGTTGTCCAACGTCGTCCAACGGTGTCCAACGATGTCCAACGATGTCCAACGGTGTCCAACGGTGTCCAACGATGTCCAACGGTGTCCAACGATGTCCAACGGTGTCCCACGATGTCCAACGTCGTGCAACGGCGTCCAACGGTGTCCAACGGTGTCCAACGGTGTCCAACGATGTCCAACGGTGTCCAACGATGTCCAACGATGTCCAACGGTGTCCCACGATGTCCAACGGTGTTCCACGTTGTCCCACGTTGTCCCACGTTGTCCCACGTTCTCCCACGTTGTCCCACGTTGTCCCACGTTGTTCCATGGTTTCCCACGGTGTCCAACGATGTCCAACGGTGTCCGACGATGTCCCACGGTGTCCAACGGTGTCCAACGGTGTCCAACGGTGTCCCACGTTGTCCCACGTTGTCCCACGGTGTCCAACGGTGTCCAACGATGTCCAACGGTGTCCAACGGTGTCCCACGATGTCCACCGATGTCCAACGGTGTCCAACGGTGTCCAACGGTGTCCCACGGTGTCCAACGATGTCCAACGGTGTCCAACGATGTCCAACGGTGTCCCACGTTGTCCCACGTTGTCCCACGTTGTCCCACGGTGTCCAACGATGTCCAACGGTGTCCAACGATGTCCAACGGTGTCCCACGATGTCCAGCGATGTCCAACGATGTCCAACGGTGTCCAACGGTGTCCCACGTTGTCCCACGTTGTCCCACGTTGTCCCACGTTGTCCCACGGTGTCCAACGATGTCCAACGGTGTCCCACGTTGTCCAACGGTGTCCCACGTTGTCCCACGTTGTCCCACGTTGTCCCACGTTGTCCCACGTTGTCCCACGGTGTCCAACGATGTCCAACGGTGTCCCACGTTGTCCCACGTTGTCCCACGTTGTCCCACGTTGTCCCACGTTGTCCCACGGTGTCCAGCGGTGTCCAACGATGTCCAACGGTGTCCAACGGTGTCCCACGATGTCCACCGATGTCCAACGGTGTCCAACGGTGTCCAACGGTGTCCAACGGTGTCCAACGATGTCCAACGATGTCCAACGATGTCCAACGGTGTCCCACGTTGTCCCACGTTGTCCCACGTTGTCCCACGGTGTCCAACGGTGTCCCACGTTGTCCCACGTTGTCCCACGTTGTCCCACGTTGTCCCACGTTGTCCCACGTTGTCCCACGTTGTCCCACGTTGTCCCACGGTGTCCAACGATGTCCAACGGTGTCCAACGATGTCCCACGTTGTCCCACGTTGTCCCACGGTGTCCAGCGGTGTCCAACGATGTCCAACGGTGTCCAACGGTGTCCCACGATGTCCAGCGATGTCCAACGGTGTCCAACGGTGTCCAACGGTGTCCAACGGTGTCCAACGATGTCCAACGATGTCCAACGATGTCCAACGGTGTCCCACGTTGTCCCACGTTGTCCCACGTTGTCCCACGGTGTCCAACGGTGTCCCACGTTGTCCCACGTTGTCCCACGTTGTCCCACGTTGTCCCACGTTGTCCCACGTTGTCCCACGTTGTCCCACGTTGTCCCACGTTGTCCCACGGTGTCCAACGGTGTCCAACGGTGTCCAACGGTGTCCAACGGTGTCCCACGGTGTCCAACGATGTCCAACGGTGTCCAACGATGTCCAACGGTGTCCCACGTTGTCCCACGTTGTCCCACGTTGTCCCACGGTGTCCAACGATGTCCCACGTTGTCCCACGTTGTCCAACGGTGTCCCACGTTGTCCCACGTTGTCGCACGTTGTCCCACGTTGTCCCACGTTGTCCCACGTTGTCCCACGTTGTCCCACGTTGTCCCACGTTGTCCCACGATGTCCCACGTTGTCCCACGTTGTCCCACGTTGTCCCACGTTGTCCCACGTTGTCCCACGTTGTCCCACGTTGTCCCACGTTGTCCCACGTTGTCCCACGTTGTCCCACGTTGTCCCACGTTGTCCCACGTTGTCCCACGTTGTCCCACGTTGTCCCACGTTGTCCCACGTTGTCCCACGTTGTCCCACGGTGTCCAACGGTGTCCAACGGTGTCCAACGGTGTCCAACGATGTCCAACGATGTCCAACGGTGTCCCACGATGTCCACCGATGCCCAACGGTGTCCCACGTTGTCCCACGTTGTCCCACGTTGTCCCACGTTGTCCCACGTTGTCCCACGTTGTCCCACGTTGTCCCACGTTGTCCCACGGTGTCCAACGGTGTCCCACGATGTCCAACGGTGTCCCACGTTGTCCCACGTTGTCCCACGTTGTCCCACGTTGTCCCACGTTGTCCCACATTGTCCCACGTTGTCCAACGTCGTCCAACGGTGTCCCACGCTGTCCCACGGTGTCCAACGATGTCCAACGGTGTCCAACGATGTCCAACGGTGTCCCACGATGTCCAACGATGTCCAACGATGTCCAACGGTGTCCAACGGTGTCCCACGTTGTCCCACGTTGTCCCACGTTGTCCCACGTTGTCCCACGTTGTCCCACGTTGTCCCACGATGTCCCACGTTGTCCCACGTTGTCCCACGTTGTCCCACGTTGTCCCACGTTGTCCCACGTTGTCCCACGTTGTCCCACGTTGTCCCACGATGTCCCACGTTGTCCCACGTTGTCCCACGTTGTCCCACGTTGTCCCACGTTGTCCCACGTTGTCCCACGTTGTCCCACGTTGTCCCACGTTGTCCCACGTTGTCCCACGGTGTCCAACGGTGTCCAACGGTGTCCAACGGTGTCCAACGATGTCCAACGATGTCCAACGGTGTCCAACGGTGTCCCACGATGTCCACCGATGTCCAACGGTGTCCAACGGTGTCCAACGGTGTCCAACGGTGTCCAACGGTGTCCAACGGTGTCCCACGTTGTCCCACGTTGTCCCACGTTGTCCCACGGTGTCCAACGATGTCCAACGGTGTCCAACGATGTCCAACGGTGTCCCACGATGTCCAACGATGTCCAACGATGTCCAACGGTGTCCAACGGTGTCCCACGTTGTCCCACGTTGTCCCACGTTGTCCCACGGTGTCCAACGATGTCCAACGGTGTCCAACGATGTCCAACGGTGTCCCACGATGTCCAACGATGTCCAACGATGTCCAACGGTGTCCAACGGTGTCCCACGTTGTCCCACGTTGTCCCACGTTGTCCCACGGTGTCCACCGATGTCCAACGGTGTCCAACGGTGTCCAACGGTGTCCAACGATGTCCAACGGTGTCCCACGTTGTCCCACGTTGTCCCACGTTGTCCCACGGTGTCCAACGATGTCCAACGGTGTCCAACGATGTCCAACGGTGTCCCACGATGTCCAACGATGTCCAACGATGTCCAACGGTGTCCAACGGTGTCCCACGTTGTCCCACGATGTCCAACGATGTCCAACGGTGTCCAACGGTGTCCCACGTTGTCCCACGTTGTCCCACGGTGTCCAACGATGTCCAACGGTGTCCCACGTTGTCCCACGTTGTCCCACGTTGTCCCACGTTGTCCCACGTTGTTCCATGGTTTCCCACGTTGTCCCACGTTGTCCCACGTTGTCCCACGGTGTCCAACGATGTCCAACGGTGTCCAACGGTGTCCAACGATGTCCAACGATGTCCAACGGTGTCCAACGGTGTCCCACGTTGTCCCACGTTGTCCCACGTTGTCCCACGTTGTCCCACGTTGTCCCACGTTGTCCCACGGTGTCCAACGGTGTCCAACGGTGTCCAACGGTGTCCAACGATGTCCAACGATGTCCAACGGTGTCCAACGGTGTCCCACGATGTCCACCGATGTCCAACGGTGTCCAACGGTGTCCAACGGTGTCCAACGGTGTCCAACGGTGTCCAACGGTGTCCCACGTTGTCCCACGTTGTCCCACGTTGTCCCACGGTGTCCAACGATGTCCAACGGTGTCCAACGATGTCCAACGGTGTCCCACGATGTCCAACGATGTCCAACGATGTCCAACGGTGTCCAACGGTGTCCCACGTTGTCCCACGTTGTCCCACGTTGTCCCACGGTGTCCAACGATGTCCAACGGTGTCCAACGATGTCCAACGGTGTCCCACGATGTCCAACGATGTCCAACGATGTCCAACGGTGTCCAACGGTGTCCCACGTTGTCCCACGTTGTCCCACGTTGTCCCACGGTGTCCACCGATGTCCAACGGTGTCCAACGGTGTCCAACGGTGTCCAACGATGTCCAACGGTGTCCCACGTTGTCCCACGTTGTCCCACGTTGTCCCACGGTGTCCAACGATGTCCAACGGTGTCCAACGATGTCCAACGGTGTCCCACGATGTCCAACGATGTCCAACGATGTCCAACGGTGTCCAACGGTGTCCCACGTTGTCCCACGATGTCCAACGATGTCCAACGGTGTCCAACGGTGTCCCACGTTGTCCCACGTTGTCCCACGGTGTCCAACGATGTCCAACGGTGTCCCACGTTGTCCCACGTTGTCCCACGTTGTCCCACGTTGTCCCACGTTGTTCCATGGTTTCCCACGTTGTCCCACGATGTCCCACGTTGTCCCACGTTGTCCCACGTTGTCCCACGTTGTCCCACGTTGTCCCACGTTGTCCCACGTTGTCCCACGTTGTCCCACGTTGTCCCACGTTGTCCCACGTTGTCCCACGTTGTCCCACGTTGTCCCACGTTGTCCCACGTTGTCCCACGTTGTCCCACGGTGTCCAACGGTGTCCAACGGTGTCCAACGGTGTCCAACGATGTCCAACGATGTCCAACGGTGTCCCACGATGTCCACCGATGCCCAACGGTGTCCCACGTTGTCCCACGTTGTCCCACGTTGTCCCACGTTGTCCCACGTTGTCCCACGTTGTCCCACGTTGTCCCACGTTGTCCCACGTTGTCCCACGGTGTCCAACGATGTCCAACGGTGTCCAACGATGTCCAACGGTGTCCCACGATGTCCAACGATGTCCAACGATGTCCAACGGTGTCCAACGGTGTCCCACGTTGTCCCACGTTGTCCCACGTTGTCCCACGGTGTCCACCGATGTCCAACGGTGTCCAACGGTGTCCAACGGTGTCCAACGATGTCCAACGGTGTCCCACGTTGTCCCACGTTGTCCCACGTTGTCCCACGGTGTCCAACGATGTCCAACGGTGTCCAACGATGTCCAACGGTGTCCCACGATGTCCAACGATGTCCAACGATGTCCAACGGTGTCCAACGGTGTCCCACGTTGTCCCACGATGTCCAACGATGTCCAACGGTGTCCAACGGTGTCCCACGTTGTCCCACGTTGTCCCACGGTGTCCAACGATGTCCAACGGTGTCCCACGTTGTCCCACGTTGTCCCACGTTGTCCCACGTTGTCCCACGTTGTTCCATGGTTTCCCACGTTGTCCCACGTTGTCCCACGTTGTCCCACGGTGTCCAACGATGTCCAACGGTGTCCAACGGTGTCCAACGATGTCCAACGATGTCCAACGGTGTCCAACGGTGTCCCACGTTGTCCCACGTTGTCCCACGTTGTCCCACGTTGTCCCACGGTGTCCAACGGTGTCCATCGATTTCCAACGGTGTCCAACGGTGTCCCACGTTGTCCCACGTTGTCCCACGTTGTCCCACGGTGTCCAACGGTGTCCAACGGTGTCCAACGGTGTCCAACGATGTCCGACGATGTCCAACGGTGTCCAACGGTGTCCCACGTTGTCCCACGTTGTCCCACGTTGTCCCACGTTGTCCCACGGTGTCCAACGGTGTCCATCGATTTCCAACGGTGTCCAACGGTGTCCCACGTTGTCCCACGTTGTCCCACGTTGTCCCACGATGTCCCACGTTGTCCCACGTTGTCCCACGTTGTCCCACGTTGTCCAACGGTGTCCAACGATGTCCAACGGTGTCCAACGGTGTCCCACGGTGTCCAACGGTGTCCCACGTTGTCCCACGTTGTCCCACGTTGTCCCACGTTGTCCCACGTTGTCCCACGTTGTCCCACGTTGTCCCACGTTGTCCCACGGTGTCCAACGGTGTCCCACGATGTCCAACGGTGTCCCACGTTGTCCCACGTTGTCCCATGTTGTCCCACGTTGTCCCACGTTGTCCCACATTGTCCCACGTTGTCCAACGTCGTCCAACGGTGTCCAACGATGTCCAACGATGTCCAACGGTGTCCAACGGTGTCCAACGATGTCCAACGGTGTCCAACGATGTCCAACGGTGTCCCACGATGTCCAACGTTGTGCAACGGTGTCCAACGGTGTCCAACGGTGTCCAACGGTGTCCAACGATGTCCAACGGTGTCCAACGATGTCCAACGATGTCCAACGGTGTCCCACGATGTCCAACGGTGTTCCACGTTGTCCCACGTTGTCCCACGTTGTCCCACGTTCTCCCACGTTGTCCCACGTTGTCCCACGTTGTTCCATGGTTTCCCACGGTGTCCAACGATGTCCAACGGTGTCCGACGATGTCCCACGGTGTCCAACGGTGTCCAACGGTGTCCCACGTTGTCCCACGTTGTCCCACGGTGTCCAACGGTGTCCAACGATGTCCAACGGTGTCCAACGGTGTCCCACGATGTCCACCGATGTCCAACGGTGTCCAACGGTGTCCAACGGTGTCCCACGGTGTCCAACGATGTCCAACGGTGTCCAACGATGTCCAACGGTGTCCCACGTTGTCCCACGTTGTCCCACGTTGTCCCACGGTGTCCAACGATGTCCAACGGTGTCCAACGATGTCCAACGGTGTCCCACGATGTCCAGCGATGTCCAACGATGTCCAACGGTGTCCAACGGTGTCCCACGTTGTCCCACGTTGTCCCACGTTGTCCCACGTTGTCCCACGTTGTCCCACGGTGTCCAACGATGTCCAACGGTGTCCCACGTTGTCCAACGGTGTCCCACGTTGTCCCACGTTGTCCCACGTTGTCCCACGTTGTCCCACGTTGTCCCACGGTGTCCAACGATTTCCAACGGTGTCCCACGTTGTCCCACGTTGTCCCACGTTGTCCCACGTTGTCCCACGTTGTCCCACGGTGTCCAGCGGTGTCCAACGATGTCCAACGGTGTCCAACGGTGTCCCACGATGTCCACCGATGTCCAACGGTGTCCAACGGTGTCCAACGGTGTCCAACGGTGTCCAACGATGTCCAACGATGTCCAACGATGTCCAACGGTGTCCCACGTTGTCCCACGTTGTCCCACGTTGTCCCACGGTGTCCAACGGTGTCCCACGTTGTCCCACGTTGTCCCACGTTGCCCACGTTGTCGCACGTTGTCCCACGTTGTCCCACGTTGTCCCACGTTGTCCCACGATGTCCCACGTTGTCCAACGATGTCCAACGGTGTCCCACGTTGTCCCACGTTGTCCCACGTTGTCCCACGGTGTCCAACGGTGTCCCACGTTGTCCCACGTTGTCCCACGTTGTCCCACGTTGTCGCACGTTGTCCCACGTTGTCCCACGTTGTCCCACGTTGTCCCACGATGTCCCACGTTGTCCAACGATGTCCAACGGTGTCCCACGTTGTCCCACGTTGTCCCACGATGTCCCACGTTGTCCAACGATGTCCCACGGTGTCCAACGATGTCCAACGGTGTCCAACGATGTCCAACGGTGTCCCACGTTGTCCCACGTTGTCCCACGTTGTCCCACGTTGTCCCACGTTGTCCCGCGTTGTCCCACGTTGTCCCACGTTGTCCCACGTTGTCCCACGATGTCCAACGGTGTCCAACGGTGTCCAACGATGTCCAACGGTGTCCAACGGTGTCCCACGATGTCCACCGATGCCCAACGGTGTCCCACGTTGTCCCACGTTGTCCCACGTTGTCCCACGTTGTCCCACGTTGTCCCACGTTGTCCCACGTTGTCCCACGTTGTCCCACGGTGTCCAACGGTGTCCCACGATGTCCAACGGTGTCCCACGTTGTCCCACGTTGTCCCACGTTGTCCCACGTTGTCCCACGTTGTCCCACATTGTCCCACGTTGTCCAACGTCGTCCAACGGTGTCCAACGATGTCCAACGATGTCCAACGGTGTCCAACGGTGTCCAACGATGTCCAACGGTGTCCAACGATGTCCAACGGTGTCCCACGATGTCCAACGTCGTGCAACGGCGTCCAACGGTGTCCAACGGTGTCCAACGGTGTCCAACGATGTCCAACGGTGTCCAACGATGTCCAACGATGTCCAACGGTGTCCCACGATGTCCAACGGTGTTCCACGTTGTCCCACGTTGTCCCACGTTGTCCCACGTTCTCCCACGTTGTCCCACGTTGTCCCACGTTGTTCCATGGTTTCCCACGGTGTCCAACGATGTCCAACGGTGTCCGACGATGTCCCACGGTGTCCAACGGTGTCCAACGGTGTCCAACGGTGTCCCACGTTGTCCCACGTTGTCCCACGGTGTCCAACGGTGTCCAACGATGTCCAACGGTGTCCAACGGTGTCCCACGATGTCCACCGATGTCCAACGGTGTCCAACGGTGTCCAACGGTGTCCCACGGTGTCCAACGATGTCCAACGGTGTCCAACGATGTCCAACGGTGTCCCACGTTGTCCCACGTTGTCCCACGGTGTCCAACGATGTCCAACGGTGTCCAACGATGTCCAACGGTGTCCCACGATGTCCAGCGATGTCCAACGATGTCCAACGGTGTCCAACGGTGTCCCACGATGTCCACCGATGCCCAACGGTGTCCCACGTTGTCCCACGTTGTCCCACGTTGTCCCACGTTGTCCCACGTTGTCCCACGTTGTCCCACGTTGTCCCACGTTGTCCCACGGTGTCCAACGGTGTCCCACGATGTCCAACGGTGTCCCACGTTGTCCCACGTTGTCCCACGTTGTCCCACGTTGTCCCACGTTGTCCCACATTGTCCCACGTTGTCCAACGTCGTCCAACGGTGTCCAACGATGTCCAACGATGTCCAACGGTGTCCAACGGTGTCCAACGATGTCCAACGGTGTCCAACGATGTCCAACGGTGTCCCACGATGTCCAACGTCGTGCAACGGCGTCCAACGGTGTCCAACGGTGTCCAACGGTGTCCAACGATGTCCAACGGTGTCCAACGATGTCCAACGATGTCCAACGGTGTCCCACGATGTCCAACGGTGTTCCACGTTGTCCCACGTTGTCCCACGTTGTCCCACGTTCTCCCACGTTGTCCCACGTTGTCCCACGTTGTTCCATGGTTTCCCACGGTGTCCAACGATGTCCAACGGTGTCCGACGATGTCCCACGGTGTCCAACGGTGTCCAACGGTGTCCAACGGTGTCCCACGTTGTCCCACGTTGTCCCACGGTGTCCAACGGTGTCCAACGATGTCCAACGGTGTCCAACGGTGTCCCACGATGTCCACCGATGTCCAACGGTGTCCAACGGTGTCCAACGGTGTCCCACGGTGTCCAACGATGTCCAACGGTGTCCAACGATGTCCAACGGTGTCCCACGTTGTCCCACGTTGTCCCACGTTGTCCCACGGTGTCCAACGATGTCCAACGGTGTCCAACGATGTCCAACGGTGTCCCACGATGTCCAGCGATGTCCAACGATGTCCAACGGTGTCCAACGGTGTCCCACGTTGTCCCACGTTGTCCCACGTTGTCCCACGTTGTCCCACGGTGTCCAACGATGTCCAACGGTGTCCCACGTTGTCCAACGGTGTCCCACGTTGTCCCACGTTGTCCCACGTTGTCCCACGTTGTCCCACGTTGTCCCACGGTGTTCAACGATGTCCAACGGTGTCCCACGTTGTCCCACGTTGTCCCACGTTGTCCCACGTTGTCCCACGTTGTCCCACGGTGTCCAGCGGTGTCCAACGATGTCCAACGGTGTCCAACGGTGTCCCACGATGTCCACCGATGTCCAACGGTGTCCAACGGTGTCCAACGGTGTCCAACGGTGTCCAACGATGTCCAACGATGTCCAACGATGTCCAACGGTGTCCCACGTTGTCCCACGTTGTCCCACGTTGTCCCACGGTGTCCAACGGTGTCCCACGTTGTCCCACGTTGTCCCACGTTGTCCCACGTTGTCCCACGTTGTCCCACGTTGTCCCACGTTGTCCCACGTTGTCCCACGGTGTCCAACGGTGTCCAACGGTGTCCAACGGTGTCCAACGGTGTCCCACGGTGTCCAACGATGTCCAACGGTGTCCAACGGTGTCCCACGTTGTCCCACGTTGTCCCACGTTGTCCCACGTTGTCCCACGTTGTCCCACATTGTCCCACGTTGTCCAACGTCGTCCAACGGTGTCCAACGATGTCCAACGATGTCCAACGGTGTCCAACGGTGTCCAACGATGTCCAACGGTGTCCAACGATGTCCAACGGTGTCCCACGATGTCCAACGTCGTGCAACGGCGTCCAACGGTGTCCAACGGTGTCCAACGGTGTCCAACGATGTCCAACGGTGTCCAACGATGTCCAACGATGTCCAACGGTGTCCCACGATGTCCAACGGTGTTCCACGTTGTCCCACGTTGTCCCACGTTGTCCCACGTTCTCCCACGTTGTCCCACGTTGTTCCATGGTTTCCCACGATGTCCAACGATGTCCCACGGTGTCCAACGGTGTCCAACGGTGTCCAACGGTGTCCAACGGTGTCCAACGGTGTCCCACGTTGTCCCACGTTGTCCCACGGTGTCCAACGGTGTCCAACGATGTCCAACGGTGTCCAACGGTGTCCCACGATGTCCACCGATGTCCAACGGTGTCCAACGGTGTCCAACGGTGTCCCACGGTGTCCAACGATGTCCAACGGTGTCCAACGATGTCCAACGGTGTCCAACGATGTCCAACGGTGTCCCACGATGTCCAACGATGTCCAACGATGTCCAACGGTGTCCAACGGTGTCCCACGTTGTCCCACGTTGTCCAACGATGTCCAACGGTGTCCAACGATGTCCAACGGTGTCCCACGATGTCCAACGATGTCCAACGATGTCCAACGGTGTCCAACGGTGTCCCACGTTGTCCCACGATGTCCAACGATGTCCAACGGTGTCCAACGGTGTCCCACGTTGTCCCACGTTGTCCCACGGTGTCCAACGATGTCCAACGGTGTCCCACGTTGTCCCACGTTGTCCCACGTTGTCCCACGTTGTCCCACGTTGTTCCATGGTTTCCCACGTTGTCCCACGTTGTCCCACGTTGTCCCACGGTGTCCAACGATGTCCAACGGTGTCCAACGGTGTCCAACGATGTCCAACGATGTCCAACGGTGTCCAACGGTGTCCCACGTTGTCCCACGTTGTCCCACGTTGTCCCACGTTGTCCCACGGTGTCCAACGATGTCCAACGGTGTCCCACGTTGTCCAACGGTGTCCCACGTTGTCCCACGTTGTCCCACGTTGTCCCACGTTGTCCCACGTTGTCCCACGGTGTCCAACGATGTCCAACGGTGTCCCACGTTGTCCCACGTTGTCCCACGTTGTCCCACGTTGTCCCACGTTGTCCCACGGTGTCCAGCGGTGTCCAACGGTGTCCAACGGTGTCCCACGTTGTCCCACGTTGTCCCACGGTGTCCAACGGTGTCCAACGATGTCCAACGGTGTCCAACGGTGTCCCACGATGTCCACCGATGTCCAACGGTGTCCAACGGTGTCCAACGGTGTCCCACGGTGTCCAACGATGTCCAACGGTGTCCAACGATGTCCAACGGTGTCCAACGATGTCCAACGGTGTCCAACGGTGTCCCACGTTGTCCCACGTTGTCCCACGTTGTCCCACGTTGTCCCACGGTGTCCAACGGTGTCCATCGATTTCCAACGGTGTCCAACGGTGTCCCACGTTGTCCCACGTTGTCCCACGTTGTCCCACGGTGTCCAACGGTGTCCAACGGTGTCCAACGGTGTCCAACGATGTCCAACGATGTCCAACGGTGTCCAACGGTGTCCCACGTTGTCCCACGTTGTCCCACGTTGTCCCACGTTGTCCCACGGTGTCCAACGGTGTCCATCGATTTCCAACGGTGTCCAACGGTGTCCCACGTTGTCCCACGTTGTCCCACGTTGTCCCACGATGTCCCACGTTGTCCCACGTTGTCCCACGTTGTCCAACGGTGTCCAACGGTGTCCAACGATGTCCAACGGTGTCCCACGGTGTCCAACGGTGTCCCACGTTGTCCCACGTTGTCCCACGTTGTCCCACGTTGTCCCACGTTGTCCCACGTTGTCCCACGTTGTCCCACGTTGTCCCACGTTGTCCCACGGTGTCCAACGGTGTCCCACGATGTCCAACGGTGTCCCACGTTGTCCCACGTTGTCCCATGTTGTCCCACGTTGTCCCACGTTGTCCCACATTGTCCCACGTTGTCCAACGTCGTCCAACGGTGTCCAACGATGTCCAACGATGTCCAACGGTGTCCAACGGTGTCCAACGATGTCCAACGGTGTCCAACGATGTCCAACGGTGTCCCACGATGTCCAACGTCGTGCAACGGTGTCCAACGGTGTCCAACGGTGTCCAACGGTGTCCAACGATGTCCAACGGTGTCCAACGATGTCCAACGATGTCCAACGGTGTCCCACGATGTCCAACGGTGTTCCACGTTGTCCCACGTTGTCCCACGTTGTCCCACGTTCTCCCACGTTGTCCCACGTTGTCCCACGTTGTTCCATGGTTTCCCACGGTGTCCAACGATGTCCAACGGTGTCCGACGATGTCCCACGGTGTCCAACGGTGTCCAACGGTGTCCCACGTTGTCCCACGTTGTCCCACGGTGTCCAACGGTGTCCAACGATGTCCAACGGTGTCCAACGGTGTCCCACGATGTCCACCGATGTCCAACGGTGTCCAACGGTGTCCAACGGTGTCCCACGGTGTCCAACGATGTCCAACGGTGTCCAACGATGTCCAACGGTGTCCCACGTTGTCCCACGTTGTCCCACGTTGTCCCGCGGTGTCCAACGATGTCCAACGGTGTCCAACGATGTCCAACGGTGTCCCACGATGTCCAGCGATGTCCAACGATGTCCAACGGTGTCCAACGGTGTCCCACGTTGTCCCACGTTGTCCCACGTTGTCCCACGTTGTCCCACGTTGTCCCACGGTGTCCAACGATGTCCAACGGTGTCCCACGTTGTCCAACGGTGTCCCACGTTGTCCCACGTTGTCCCACGTTGTCCCACGTTGTCCCACGTTGTCCCACGGTGTCCAACGATGTCCAACGGTGTCCCACGTTGTCCCACGTTGTCCCACGTTGTCCCACGTTGTCCCACGTTGTCCCACGGTGTCCAGCGGTGTCCAACGATGTCCAACGGTGTCCAACGGTGTCCCACGATGTCCACCGATGTCCAACGGTGTCCAACGGTGTCCAACGGTGTCCAACGGTGTCCAACGATGTCCAACGATGTCCAACGATGTCCAACGGTGTCCCACGTTGTCCCACGTTGTCCCACGTTGTCCCACGGTGTCCAACGGTGTCCCACGTTGTCCCACGTTGTCCCACGTTGTCCCACGTTGTCGCACGTTGTCCCACGTTGTCCCACGTTGTCCCACGTTGTCCCACGATGTCCCACGTTGTCCAACGATGTCCAACGGTGTCCCACGTTGTCCCACGTTGTCCCACGTTGTCCCACGGTGTCCAACGGTGTCCCACGTTGTCCCACGTTGTCCCACGTTGTCCCACGTTGTCGCACGTTGTCCCACGTTGTCCCACGTTGTCCCACGTTGTCCCACGATGTCCCACGTTGTCCAACGATGTCCAACGGTGTCCCACGTTGTCCCACGTTGTCCCACGATGTCCCACGTTGTCCAACGATGTCCCACGGTGTCCAACGATGTCCAACGGTGTCCAACGATGTCCAACGGTGTCCCACGTTGTCCCACGTTGTCCCACGTTGTCCCACGTTGTCCCACGTTGTCCCACGTTGTCCCACGTTGTCCCACGTTGTCCCACGTTGTCCCACGATGTCCAACGGTGTCCAACGGTGTCCAACGATGTCCAACGGTGTCCAACGGTGTCCCACGATGTCCACCGATGCCCAACGGTGTCCCACGTTGTCCCACGTTGTCCCACGTTGTCCCACGTTGTCCCACGTTGTCCCACGTTGTCCCACGTTGTCCCACGTTGTCCCACGGTGTCCAACGTTGTCCCACGATGTCCAACGGTGTCCCACGTTGTCCCACGTTGTCCCACGTTGTCCCACGTTGTCCCACGTTGTCCCACATTGTCCCACGTTGTCCAACGTCGTCCAACGGTGTCCAACGATGTCCAACGATGTCCAACGGTGTCCAACGGTGTCCAACGATGTCCAACGGTGTCCAACGATGTCCAACGGTGTCCCACGATGTCCAACGTCGTGCAACGGCGTCCAACGGTGTCCAACGGTGTCCAACGGTGTCCAACGATGTCCAACGGTGTCCAACGATGTCCAACGATGTCCAACGGTGTCCCACGATGTCCAACGGTGTTCCACGTTGTCCCACGTTGTCCCACGTTGTCCCACGTTCTCCCACGTTGTCCCACGTTGTCCCACGTTGTTCCATGGTTTCCCACGGTGTCCAACGATGTCCAACGGTGTCCGACGATGTCCCACGGTGTCCAACGGTGTCCAACGGTGTCCAACGGTGTCCCACGTTGTCCCACGTTGTCCCACGGTGTCCAACGGTGTCCAACGATGTCCAACGGTGTCCAACGGTGTCCCACGATGTCCACCGATGTCCAACGGTGTCCAACGGTGTCCAACGGTGTCCCACGGTGTCCAACGATGTCCAACGGTGTCCAACGATGTCCAACGGTGTCCCACGTTGTCCCACGTTGTCCCACGTTGTCCCACGGTGTCCAACGATGTCCAACGGTGTCCAACGATGTCCAACGGTGTCCCACGATGTCCAGCGATGTCCAACGATGTCCAACGGTGTCCAACGGTGTCCCACGTTGTCCCACGTTGTCCCACGTTGTCCCACGTTGTCCCACGTTGTCCCACGGTGTCCAACGATGTCCAACGGTGTCCCACGTTGTCCAACGGTGTCCCACGTTGTCCCACGTTGTCCCACGTTGTCCCACGTTGTCCCACGTTGTCCCACGGTGTCCAACGATGTCCAACGGTGTCCCACGTTGTCCCACGTTGTCCCACGTTGTCCCACGTTGTCCCACGTTGTCCCACGGTGTCCAGCGGTGTCCAACGATGTCCAACGGTGTCCAACGGTGTCCCACGATGTCCACCGATGTCCAACGGTGTCCAACGGTGTCCAACGGTGTCCAACGGTGTCCAACGATGTCCAACGATGTCCAACGATGTCCAACGGTGTCCCACGTTGTCCCACGTTGTCCCACGTTGTCCCACGGTGTCCAACGGTGTCCCACGTTGTCCCACGTTGTCCCACGTTGTCCCACGTTGTCCCACGTTGTCCCACGTTGTCCCACGTTGTCCCACGTTGTCCCACGTTGTCCCACGGTGTCCAACGGTGTCCAACGGTGTCCAACGGTGTCCAACGATGTCCAACGGTGTCCAACGGTGTCCAACGATGTCCAACGGTGTCCAACGATGTCCAACGGTGTCCCACGATGTCCAACGTCGTGCAACGGCGTCCAACGGTGTCCAACGGTGTCCAACGGTGTCCAACGATGTCCAACGGTGTCCAACGATGTCCAACGATGTCCAACGGTGTCCCACGATGTCCAACGGTGTTCCACGTTGTCCCACGTTGTCCCACGTTGTCCCACGTTCTCCCACGTTGTCCCACGTTGTCCCACGTTGTTCCATGGTTTCCCACGGTGTCCAACGATGTCCAACGGTGTCCGACGATGTCCCACGGTGTCCAACGGTGTCCAACGGTGTCCAACGGTGTCCAACGGTGTCCAACGGTGTCCCACGTTGTCCCACGTTGTCCCACGGTGTCCAACGGTGTCCAACGATGTCCAACGGTGTCCAACGGTGTCCCACGATGTCCACCGTTGTCCAACGGTGTCCAACGGTGTCCAACGGTGTCCCACGGTGTCCAACGATGTCCAACGGTGTCCAACGATGTCCAACGGTGTCCCACGTTGTCCCACGTTGTCCAACGTTGTCCCACGGTGTCCAACGATGTCCAACGGTGTCCAACGATGTCCAACGGTGTCCCACGATGTCCAGCGATGTCCAACGATGTCCAACGGTGTCCAACGGTGTCCCACGTTGTCCCACGTTGTCCCACGTTGTCCCACGTTGTCCCACGTTGTCCCACGGTGTCCAACGATGTCCAACGGTGTCCCACGTTGTCCAACGGTGTCCCACGTTGTCCCACGTTGTCCCACGTTGTCCCACGTTGTCCCACGTTGTCCCACGGTGTCCAACGATGTCCAACGGTGTCCCACGTTGTCCCACGTTGTCCCACGTTGTCCCACGTTGTCCCACGTTGTCCCACGGTGTCCAGCGGTGTCCAACGATGTCCAACGGTGTCCAACGGTGTCCCACGATGTCCACCGATGTCCAACGGTGTCCAACGGTGTCCAACGGTGTCCAACGGTGTCCAACGGTGTCCAACGATGTCCAACGATGTCCAACGATGTCCAACGGTGTCCCACGTTGTCCCACGTTGTCCCACGTTGTCCCACGGTGTCCAACGGTGTCCCACGTTGTCCCACGTTGTCCCACGTTGTCCCACGTTGTCCCACGTTGTCCCACGTTGTCCCACGTTGTCCCACGTTGTCCCACGTTGTCCCACGGTGTCCAACGGTGTCCAACGGTGTCCAACGGTGTCCAACGGTGTCCCACGGTGTCCAACGATGTCCAACGGTGTCCAACGATGTCCAACGGTGTCCCACGTTGTCCCACGTTGTCCCACGTTGTCCCACGGTGTCCAACGATGTCCAACGGTGTCCCACGTTGTCCAACGGTGTCCCACGTTGTCCCACGTTGTCGCACGTTGTCCCACGTTGTCCCACGTTGTCCCACGTTGTCCCACGTTGTCCCACGTTGTCCCACGGTGTCCCACGATGTCCCACGTTGTCCCACGTTGTCCCACGTTGTCCCACGTTGTCCCACGTTGTCCCACGTTGTCCCACGTTGTCCCACGTTGTCCCACGTTGTCCCACGTTGTCCCACGTTGTCCCACGTTGTCCCACGTTGTCCCACGTTGTCCCACGTTGTCCCACGTTGTCCCACGTTGTCCCACGTTGTCGCACGTTGTCCCACGGTGTCCAACGGTGTCCAACGGTGTCCAACGGTGTCCAACGATGTCCATCGATGTCCAACGGTGTCCAACGGTGTCCCACGATGTCCACCGATGTCCAACGGTGTCCAACGGTGTCCAACGGTGTCCAACGGTGTCCAACGGTGTCCAACGGTGTCCCACGTTGTCCCACGTTGTCCCACGTTGTCCCACGGTGTCCAACGATGTCCAACGGTGTCCAACGATGTCCAACGGTGTCCCACGATGTCCAACGATGTCCAACGATGTCCAACGGTGTCCAACGGTGTCCCACGTTGTCCCACGTTGTCCCACGTTGTCCCACGGTGTCCAACGATGTCCAACGGTGTCCAACGATGTCCAACGGTGTCCCACGATGTCCAACGATGTCCAACGATGTCCAACGGTGTCCAACGGTGTCCCACGTTGTCCCACGTTGTCCCACGTTGTCCCACGTTGTCCCACGTTGTCCCTCGTTGTCCCACGATGTCCCACGTTGTCCCACGTTGTCCCACGTTGTCCCACGTTGTCCCACGTTGTCCCACGTTGTCCCACGTTGTCCCACGTTGTCCCACGTTGTCCCACGATGTCCCACGTTGTCCCACGTTGTCCCACGTTGTCCCACGTTGTCCCACGTTGTCCCACGTTGTCCCACGTTGTCCCACGTTGTCCCACGTTGTCCCACGGTGTCCAACGGTGTCCAACGGTGTCCAACGGTGTCCAACGATGTCCAACGATGTCCAACGGTGTCCAACGGTGTCCCACGATGTCCACCGATGTCCAACGGTGTCCAACGGTGTCCAACGGTGTCCAACGGTGTCCAACGGTGTCCAACGGTGTCCCACGTTGTCCCACGTTGTCCCACGTTGTCCCACGGTGTCCAACGATGTCCAACGGTGTCCAACGATGTCCAACGGTGTCCCACGATGTCCAACGATGTCCAACGATGTCCAACGGTGTCCAACGGTGTCCCACGTTGTCCCACGTTGTCCCACGTTGTCCCACGGTGTCCAACGATGTCCAACGGTGTCCAACGATGTCCAACGGTGTCCCACGATGTCCAACGATGTCCAACGATGTCCAACGGTGTCCAACGGTGTCCCACGTTGTCCCACGTTGTCCCACGTTGTCCCACGGTGTCCACCGATGTCCAACGGTGTCCAACGGTGTCCAACGGTGTCCAACGATGTCCAACGGTGTCCCACGTTGTCCCACGTTGTCCCACGTTGTCCCACGGTGTCCAACGATGTCCAACGGTGTCCAACGATGTCCAACGGTGTCCCACGATGTCCAACGATGTCCAACGATGTCCAACGGTGTCCAACGGTGTCCCACGTTGTCCCACGATATCCAACGGTCTCCAACGGTGTCCCACGTTGTCCCACGTTGTCCCACGGTGTCCAACGATGTCCAACGGTGTCCCACGTTGTCCCACGTTGTCCCACGTTGTCCCACGTTGTCCCACGTTGTTCCATGGTTTCCCACGTTGTCCCACGTTGTCCCACGTTGTCCCACGGTGTCCAACGGTGTCCAACGGTGTCCAACGGTGTCCAACGATGTCCAACGATGTCCAACGGTGTCCAACGGTGTCCCACGTTGTCCCACGTTGTCCCACGTTGTCCCACGTTGTCCCACGGTGTCCAACGGTGTCCATCGATTTCCAACGGTGTCCAACGGTGTCCCACGTTGTCCCACGTTGTCCCACGTTGTCCCACGGTGTCCAACGGTGTCCAACGGTGTCCAACGGTGTCCAACGATGTCCAACGATGTCCAACGGTGTCCAACGGTGTCCCACGTTGTCCCACGTTGTCCCACGTTGTCCCACGTTGTCCCACGGTGTCCAACGGTGTCCATCGATTTCCAACGGTGTCCAACGGTGTCCCACGTTGTCCCACGTTGTCCCACGTTGTCCCACGATGTCCCACGTTGTCCCACGTTGTCCCACGTCGTGCAACGGCGTCCAACGGTGTCCAACGGTGTCCAACGGTGTCCAACGATGTCCAACGGTGTCCAACGATGTCCAACGATGTCCAACGGTGTCCCACGATGTCCAACGGTGTCCAACGATGTCCAACGGTGTCCAACGGTGTCCCACGTTGTCCCACGATGTCCAACGATGTCCAACGGTGTCCAACGGTGTCCCACGTTGTCCCACGTTGTCCCACGGTGTCCAACGATGTCCAACGGTGTCCCACGTTGTCCAACGATGTCCACCGATGTCCAACGGTGTCCAACGGTGTCCCACGTTGTCCCACGTTGTCCCACGTTGTCCCACGTTGTCGCACGTTGTCCCACGTTGTCCCACGTTGTCCCACGTTGTCCCACGATGTCCCACGTTGTCCAACGATGTCCAACGGTGTCCCACGTTGTCCCACGTTGTCCCACGATGTCCCACGTTGTCCAACGATGTCCCACGGTGTCCAACGATGTCCAACGGTGTCCAACGATGTCCAACGGTGTCCCACGTTGTCCCACGTTGTCCCACGTTGTCCCACGTTGTCCCACGTTGTCCCACGTTGTCCCACGTTGTCCCACGTTGTCCCACGTTGTCCCACGATGTCCAACGGTGTCCAACGGTGTCCAACGATGTCCAACGGTGTCCAACGGTGTCCCACGATGTCCACCGATGCCCAACGGTGTCCCACGTTGTCCCACGTTGTCCCACGTTGTCCCACGTTGTCCCACGTTGTCCCACGTTGTCCCACGTTGTCCCACGTTGTCCCACGGTGTCCAACGGTGTCCCACGATGTCCAACGGTGTCCCACGTTGTCCCACGTTGTCCCACGTTGTCCCACGTTGTCCCACGGTGTCCAACGATGTCCAACGGTGTCCCACGTTGTCCCACGTTGTCCCACGTTGTCCCACGTTGTCCCACGTTGTCCCACGGTGTCCAGCGGTGTCCAACGATGTCCAACGGTGTCCAACGGTGTCCCACGATGTCCACCGATGTCCAACGGTGTCCAACGGTGTCCAACGGTGTCCAACGGTGTCCAACGATGTCCAACGATGTCCAACGATGTCCAACGGTGTCCCACGTTGTCCCACGTTGTCCCACGTTGTCCCACGGTGTCCAACGGTGTCCCACGTTGTCCCACGTTGTCCCACGTTGTCCCACGTTGTCCCACGTTGTCCCACGTTGTCCAACGGTGTCCAACGGTGTCCAACGATGTCCAACGGTGTCCAACGATGTCCAACGGTGTCCCACGATGTCCAACGTCGTGCAACGGCGTCCAACGGTGTCCAACGGTGTCCAACGGTGTCCAACGATGTCCAACGGTGTCCAACGATGTCCAACGATGTCCAACGGTGTCCCACGATGTCCAACGGTGTTCCACGTTGTCCCACGTTGTCCCACGTTGTCCCACGTTCTCCCACGTTGTCCCACGTTGTCCCACGTTGTTCCATGGTTTCCCACGGTGTCCAACGATGTCCAACGGTGTCCGACGATGTCCCACGGTGTCCAACGGTGTCCAACGGTGTCCAACGGTGTCCAACGGTGTCCAACGGTGTCCCACGTTGTCCCACGTTGTCCCACGGTGTCCAACGGTGTCCAACGGTGTCCAACGGTGTCCAACGGTGTCCCACGATGTCCACCGATGTCCAACGGTGTCCAACGGTGTCCAACGGTGTCCCACGGTGTCCAACGATGTCCAACGGTGTCCAACGATGTCCAACGGTGTCCCACGTTGTCCCACGTTGTCCCACGTTGTCCCACGGTGTCCAACGATGTCCAACGGTGTCCAACGATGTCCAACGGTGTCCCACGATGTCCAGCGATGTCCAACGATGTCCAACGGTGTCCAACGGTGTCCCACGTTGTCCCACGTTGTCCCACGTTGTCCCACGTTGTCCCACGTTGTCCCACGGTGTCCAACGATGTCCAACGGTGTCCCACGTTGTCCAACGGTGTCCCACGTTGTCCCACGTTGTCCCACGTTGTCCCACGTTGTCCCACGTTGTCCCACGGTGTCCAACGATGTCCAACGGTGTCCCACGTTGTCCCACGTTGTCCCACGTTGTCCCACGTTGTCCCACGTTGTCCCACGGTGTCCCGCGGTGTCCAACGATGTCCAACGGTGTCCAACGGTGTCCCACGATGTCCACCGATGTCCAACGGTGTCCAACGGTGTCCAACGGTGTCCAACGGTGTCCAACGGTGTCCAACGATGTCCAACGATGTCCAACGATGTCCAACGGTGTCCCACGTTGTCCCACGTTGTCCCACGTTGTCCCACGGTGTCCAACGGTGTCCCACGTTGTCCCACGTTGTCCCACGTTGTCCCACGTTGTCCCACGTTGTCCCACGTTGTCCCACGTTGTCCCACGTTGTCCCACGTTGTCCCACGGTGTCCAACGGTGTCCAACGGTGTCCAACGGTGTCCAACGGTGTCCCACGGTGTCCAACGATGTCCAACGGTGTCCAACGATGTCCAACGGTGTCCCACGTTGTCCCACGTTGTCCCACGTTGTCCCACGGTGTCCAACGATGTCCAACGGTGTCCCACGTTGTCCAACGGTGTCCCACGTTGTCCCACGTTGTCGCACGTTGTCCCACGTTGTCCCACGTTGTCCCACGTTGTCCCACGTTGTCCCACGTTGTCCCACGTTGTCCCACGATGTCCCACGTTGTCCCACGTTGTCCCACGTTGTCCCACGTTGTCCCACGTTGTCCCACGTTGTCCCACGTTGTCCCACGTTGTCCCACGTTGTCCCACGTTGTCCCACGTTGTCCCACGTTGTCCCACGTTGTCCCACGTTGTCCCACGTTGTCCCACGTTGTCCCACGTTGTCCCACGTTGTCCCACGTTGTCCCACGGTGTCCAACGGTGTCCAACGGTGTCCAACGGTGTCCAACGATGTCCATCGATGTCCAACGGTGTCCAACGGTGTCCCACGATGTCCACCGATGTCCAACGGTGTCCAACGGTGTCCAACGGTGTCCAACGGTGTCCAACGGTGTCCAACGGTGTCCCACGTTGTCCCACGTTGTCCCACGTTGTCCCACGGTGTCCAACGATGTCCAACGGTGTCCAACGATGTCCAACGGTGTCCCACGATGTCCAACGATGTCCAACGATGTCCAACGGTGTCCAACGGTGTCCCACGTTGTCCCACGTTGTCCCACGTTGTCCCACGTTGTCCAACGATGTCCAACGGTGTCCAACGATGTCCAACGGTGTCCCACGATGTCCAACGATGTCCAACGATGTCCAACGGTGTCCAACGGTGTCCCACGTTGTCCCACGTTGTCCCACGTTGTCCCACGTTGTCCCACGTTGTCCCACGTTGTCCCACGATGTCCCACGTTGTCCCACGTTGTCCCACGTTGTCCCACGTTGTCCCACGTTGTCCCACGTTGTCCCACGTTGTCCCACGTTGTCCCACGTTGTCCCACGATGTCCCACGTTGTCCCACGTTGTCCCACGTTGTCCCACGTTGTCCCACGTTGTCCCACGTTGTCCCACGTTGTCCCACGTTGTCCCACGTTGTCCCACGGTGTCCAACGGTGTCCAACGGTGTCCAACGGTGTCCAACGATGTCCAACGATGTCCAACGGTGTCCAACGGTGTCCCACGATGTCCACCGATGTCCAACGGTGTCCAACGGTGTCCAACGGTGTCCAACGGTGTCCAACGGTGTCCAACGGTGTCCCACGTTGTCCCACGTTGTCCCACGTTGTCCCACGGTGTCCAACGATGTCCAACGGTGTCCAACGATGTCCAACGGTGTCCCACGATGTCCAACGATGTCCAACGATGTCCAACGGTGTCCAACGGTGTCCCACGTTGTCCCACGTTGTCCCACGTTGTCCCACGGTGTCCAACGATGTCCAACGGTGTCCAACGATGTCCAACGGTGTCCCACGATGTCCAACGATGTCCAACGATGTCCAACGGTGTCCAACGGTGTCCCACGTTGTCCCACGTTGTCCCACGTTGTCCCACGGTGTCCACCGATGTCCAACGGTGTCCAACGGTGTCCAACGGTGTCCAACGATGTCCAACGGTGTCCCACGTTGTCCCACGTTGTCCCACGTTGTCCCACGGTGTCCAACGATGTCCAACGGTGTCCAACGATGTCCAACGGTGTCCCACGATGTCCAACGATGTCCAACGATGTCCAACGGTGTCCAACGGTGTCCCACGTTGTCCCACGATATCCAACGGTCTCCAACGGTGTCCCACGTTGTCCCACGTTGTCCCACGGTGTCCAACGATGTCCAACGGTGTCCCACGTTGTCCCACGTTGTCCCACGTTGTCCCACGTTGTCCCACGTTGTTCCATGGTTTCCCACGTTGTCCCACGTTGTCCCACGTTGTCCCACGGTGTCCAACGATGTCCAACGGTGTCCAACGGTGTCCAACGATGTCCAACGATGTCCAACGGTGTCCAACGGTGTCCCACGTTGTCCCACGTTGTCCCACGTTGTCCCACGTTGTCCCACGGTGTCCAACGGTGTCCATCGATTTCCAACGGTGTCCAACGGTGTCCCACGTTGTCCCACGTTGTCCCACGTTGTCCCACGGTGTCCAACGGTGTCCAACGGTGTCCAACGGTGTCCAACGATGTCCAACGATGTCCAACGGTGTCCAACGGTGTCCCACGGTGTCCCACGTTGTCCCACGTTGTCCCACGTTGTCCCACGGTGTCCAACGGTGTCCATCGATTTCCAACGGTGTCCAACGGTGTCCCACGTTGTCCCACGTTGTCCCACGTTGTCCCACGATGTCCCACGTTGTCCCACGTTGTCCCACGTTGTCCCACGTTGTCCAACGGTGTCCAACGATGTCCAACGGTGTCCAACGGTGTCCCACGGTGTCCAACGGTGTCCCACGTTGTCCCACGTTGTCCCACGTTGTCCCACGTTGTCCCACGTTGTCCCACGTTGTCCCACGTTGTCCCACGTTGTCCCACGGTGTCCAACGGTGTCCCACGATGTCCAACGGTGTCCCACGTTGTCCCACGTTGTCCCATGTTGTCCCACGTTGTCCCACGTTGTCCCACATTGTCCCACGTTGTCCAACGTCGTCCAACGGTGTCCAACGATGTCCAACGATGTCCAACGGTGTCCAACGGTGTCCAACGATGTCCAACGGTGTCCAACGATGTCCAACGGTGTCCCACGATGTCCAACGTCGTGCAACGGTGTCCAACGGTGTCCAACGGTGTCCAACGGTGTCCAACGATGTCCAACGGTGTCCAACGATGTCCAACGATGTCCAACGGTGTCCCACGATGTCCAACGGTGTTCCACGTTGTCCCACGTTGTCCCACGTTGTCCCACGTTCTCCCACGTTGTCCCACGTTGTCCCACGTTGTTCCATGGTTTCCCACGGTGTCCAACGATGTCCAACGGTGTCCGACGATGTCCCACGGTGTCCAACGGTGTCCAACGGTGTCCAACGGTGTCCCACGTTGTCCCACGTTGTCCCACGGTGTCCAACGGTGTCCAACGATGTCCAACGGTGTCCAACGGTGTCCCACGATGTCCACCGATGTCCAACGGTGTCCAACGGTGTCCAACGGTGTCCCACGGTGTCCAACGATGTCCAACGGTGTCCAACGATGTCCAACGGTGTCCCACGTTGTCCCACGTTGTCCCACGTTGTCCCACGGTGTCCAACGATGTCCAACGGTGTCCAACGATGTCCAACGGTGTCCCACGATGTCCAGCGATGTCCAACGATGTCCAACGGTGTCCAACGGTGTCCCACGTTGTCCCACGTTGTCCCACGTTGTCCCACGTTGTCCCACGTTGTCCCACGGTGTCCAACGATGTCCAACGGTGTCCCACGTTGTCCAACGGTGTCCCACGTTGTCCCACGTTGTCCCACGTTGTCCCACGTTGTCCCACGTTGTCCCACGGTGTCCAACGATGTCCAACGGTGTCCCACGTTGTCCCACGTTGTCCCACGTTGTCCCACGTTGTCCCACGGTGTCCAGCGGTGTCCAACGATGTCCAACGGTGTCCAACGGTGTCCCACGATGTCCACCGATGTCCAACGGTGTCCAACGGTGTCCAACGGTGTCCAACGGTGTCCAACGATGTCCAACGATGTCCAACGATGTCCAACGGTGTCCCACGTTGTCCCACGTTGTCCCACGTTGTCCCACGGTGTCCAACGGTGTCCCACGTTGTCCCACGTTGTCCCACGTTGTCCCACGTTGTCGCACGTTGTCCCACGTTGTCCCACGTTGTCCCACGTTGTCCCACGATGTCCCACGTTGTCCAACGATGTCCAACGGTGTCCCACGTTGTCCCACGTTGTCCCACGTTGTCCCACGGTGTCCAACGGTGTCCCACGTTGTCCCACGTTGTCCCACGTTGTCCCACGTTGTCGCACGTTGTCCCACGTTGTCCCACGTTGTCCCACGTTGTCCCACGATGTCCCACGTTGTCCAACGATGTCCCACGGTGTCCAACGATGTCCAACGGTGTCCAACGATGTCCAACGGTGTCCCACGTTGTCCCACGTTGTCCCACGTTGTCCCACGTTGTCCTACGTTGTCCCACGTTGTCCCACGTTGTCCCACGTTGTCCCACGTTGTCCCACGATGTCCAACGGTGTCCAACGGTGTCCAACGATGTCCAACGGTGTCCAACGGTGTCCCACGATGTCCACCGATGCCCAACGGTGTCCCACGTTGTCCCACGTTGTCCCACGTTGTCCCACGTTGTCCCACGTTGTCCCACGTTGTCCCACGTTGTCCCACGTTGTCCCACGGTGTCCAACGGTGTCCCACGGTGTCCAACGGTGTCCCACGTTGTCCCACGTTGTCCCACGTTGTCCCACGTTGTCCCACGTTGTCCCACGTTGTCCCACGTTGTCCAACGTCGTCCAACGGTGTCCAACGATGTCCAACGATGTCCAACGGTGTCCAACGGTGTCCAACGATGTCCAACGGTGTCCAACGATGTCCAACGGTGTCCCACGATGTCCAACGTCGTGCAACGGCGTCCAACGGTGTCCAACGGTGTCCAACGGTGTCCAACGATGTCCAACGGTGTCCAACGATGTCCAACGATGTCCAACGGTGTCCCACGATGTCCAACGGTGTTCCACGTTGTCCCACGTTGTCCCACGTTGTCCCACGTTCTCCCACGTTGTCCCACGTTGTCCCACGTTGTTCCATGGTTTCCCACGGTGTCCAACGATGTCCAACGGTGTCCGACGATGTCCCACGGTGTCCAACGGTGTCCAACGGTGTCCAACGGTGTCCCACGTAGTCCCACGTTGTCCCACGGTGTCCAACGGTGTCCAACGATGTCCAACGGTGTCCAACGGTGTCCCACGATGTCCACCGATGTCCAACGGTGTCCACCGATGTCCAACGGTGTCCAACGGTGTCCAACGGTGTCCCACGGTGTCCAACGTTGTCCCACGTTGTCCCACGTTGTCCCACGTTGTCCCACGATGTCCCACGTTGTCCAACGATGTCCCACGGTGTCCAACGATGTCCAACGGTGTCCAACGATGTCCAACGGTGTCCCACGTTGTCCCACGTTGTCCCACGTTGTCCCACGTTGTCCTACGTTGTCCCACGTTGTCCCACGTTGTCCCACGTTGTCCCACGTTGTCCCACGATGTCCAACGGTGTCCAACGGTGTCCAACGATGTCCAACGGTGTCCAACGGTGTCCCACGATGTCCACCGATGCCCAACGGTGTCCCACGTTGTCCCACGTTGTCCCACGTTGTCCCACGTTGTCCCACGTTGTCCCACGTTGTCCCACGTTGTCCCACGTTGTCCCACGGTGTCCAACGGTGTCCCACGATGTCCAACGGTGTCCCACGTTGTCCCACGTTGTCCCACGTTGTCCCACGTTGTCCCACGTTGTCCCACATTGTCCCACGTTGTCCCACGTTGTCCAACGGTGTCCAACGATGTCCAACGATGTCCAACGGTGTCCAACGGTGTCCAACGATGTCCAACGGTGTCCAACGATGTCCAACGGTGTCCCACGATGTCCAACGTCGTCCAACGGCGTCCAACGGTGTCCAACGGTGTCCAACGGTGTCCAACGATGTCCAACGGTGTCCAACGATGTCCAACGATGTCCAACGGTGTCCCACGATGTCCAACGGTGTTCCACGTTGTCCCACGTTGTCCCACGTTGTCCCACGTTCTCCCACGTTGTCCCACGTTGTCCCACGTTGTTCCATGGTTTCCCACGGTGTCCAACGATGTCCAACGGTGTCCGACGATGTCCCACGGTGTCCAACGGTGTCCAACGGTGTCCAACGGTGTCCCACGTAGTCCCACGTTGTCCCACGGTGTCCAACGGTGTCCAACGATGTCCAACGGTGTCCAACGGTGTCCCACGATGTCCACCGATGTCCAACGGTGTCCACCGATGTCCAACGGTGTCCAACGGTGTCCAACGGTGTCCCACGGTGTCCAACGATGTCCAACGGTGTCCAACGATGTCCAACGGTGTCCCACGTTGTCCCACGTTGTCCCACGTTTGTCCCACGGTGTCCAACGATGTCCAACGGTGTCCAACGATGTCCAACGGTGTCCCACGATGTCCAGCGATGTCCAACGATGTCCAACGGTGTCCAACGGTGTCCCACGTTGTCCCACGTTGTCCCACGTTGTCCCACGTTGTCCCACGTTGTCCCACGGTGTCCAACGATGTCCAACGGTGTCCCACGTTGTCCAACGGTGTCCCACGTTGTCCCACGTTGTCCCACGTTGTCCCACGTTGTCCCACGTTGTCCCACGGTGTCCAACGATGTCCAACGGTGTCCCACGTTGTCCCACGTTGTCCCACGTTGTCCCACGTTGTCCCACGTTGTCCCACGGTGTCCAGCGGTGTCCAACGATGTCCAACGGTGTCCAACGGTGTCCCACGATGTCCACCGATGTCCAACGGTGTCCAACGGTGTCCAACGGTGTCCAACGGTGTCCAACGATGTCCAACGATGTCCAACGATGTCCAACGGTGTCCCACGTTGTCCCACGTTGTCCCACGTTGTCCCACGGTGTCCAACGGTGTCCCACGTTGTCCCACGTTGTCCCACGTTGTCCCACGTTGTCCCACGTTGTCCCACGTTGTCCCACGTTGTCCCACGGTGTCCAACGGTGTCCCACGTTGTCCCACGTTGTCCCACGTTGTCCCACGTTGTCCCACGTTGTCCCACGTTGTCCCACGTTGTCCCACGTTGTCCCACGTTGTCCCACGGTGTCCAACGGTGTCCAACGGTGTCCAACGGTGTCCAACGGTGTCCCACGGTGTCCAACGATGTCCAACGGTGTCCAACGATGTCCAACGGTGTCCCACGTTGTCCCACGTTGTCCCACGTTGTCCCACGGTGTCCAAACGATGTCCAACGGTGTCCCACGTTGTCCAACGGTGTCCCACGTTGTCCCACGTTGTCGCACGTTGTCCCACGTTGTCCCACGTTGTCCCACGTTGTCCCACGTTGTCCCACGTTGTCCCACGTTGTCCCACGATGTCCCACGTTGTCCCACGTTGTCCCACGTTGTCCCACGTTGTCCCACGTTGTCCCACGTTGTCCCACGTTGTCCCACGTTGTCCCACGTTGTCCCACGTTGTCCCACGTTGTCCCACGTTGTCCCACGTTGTCCCACGTTGTCCCACGTTGTCCCACGTTGTCCCACGTTGTCCCACGTTGTCCCACGGTGTCCAACGGTGTCCAACGGTGTCCAACGGTGTCCAACGATGTCCATCGATGTCCAACGGTGTCCAACGGTGTCCCACGATGTCCACCGATGTCCAACGGTGTCCAACGGTGTCCAACGGTGTCCAACGGTGTCCAACGGTGTCCAACGGTGTCCCACGTTGTCCCACGTTGTCCCACGTTGTCCCACGGTGTCCAACGATGTCCAACGGTGTCCAACGATGTCCAACGGTGTCCCACGATGTCCAACGATGTCCAACGATGTCCAACGGTGTCCAACGGTGTCCCACGTTGTCCCACGTTGTCCCACGTTGTCCCACGGTGTCCAACGATGTCCAACGGTGTCCAACGATGTCCAACGGTGTCCCACGATGTCCAACGATGTCCAACGATGTCCAACGGTGTCCAACGGTGTCCCACGTTGTCCCACGTTGTCCCACGTTGTCCCACGTTGTCCCACGTTGTCCCACGTTGTCCCACGATGTCCCACGTTGTCCCACGTTGTCCCACGTTGTCCCACGTTGTCCCACGTTGTCCCACGTTGTCCCACGTTGTCCCACGTTGTCCCACGTTGTCCCACGATGTCCCACGTTGTCCCACGTTGTCCCACGTTGTCCCACGTTGTCCCACGTTGTCCCACGTTGTCCCACGTTGTCCCACGTTGTCCCACGTTGTCCCACGGTGTCCCACGGTGTCCAACGGTGTCCAACGGTGTCCAACGATGTCCAACGATGTCCAACGGTGTCCAACGGTGTCCCACGATGTCCACCGATGTCCAACGGTGTCCAACGGTGTCCAACGGTGTCCAACGGTGTCCAACGGTGTCCAACGGTGTCCCACGTTGTCCCACGTTGTCCCACGTTGTCCCACGGTGTCCAACGATGTCCAACGGTGTCCAACGATGTCCAACGGTGTCCCACGATGTCCAACGATGTCCAACGATGTCCAACGGTGTCCAACGGTGTCCCACGTTGTCCCACGTTGTCCCACGTTGTCCCACGGTGTCCAACGATGTCCAACGGTGTCCAACGATGTCCAACGGTGTCCCACGATGTCCAACGATGTCCAACGATGTCCAACGGTGTCCAACGGTGTCCCACGTTGTCCCACGTTGTCCCACGTTGTCCCACGGTGTCCACCGATGTCCAACGGTGTCCAACGGTGTCCAACGGTGTCCAACGATGTCCAACGGTGTCCCACGTTGTCCCACGTTGTCCCACGTTGTCCCACGGTGTCCAACGATGTCCAACGGTGTCCAACGATGTCCAACGGTGTCCCACGATGTCCAACGATGTCCAACGATGTCCAACGGTGTCCAACGGTGTCCCACGTTGTCCCACGATGTCCAACGATGTCCAACGGTGTCCAACGGTGTCCCACGTTGTCCCACGTTGTCCCACGGTGTCCAACGATGTCCAACGGTGTCCCACGTTGTCCCACGTTGTCCCACGTTGTCCCACGTTGTCCCACGTTGTTCCATGGTTTCCCACGTTGTCCCACGTTGTCCCACGTTGTCCCACGGTGTCCAACGATGTCCAACGGTGTCCAACGGTGTCCAACGATGTCCAACGATGTCCAACGGTGTCCAACGGTGTCCCACGTTGTCCCACGTTGTCCCACGTTGTCCCACGTTGTCCCACGGTGTCCAACGGTGTCCATCGATTTCCAACGGTGTCCAACGGTGTCCCACGTTGTCCCACGTTGTCCCACGTTGTCCCACGGTGTCCAACGGTGTCCAACGGTGTCCAACGGTGTCCAACGATGTCCAACGATGTCCAACGGTGTCCAACGGTGTCCCACGTTGTCCCACGTTGTCCCACGTTGTCCCACGTTGTCCCACGGTGTCCAACGGTGTCCATCGATTTCCAACGGTGTCCCACGGTGTCCCACGTTGTCCCACGTTGTCCCACGTTGTCCCACGATGTCCCACGTTGTCCCACGTTGTCCCACGTTGTCCCACGTTGTCCAACGGTGTCCAACGATGTCCAACGGTGTCCAACGGTGTCCCACGGTGTCCAACGGTGTCCCACGTTGTCCCACGTTGTCCCACGTTGTCCCACGTTGTCCCACGTTGTCCCACGTTGTCCCACGTTGTCCCACGTTGTCCCACGGTGTCCAACGGTGTCCCACGATGTCCAACGGTGTCCCACGTTGTCCCACGTTGTCCCATGTTGTCCCACGTTGTCCCACGTTGTCCCACATTGTCCCACGTTGTCCAACGTCGTCCAACGGTGTCCAACGATGTCCAACGATGTCCAACGGTGTCCAACGGTGTCCAACGATGTCCAACGGTGTCCAACGATGTCCAACGGTGTCCCACGATGTCCAACGTCGTGCAACGGTGTCCAACGGTGTCCAACGGTGTCCAACGGTGTCCAACGATGTCCAACGGTGTCCAACGATGTCCAACGATGTCCAACGGTGTCCCACGATGTCCAACGGTGTTCCACGTTGTCCCACGTTGTCCCACGTTGTCCCACGTTCTCCCACGTTGTCCCACGTTGTCCCACGTTGTTCCATGGTTTCCCACGGTGTCCAACGATGTCCAACGGTGTCCGACGATGTCCCACGGTGTCCAACGGTGTCCAACGGTGTCCAACGGTGTCCCACGTTGTCCCACGTTGTCCCACGGTGTCCAACGGTGTCCAACGATGTCCAACGGTGTCCAACGGTGTCCCACGATGTCCACCGATGTCCAACGGTGTCCAACGGTGTCCAACGGTGTCCCACGGTGTCCAACGATGTCCAACGGTGTCCAACGATGTCCAACGGTGTCCCACGTTGTCCCACGTTGTCCCACGTTGTCCCACGGTGTCCAACGATGTCCAACGGTGTCCAACGATGTCCAACGGTGTCCCACGATGTCCAGCGATGTCCAACGATGTCCAACGGTGTCCAACGGTGTCCCACGTTGTCCCACGTTGTCCCACGTTGTCCCACGTTGTCCCACGTTGTCCCACGGTGTCCAACGATGTCCAACGGTGTCCCACGTTGTCCAACGGTGTCCCACGTTGTCCCACGTTGTCCCACGTTGTCCCACGTTGTCCCACGTTGTCCCACGGTGTCCAACGATGTCCAACGGTGTCCCACGTTGTCCCACGTTGTCCCACGTTGTCCCACGTTGTCCCACGTTGTCCCACGGTGTCCAGCGGTATCCAACGATGTCCAACGGTGTCCAACGGTGTCCCACGATGTCCACCGATGTCCAACGGTGTCCAACGGTGTCCATCGGTGTCCAACGGTGTCCAACGATGTCCAACGATGTCCAACGATGTCCAACGGTGTCCCACGTTGTCCCACGTTGTCCCACGTTGTCCCACGGTGTCCAACGGTGTCCCACGTTGTCCCACGTTGTCCCACGTTGTCCCACGTTGTCGCACGTTGTCCCACGTTGTCCCACGTTGTCCCACGTTGTCCCACGATGTCCCACGTTGTCCAACGATGTCCAACGGTGTCCCACGTTGTCCCACGTTGTCCCACGTTGTCCCACGGTGTCCAACGGTGTCCCACGTTGTCCCACGTTGTCCCACGTTGTCCCACGTTGTCGCACGTTGTCCCACGTTGTCCCACGTTGTCCCACGTTGTCCCACGATGTCCCACGTTGTCCAACGATGTCCCACGGTGTCCAACGATGTCCAACGGTGTCCAACGATGTCCAACGGTGTCCCACGTTGTCCCACGTTGTCCCACGTTGTCCCACGTTGTCCTACGTTGTCCCACGTTGTCCCACGTTGTCCCACGTTGTCCCACGTTGTCCCACGATGTCCAACGGTGTCCAACGGTGTCCAACGATGTCCAACGGTGTCCAACGGTGTCCCACGATGTCCACCGATGCCCAACGGTGTCCCACGTTGTCCCACGTTGTCCCACGTTGTCCCACGTTGTCGCACGTTGTCCCACGTTGTCCCACGTTGTCCCACGTTGTCCCACGATGTCCCACGTTGTCCAACGATGTCCAACGGTGTCCCACGTTGTCCCACGTTGTCCCACGTTGTCCCACGGTGTCCCACGGTGTCCCACGTTGTCCCACGTTGTCCCACGTTGTCCCACGTTGTCGCACGTTGTCCCACGTTGTCCCACGTTGTCCCACGTTGTCCCACGATGTCCCACGTTGTCCAACGATGTCCCACGGTGTCCAACGATGTCCAACGGTGTCCAACGATGTCCAACGGTGTCCCACGTTGTCCCACGTTGTCCCACGTTGTCCCACGTTGTCCTACGTTGTCCCACGTTGTCCCACGTTGTCCCACGTTGTCCCACGTTGTCCCACGTTGTCCCACGTTGTCCCACGTTGTCCCACGTTGTCCCACATTGTCCCACGTTGTCCAACGTCGTCCAACGGTGTCCAACGATGTCCAACGATGTCCAACGGTGTCCAACGGTGTCCAACGATGTCCAACGGTGTCCAACGATGTCCAACGGTGTCCCACGATGTCCAACGTCGTGCAACGGCGTCCAACGGTGTCCAACGGTGTCCAACGGTGTCCAACGATGTCCAACGGTGTCCAACGATGTCCAACGATGTCCAACGGTGTCCCACGATGTCCAACGGTGTTCCACGTTGTCCCACGTTGTCCCACGTTGTCCCACGTTCTCCCACGTTGTCCCACGTTGTCCCACGTTGTTCCATGGTTTCCCACGGTGTCCAACGATGTCCAACGGTGTCCGACGATGTCCCACGGTGTCCAACGGTGTCCAACGGTGTCCAACGGTGTCCCACGTAGTCCCACGTTGTCCCACGGTGTCCAACGGTGTCCAACGATGTCCAACGGTGTCCAACGGTGTCCCACGATGTCCACCGATGTCCAACGGTGTCCAACGGTGTCCAACGGTGTCCCACGGTGTCCAACGATGTCCAACGGTGTCCAACGATGTCCAACGGTGTCCCACGTTGTCCCACGTTGTCCCACGTTTGTCCCACGGTGTCCAACGATGTCCAACGGTGTCCAACGATGTCCAACGGTGTCCCACGATGTCCAGCGATGTCCAACGATGTCCAACGGTGTCCAACGGTGTCCCACGTTGTCCCACGTTGTCCCACGTTGTCCCACGTTGTCCCACGGTGTCCAACGATGTCCAACGGTGTCCCACGTTGTCCAACGGTGTCCCACGTTGTCCCACGTTGTCCCACGTTGTCCCACGTTTTCCCACGTTGTCCCACGGTGTCCAACGATGTCCAACGGTGTCCCACGTTGTCCCACGTTGTCCCACGTTGTCCCACGTTGTCCCACGTTGTCCCACGGTGTCCAGCGGTGTCCAACGATGTCCAACGGTGTCCAACGGTATCCCACGATGTCCACCGATGTCCAACGGTGTCCAACGGTGTCCAACGGTGTCCAACGGTGTCCAACGATGTCCAACGATGTCCAACGATGTCCAACGGTGTCCCACGTTGTCCCACGTTGTCCCACGTTGTCCCACGGTGTCCAACGGTGTCCCACGTTGTCCCACGTTGTCCCACGTTGTCCCACGTTGTCCCACGTTGTCCCACGTGGTCCCACGTTGTCCCACGTTGTCCCACGTTGTCCCACGGTGTCCAACGGTGTCCAACGGTGTCCAACGGTGTCCAACGGTGTCCCACGGTGTCCAACGATGTCCAACGGTGTCCAACGATGTCCAGCGGTGTCCCACGTTGTCCCACGTTGTCCCACGTTGTCCCACGGTGTCCAACGATGTCCAACGGTGTCCCACGTTGTCCCACGTTGTCGCACGTTGTCCCACGTTGTCCCACGTTGTCCCACGTTGTCCCACGTTGTCCCACGTTGTCCCACGTTGTCCCACGTTGTCCCACGATGTCCCACGTTGTCCCACGTTGTCCCACGTTGTCCCACGTTGTCCCACGTTGTCCCACGTTGTCCCACGTTGTCCCACGTTGTCCCACGTTGTCCCACGTTGTCCCACGTTGTCCCACGTTGTCCCACGTTGTCCCACGTTGTCCCACGTTGTCCCACGTTGTCCCACGTTGTCCCACGTTGTCCCACGTTGTCCCACGGTGTCCAACGGTGTCCAACGGTGTCCAACGGTGTCCAACGATGTCCAACGATGTCCAACGGTGTCCAACGGTGTCCCACGATGTCCACCGATGTCCAACGGTGTCCAACGGTGTCCAACGGTGTCCCACGTTGTCCCACGTTGTCCCACGTTGTCCCACGGTGTCCAACGATGTCCAACGGTGTCCAACGATGTCCAACGGTGTCCCACGATGTCCAACGATGTCCAACGATGTCCAACGGTGTCCAACGGTGTCCCACGTTGTCCCACGTTGTCCCACGTTGTCCCACGGTGTCCAACGATGTCCAACGGTGTCCAACGATGTCCAACGGTGTCCCACGATGTCCAACGATGTCCAACGATGTCCAACGGTGTCCAACGGTGTCCCACGTTGTCCCACGTTGTCCCACGTTGTCCCACGTTTTCCCACGTTGTCCCACGTTGTCCCACGATGTCCCACGTTGTCCCACGTTGTCCCACGTTGTCCCACGTTGTCCCACGTTGTCCCACGTTGTCCCACGTTGTCCCACGTTGCCCACGTTGTCCCACGATGTCCCACGTTGTCCCACGTTGTCCCACGTTGTCCCACGTTGTCCCACGTTGTCCCACGTTGTCCCACGTTGTCCCACGTTGTCCCACGTTGTCCCACGTTGTCCCACGTTGTCCCACGTTGTCCCACGTTGTCCCACGTTGTCCCACGTTGTCCCACGTTGTCCCACGTTGTCCCACGTTGTCCCACGTTGTCCCACGTTGTCCCACGTTGTCCCACGTTGTCCCACGGTGTCCAACGGTGTCCAACGGTGTCCAACGGTGTCCAACGATGTCCAACGATGTCCAACGGTGTCCAACGGTGTCCCACGATGTCCACCGATGTCCAACGGTGTCCAACGGTGTCCAACGGTGTCCAACGGTGTCCAACGGTGTCCCACGTTGTCCCACGTTGTCCCACGTTGTCCCACGGTGTCCAACGATGTCCAACGGTGTTCAACGATGTCCAACGGTGTCCCACGATGTCCAACGATGTCCAACGATGTCCAACGGTGTCCAACGGTGTCCCACGTTGTCCCACGTTGTCCCACGTTGTCCCACGGTGTCCAACGATGTCCAACGGTGTCCAACGATGTCCAACGGTGTCCCACGATGTCCAACGATGTCCAACGATGTCCAACGGTGTCCAACGGTGTCCCACGTTGTCCCACGTTGTCCCACGTTGTCCCACGGTGTCCACCGATGTCCAACGGTGTCCAACGGTGTCCAACGGTGTCCAACGATGTCCAACGGTGTCCCACGTTGTCCCACGTTGTCCCACGTTGTCCCACGGTGTCCAACGATGTCCAACGGTGTCCAACGATGTCCAACGGTGTCCCACGATGTCCAACGATGTCCAACGATGTCCAACGGTGTCCAACGGTGTCCCACGTTGTCCCACGATGTCCAACGATGTCCAACGGTGTCCAACGGTGTCCCACGTTGTCCCACGTTGTCCCACGGTGTCCAACGATGTCCAACGGTGTCCCACGTTGTCCCACGTGGTCCCACGTTGTCCCACGTTGTCCCACGTTGTTCCATGGTTTCCCACGTTGTCCCACGTTGTCCCACGTTGTCCCACGGTGTCCAACGATGTCCAACGGTGTCCAACGGTGTCCAACGATGTCCAACGATGTCCAACGGTGTCCAACGGTGTCCCACGTTGTCCCACGTTGTCCCACGTTGTCCCACGTTGTCCCACGGTGTCCAACGGTGTCCATCGATTTCCAACGGTGTCCAACGGTGTCCCACGTTGTCCCACGTTGTCCCACGTTGTCCCACGGTGTCCAACGGTGTCCAACGGTGTCCAACGGTGTCCAACGATGTCCAACGATGTCCAACGGTGTCCAACGGTGTCCCACGTTGTCCCACGTTGTCCCACGTTGTCCCACGTTGTCCCACGGTGTCCAACGGTGTCCATCGATTTCCAACGGTGTCCAACGGTGTCCCACGTTGTCCCACGTTGTCCCACGTTGTCCCACGATGTGCCACGTTGTCCCACGTTGTCCCACGTTGTCCCACGTTGTCCCACGTTGTCCCACGTTGTCCCACGTTGTCCCACGTTGTCCCACGGTGTCCAACGGTGTCCCACGATGTCCAACGGTGTCCCACGTTGTCCCACGTTGTCCCATGTTGTCCCACGTTGTCCCACGTTGTCCCACGTTGTCCCACGTTGTCCAACGTCGTCCAACGGTGTCCAACGATGTCCAACGATGTCCAACGGTGTCCAACGGTGTCCAACGATGTCCAACGGTGTCCAACGATGTCCAACGGTGTCCCACGATGTCCAACGTCGTGCAACGGTGTCCAACGGTGTCCAACGGTGTCCAACGGTGTCCAACGATGTCCAACGGTGTCCAACGATGTCCAACGATGTCCAACGGTGTCCCACGATGTCCAACGGTGTTCCACGTTGTCCCACGTTGTCCCACGTTGTCCCACGTTCTCCCACGTTGTCCCACGTTGTCCCACGTTGTTCCATGGTTTCCCACGGTGTCCAACGATGTCCAACGGTGTCCGACGATGTCCCACGGTGTCCAACGGTGTCCAACGGTGTCCAACGGTGTCCCACGTTGTCCCACGTTGTCCCACGGTGTCCAACGGTGTCCAACGATGTCCAACGGTGTCCAACGGTGTCCCACGATGTCCACCGATGTCCAACGGTGTCCAACGGTGTCCAACGGTGTCCCACGGTGTCCAACGATGTCCAACGGTGTCCAACGATGTCCAACGGTGTCCCACGTTGTCCCACGTTGTCCCACGTTGTCCCACGGTGTCCAACGATGTCCAACGGTGTCCAACGATGTCCAACGGTGTCCCACGATGTCCAGCGATGTCCAACGATGTCCAACGGTGTCCAACGGTGTCCCACGTTGTCCCACGTTGTCCCACGTTGTCCCACGTTGTCCCACGTTGTCCCACGGTGTCCAACGATGTCCAACGGTGTCCCACGTTGTCCAACGGTGTCCCACGTTGTCCCACGTTGTCCCACGTTGTCCCACGTTGTCCCACGTTGTCCCACGGTGTCCAACGATGTCCAACGGTGTCCCACGTTGTCCCACGTTGTCCCACGTTGTCCCACGTTGTCCCACGTTGTCCCACGGTGTCCAGCGGTGTCCAACGATGTCCAACGGTGTCCAACGGTGTCCCACGATGTCCACCGATGTCCAACGGTGTCCAACGGTGTCCAACGGTGTCCAACGGTGTCCAACGATGTCCAACGATGTCCAACGATGTCCAACGGTGTCCCACGATGTCCCACGTTGTCCAACGATGTCCAACGGTGTCCCACGTTGTCCCACGTTGTCCCACGTTGTTCCACGGTGTCCAACGGTGTCCCACGTTGTCCCACGTTGTCCCACGTTGTCCCACGTTGTCGCACGTTGTCCCACGTTGTCCCACGTTGTCCCACGTTGTCCCACGATGTCCCACGTTGTCCAACGATGTCCAACGGTGTCCCACGTTGTCCCACGTTGTCCCACGATGTCCCACGTTGTCCAACGATGTCCCACGGTGTCCAACGATGTCCAACGGTGTCCAACGATGTCCAACGGTGTCCCACGTTGTCCCACGTTGTCCCACGTTGTCCCACGTTGTCCCACGTTGTCCCACGTTGTCCCACGTTGTCCCACGTTGTCCCACGTTGTCCCACGATGTCCAACGGTGTCCAACGGTGTCCAACGATGTCCAACGGTGTCCAACGGTGTCCAACGGTGTCCCACGGTGTCCAACGGTGTCCCACGTTGTCCCACGTTGTCCCACGTTGTCCCACGTTGTCCCACGATGTCCCACGTTGTCCAACGATGTCCAACGGTGTCCCACGTTGTCCCACGTTGTCCTACGTTGTCCCACGTTGTCCCACGTTGTCCCACGTTGTCCCACGTTGTCCCACGTTGTCCCACGTTGTCCCACGGTGTCCAACGGTGTCCAACGGTGTCCAACGGTGTCCAACGATGTCCAACGATGTCCAACGATGTCCAACGGTGTCCAACGGTGTCCCACGTTGTCCCGCGTTGTCCCACGGTGTCCAACGATGTCCAACGGTGTCCCACGTTGTCCCACGTTGTCCCACGTTGTCCCACGTTGTCCCACGTTGTTCCATGGTTTCCCACGTTGTCCCACGTTGTCCCACGTTGTCCCACGGTGTCCAACGATGTCCCACGTTGTCCAACGATGTCCAACGGTGTCCCACGTTGTCCCACGTTGTCCCACGTTGTCCCACGTTGTCCCACGATGTCCCACGTTGTCCAACGATGTCCAACGGTGTCCCACGTTGTCCCACGTTGTCCCACGTTGTCCCACGTTGTCCCACGGTGTCCAACGATGTCCAACGGTGTCCCACGTTGTCCAACGGTGTCCCACGTTGTCCCACGTTGTCGCACGTTGTCCCACGTTGTCCCACGTTGTCCCACGATGTCCCACGTTGTCCCACGTTGTCCCACGTTGTCCCACGTTGTCCCACGTTGTCCCACGTTGTCCCACGTTGTCCCACGTTGTCCCACGTTGTCCCACGATGTCCAACGGTGTCCAACGGTGTCCAACGATGTCCAACGGTGTCCAACGGTGTCCAACGGTGTCCCACGGTGTCCAACGGTGTCCCACGTTGTCCCACGTTGTCCCACGTTGTCCCACGTTGTCCCACGATGTCCCACGTTGTCCAACGATGTCCAACGGTGTCCCACGTTGTCCCACGTTGTCCTACGTTGTCCCACGTTGTCCCACGTTGTCCCACGTTGTCCCACGTTGTCCCACGTTGTCCCACGTTGTCCCACGGTGTCCAACGGTGTCCAACGGTGTCCAACGGTGTCCAACGATGTCCAACGATGTCCAACGGTGTCCAACGGTGTCCCACGTTGTCCCGCGTTGTCCCACGGTGTCCAACGATGTCCAACGGTGTCCCACGTTGTCCCACGTTGTCCCACGTTGTCCCACGTTGTCCCACGTTGTTCCATGGTTTCCCACGTTGTCCCACGTTGTCCCACGTTGTCCCACGGTGTCCAACGATGTCCAACGGTGTCCAACGGTGTCCCACGGTGTCCAACGGTGTCCCACGTTGTCCCACGTTGTCCCACGTTGTCCCACGTTGTCCCACGTTGTCCCACGTTGTCCCACGTTGTCCCACGGTGTCCAACGGTGTCCAACGATGTCCAACGGTGTCCAACGGTGTCCCACGTTGTCCCACGGTGTCCCACGGTGTCCCACGGTGTCCAACGATGTCCAAGGGTGTCCCACGTTGTCCAACGGTGTCCCACGTTGTCCCACGTTGTCCCACGTTGTCCCACGTTGTCCCACGTTGTCCCACGATGTCCCACGTTGTCCCACGTTGTCCCACGTTGTCCCACGTTGTCCCACGTTGTCCCACGTTGTCCCACGTTGTCCCACGTTGTCCCACGTTGTCCCACGATGTCCAACGGTGTCCAACGGTGTCCAACGATGTCCAACGGTGTCCAACGGTGTCCCACGGTGTCCAACGGTGTCCAACGGTGTCCCACGGTGTCCAACGGTGTCCCACGTTGTCCTACGTTGTCCCACGTTGTCCCACGTTTTCCCACGATGTCCCACGTTGTCCCACGTTGTCCCACGTTGTCCCACGTTGTCCCACGTTGTCCCACGTTGTCCCACGTTGTCCCACGTTGTCCCACGTTGTCCCACGATGTCCCACGTTGTCCAACGATGTCCAACGGTGTCCCACGTTGTCCCACGTTGTCCTACGTTGTCCCACGTTGTCCCACGTTGTCCCACGTTGTCCCACGTTGTCCCACGTTGTCCCACGTTGTCCCACGGTGTCCAACGGTGTCCCACGTTGTCCCACGTTGTCCCACGTTGTCCCACGTTGTCCCACGTTGTCCCACGGTGTCCAACGATGTCCAACGGTGTCCCACGTTGTCCCACGTTGTCCCACGTTGTCCCGCGTTGTCCCACGTTGTCCCACGGTGTCCAGCGGTGTCCAACGATGTCCAACGGTGTCCAACGGTGTCCCACGATGTCCACCGATGTCCAACGGTGTCCAACGGTGTCCAACGGTGTCCAACGGTGTCCAACGATGTCCAACGATGTCCAACGATGTCCAACGGTGTCCCACGTTTCCCACGTTGTCCCACGTTGTCCCACGGTGTCCAACGGTGTCCCACGTTGTCCCACGTTGTCCCACGTTGTCCCACGTTGTCCCACGGTGTCCAACGGTGTCCCACGTTGTCCCACGTTGTCCCACGTTGTCCCACGTTGTCCCACGTTGTCCCACGTTGTCCCACGTTGTCCCACGTTGTCCCACGATGTCCCACGTTGTCCAACGATGTCCAACGGTGTCCCACGGTGTCCAACGGTGTCCAACGATGTCCAACGGTGTCCCACGTTGTCCCACGTTGTCCCACGTTGTCCCACGGTGTCCAACGGTGTCCAACGATGTCCAACGGTGTCCAACGGTGTCCCACGATGTCCACCGATGTCCAACGGTGTCCAACGGTGTCCAACGGTGTCCCACGGTGTCCAACGATGTCCAACGGTGTCCAACGATGTCCAACGGTGTCCCACGTTGTCCCACGTTGTCCCACGTTGTCCCACGGTGTCCAACGATGTCCAACGGTGTCCCACGTTGTCCAACGGTGTCCCACGTTGTCCCACGTTGTCGCACGTTGTCCCACGTTGTCCCACGTTGTCCCACGATGTCCCACGTTGTCCCACGTTGTCCCACGTTGTCCCACGTTGTCCCACGTTGTCCCACGTTGTCCCACGTTGTCCCACGTTGTCCCACGTTGTCCCACGATGTCCAACGGTGTCCAACGGTGTCCAACGATGTCCAACGGTGTCCAACGGTGTCCAACGGTGTCCCACGGTGTCCAACGGTGTCCCACGTTGTCCCACGTTGTCCCACGTTGTCCCACGTTGTCCCACGATGTCCCACGTTGTCCAACGATGTCCAACGGTGTCCCACGTTGTCCCACGTTGTCCTACGTTGTCCCACGTTGTCCCACGTTGTCCCACGTTGTCCCACGTTGTCCCACGTTGTCCCACGTTGTCCCACGTTGTCCCACGTTGTCCCACGGTGTCCAACGGTGTCCAACGGTGTCCAACGGTGTCCAACGATGTCCAACGATGTCCAACGCTGTCCAACGGTGTCCCACGTTGTCCCACGTTGTCCCACGGTGTCCAACGATGTCCAACGGTGTCCCACGTTGTCCCACGTTGTCCCACGTTGTCCCACGTTGTCCCACGTTGTTCCATGGTTTCCCACGTTGTCCCACGTTGTCCCACGTTGTCCCACGGTGTCCAACGATGTCCAACGGTGTCCAACGGTGTCCCACGGTGTCCAACGGTGTCCCACGTTGTCCCACGTTGTCCCACGTTGTCCCACGTTGTCCCACGGTGTCCAACGGTGTCCAACGATGTCCAACGGTGTCCAACGGTGTCCCACGATGTCCACCGATGTCCAACGGTGTCCAACGGTGTCCAACGGTGTCCAACGGTGTCCAACGATGTCCAACGATGTCCAACGATGTCCAACGGTGTCCCACGTTGTCCCACGTTGTCCCACGTTGTCCTACGATGTCCCACGTTGTCCCACGTTGTCCCACGTTGTCCCACGTTGTCCCACGTTGTCCCACGTTGTCCCACGTTGTCCCACGTTGTCCCACGTTGTCCCACGTTGTCCCACGTTGTCCCACGTTGTCCCACGGTGTCCAACGGTGTCCAACGGTGTCCAACGGTGTCCAACGATGTCCAACGATGTCCAACGGTGTCCAACGGTGTCCAACGGTGTCCCACGTTGTCCCACGTTGTCCCACGTTGTCCCACGTTGTCCCACGTTGTTCCATGGTTTCCCACGTTGTCCCACGTTGTCCCACGTTGTCCCACGGTGTCCAACGATGTCCAACGGTGTCCAACGGTGTCCCACGTTGTCCCACGTTGTCCTACGATGTCCCACGTTGTCCCACGTTGTCCCACGTTGTCCCACGTTGTCCCACGTTGTCCCACGTTGTCCCACGTTGTCCCACGTTGTCCCACGTTGTCCCACGTTGTCCCACGTTGTCCCACGTTGTCCCACGGTGTCCAACGGTGTCCAACGGTGTCCAACGATGTCCAGCGGTGTCCAACGATGTCCAACGGTGTCCCACGTTGTCCCACGTTGTCCCACGTTGTCCCACGGTGTCCAACGGTGTCCAACGATGTCCAACGGTGTCCAACGGTGTCCCACGATGTCCACCGATGTCCAACGATGTCCAACGGTGTCCAACGATGTCCATCGGTGTCCAACGATGTCCAACGGTGTCCCACGATGTCCAACGATGTCCAACGATGTCCAACGATGTCCAACGGTGTCCAACGGTGTCCCACGTTGTCCCACGTTGTCCCACGGTGTCCAACGATGTCCAACGGTGTCCCACGTTGTCCCACGTTGTCCCACGTTGTCCCACGTTGTCCCACGTTGTTCCATGGTTTCCCACGTTGTCCCACGTTGTCCCACGTTGTCCCACGTTGTCCCACGTTGTCCCACGTTGTCCCACGATGTCCCACGTTGTCCAACGATGTCCAACGGTGTCCCACGTTGTCCCACGTTGTCCTACGTTGTCCCACGTTGTCCCACGTTGTCCCACGTTGTCCCACGTTGTCCCACGTTGTCCCACGTTGTCCCACGTTGTCCCACGTTGTCCCACGGTGTCCAACGGTGTCCCACGATGTCCCACGTTGTCCAACGATGTCCAACGGTGTCCCACGTTGTCCCACGTTGTCCTACGTTGTCCCACGTTGTCCCACGTTGTCCCACGTTGTCCCACGTTGTCCCACGTTGTCCCACGTTGTCCCACGTTGTCCCACGTTGTCCCACGTTGTCCCACGTTGTCCCACGTTGTCCCACGTTGTCCCACGTTGTCCCACGTTGTCCCACGTTGTCCCACGTTGTCCCACGTTGTCCCACGTTGTCCCACGTTGTCCCACGTTGTCCCACGGTGTCCAACGGTGTCCAACGGTGTCCAACGGTGTCCAACGATGTCCAACGATGTCCAACGGTGTCCAACGGTGTCCCACGTTGTCCCACGTTGTCCCACGTTGTCCCACGGTGTCCAACGATGTCCAACGGTGTCCAACGATGTCCAACGGTGTCCACCGATGTCCAACGGTGTCCAACGGTGTCCAACGGTGTCCAACGGTGTCCAACGGTGTCCAACGGTGTCCCACGTTGTCCCACGTTGTCCCACGTTGTCCCACGTTGTCCCACGTTGTCCCACGATGTCCCACGTTGTCCCACGTTGTCCCACGTTGTCCCACGTTGTCCCACGTTGTCCCACGTTGTCCCACGTTGTCCCACGTTGTCCCACGTTGTCCCACGATGTCCCACGTTGTCCCACGTTGTCCCACGTTGTCCCACGTTGTCCCACGTTGTCCCACGTTGTCCCACGTTGTCCCACGTTGTCCCACGTTGTCCCACGTTGTCCCACGTTGTCCCACGTTGTCCCACGTTGTCCCACGTTGTCCCACGTTGTCCCACGTTGTCCCACGTTGTCCCACGTTGTCCCACGTTGTCCCACGGTGTCCAACGGTGTCCAACGGTGTCCAACGGTGTCCAACGATGTCCAACGATGTCCAACGGTGTCCAACGGTGTCCCACGATGTCCACCGATGTCCAACGGTGTCCAACGGTGTCCAACGGTGTCCAACGGTGTCCAACGGTGTCCAACGGTGTCCCACGTTGTCCCACGTTGTCCCACGTTGTCCCACGGTGTCCAACGATGTCCAACGGTGTCCAACGATGTCCAACGGTGTCCCACGATGTCCAACGATGTCCAACGATGTCCAACGGTGTCCAACGGTGTCCCACGTTGTCCCACGTTGTCCCACGTTGTCCCACGGTGTCCAACGATGTCCAACGGTGTCCAACGATGTCCAACGGTGTCCCACGATGTCCAACGATGTCCAACGATGTCCAACGGTGTCCAACGGTGTCCCACGTTGTCCCACGTTGTCCCACGTTGTCCCACGGTGTCCACCGATGTCCAACGGTGTCCGACGGTGTCCAACGGTGTCCAACGATGTCCAACGGTGTCCCACGTTGTCCCACGTTGTCCCACGTTGTCCCACGGTGTCCAACGATGTCCAACGGTGTCCAACGATGTCCAACGGTGTCCCACGATGTCCAACGATGTCCATCGATGTCCAACGGTGTCCAACGGTGTCCCACGTTGTCCCACGTTGTCCCACGTTGTCCCACGGTGTCCAACGATGTCCAACGGTGTCCAACGATGTCCAACGGTGTCCCACGATGTCCAACGATGTCCAACGATGTCCAACGGTGTCCAACGGTGTCCCACGTTGTCCCACGTTGTCCCACGTTGTCCCACGGTGTCCAACGATGTCCAACGGTGTCCAACGATGTCCAACGGTGTCCCACGTTGTCCCACGTTGTCCCACGTTGTCCCACGTTGTCCCACGTTGTCCCACGGTGTCCAACGGTGTCCAACGATGTCCAACGGTGTCCAACGGTGTCCCACGATGTCCACCGATGTCCAACGGTGTCCCACGGTGTCCAACGGTGTCCCACGTTGTCCCACGTTGTCCCACGTTGTCCCACGGTGCCCAACGGTGTCCCACGTTGTCCCACGTTGTCCCACGTTGTCCCACGTTGTCCCACGTTGTCCCACGTTGTCCCACGGTGTCCAACGGTGTCCAACGATGTCCAACGGTGTCCAACGGTGTCCCACGATGTCCACCGATGTCCAACGGTGTCCCACGGTGTCCCACGTTGTCCCACGTTGTCCCACGTTGTCCCACGGTGTCCAACGGTGTCCCACGTTGTCCCACGTTGTCCCACGTTGTCCCACGTTGTCCCACGTTGTCCCACGTTGTCCAACGATGTCCACCGGTGTCCAACGATGTCCAACGGTGTCTCACGTTGTCCCACGTTGTCCCACGTTGTCCCACGGTGTCCAACGATGTCCAACGGTGTCCAACGATGTCCCACGTTGTCCCACGTTGTCCCACGGTGTCCACCGATGTCCAACGGTGTCCAACGATGTCCAACGGTGTCCCACGATGTCCAACGATGTCCAACGATGTCCAACGATGTCCAACGGTGTCCCACGTTGTCCCACGTTGTCCCACGTTGTCCCACGTTGTCCCACGTTGTCCCACGTTGTCCCACGTTGTCCCACGTTGTCCCACGTTGTCCCACGTTGTCCCACGTTGTCCCACGTTGTCCAACGGTGTCCCACGGTGTCCAACGGTGTCCCACGTTGTCCCACGTTGTCCCATGTTGTCCCACGTTGTCCCACGTTGTCCCACGTTGTCCCACGTTGTCCAACGGTGTCCCGCGGTGTCCAACGATGTCCAACGGTGTCCAACGATGTCCAACGGTGTCCCACGTTGTCCCACGTTGTCCCACGTTGTCCCACGTTGTCCCACGTTGTCCCACGTTGTCCCACGTTGTCCCACGGTGTCCCACGGTGTCCAACGGTGTCCAACGGTGTCCAACGGTGTCCAACGATGTCCAACGATGTCCAACGGTGTCCAACGGTGTCCCACGTTGTCCCACGTTGTCCCACGGTGTCCAACGATGTCCAACGGTGTCCCACGTTGTCCCACGTTGTCCCACGTTGTCCCACGTTGTCCCACGTTGTCCCACGTTGTCCCACGTTGTTCCATGGTTTCCCACGTTGTCCCACGTTGTCCCACGTTGTCCCACGGTGTCCAACGATGTCCCACGGTGTCCAACGGTGTCCCACGGTGTCCAACGGTGTCCCACGTTGTCCCACGTTGTCCCACGTTGTCCCACGTTGTCCCACGTTGTCCAACGGTGTCCCACGGTGTCCAACGGTGTCCCACGTTGTCCCACGTTGTCCCATGTTGTCCCACGTTGTCCCACGTTGTCCCACGTTGTCCCACGTTGTCCCACGTTGTCCCACGTTGTCCCATGTTGTCCCACGTTGTCCCACGTTGTCCCACGTTGTCCCACGTTGTCCCACGTTGTCCCACGTTGTCCCACGTTATCCCACGGTGTCCAACGGTGTCCAACGGTGTCCAACGGTGTCCAACGATGTCCAACGATGTCCAACGGTGTCCAACGGTGTCCCACGTTGTCCCACGTTGTCCCACGTTGTCCCACGTTGTCCCACGGTGTCCAACGGTGTCCATAGATTTCCAACGGTGTCCAACGGTGTCCCACGTTGTCCCACGTTGTCCCACGTTGTCCCACGATGTCCCACGTTGTCCCACGTTGTCCCACGTTGTCCCACGTTGTCCAACGGTGTCCAACGATGTCCAACGGTGTCCAACGGTGTCCCACGGTGTCCAACGGTGTCCCACGTTGTCCCACGTTGTCCCACGTTGTCCCACGTTGTCCCACGTTGTCCCACGTTGTCCCACGTTGTCCCACGTTGTCCCACGGTGTCCAACGGTGTCCCACGATGTCCAACGGTGTCCCACGTTGTCCCACGTTGTCCCACGTTGTCCCACGTTGTCCCACGTTGTCCCACATTGTCCCACGTTGTCCAACGTCGTCCAACGGTGTCCAACGATGTCCAACGATGTCCAACGGTGTCCAACGGTGTCCAACGATGTCCAACGGTGTCCAACGATGTCCAACGGTGTCCCACGATGTCCAACGTCGTGCAACGGTGTCCAACGGTGTCCAACGGTGTCCAACGGTGTCCAACGATGTCCAACGGTGTCCAACGATGTCCAACGATGTCCAACGGTGTCCCACGATGTCCAACGGTGTTCCACGTTGTCCCACGTTGTCCCACGTTGTCCCACGTTCTCCCACGTTGTCCCACGTTGTCCCACGTTGTTCCATGGTTTCCCACGGTGTCCAACGATGTCCAACGGTGTCCGACGATGTCCCACGGTGTCCAACGGTGTCCAACGGTGTCCAACGGTGTCCCACGTTGTCCCACGTTGTCCCACGGTGTCCAACGGTGTCCAACGATGTCCAACGGTGTCCAACGGTGTCCCACGATGTCCACCGATGTCCAACGGTGTCCAACGGTGTCCAACGGTGTCCCACGGTGTCCAACGATGTCCAACGGTGTCCAACGATGTCCAACGGTGTCCCACGTTGTCCCACGTTGTCCCACGTTGTCCCACGGTGTCCAACGATGTCCAACGGTGTCCAACGATGTCCAACGGTGTCCCACGATGTCCAGCGATGTCCAACGATGTCCAACGGTGTCCAACGGTGTCCCACGTTGTCCCACGTTGTCCCACGTTGTCCCACGTTGTCCCACGTTGTCCCACGGTGTCCAACGATGTCCAACGGTGTCCCACGTTGTCCAACGGTGTCCCACGTTGTCCCACGTTGTCCCACGTTGTCCCACGTTGTCCCACGTTGTCCCACGGTGTCCAACGATGTCCAACGGTGTCCCACGTTGTCCCACGTTGTCCCACGTTGTCCCACGTTGTCCCACGTTGTCCCACGGTGTCCAGCGGTGTCCAACGATGTCCAACGGTGTCCAACGGTGTCCCACGATGTCCACCGATGTCCAACGGTGTCCAACGGTGTCCAACGGTGTCCAACGGTGTCCAACGATGTCCAACGATGTCCAACGATGTCCAACGGTGTCCCACGTTGTCCCACGTTGTCCCACGTTGTCCCACGGTGTCCAACGGTGTCCCACGTTGTCCCACGTTGTCCCACGTTGTCCCACGTTGTCGCACGTTGTCCCACGTTGTCCCACGTTGTCCCACGTTGTCCCACGATGTCCCACGTTGTCCAACGATGTCCCACGGTGTCCCACGTTGTCCCACGTTGTCCCACGTTGTCCCACGGTGTCCAACGGTGTCCCACGTTGTCCCACGTTGTCCCACGTTGTCCCACGTTGTCGCACGTTGTCCCACGTTGTCCCACGTTGTCCCACGTTGTCCCACGATGTCCCACGTTGTCCAACGATGTCCAACGGTGTCCCACGTTGTCCCACGTTGTCCCACGATGTCCCACGTTGTCCAACGATGTCCCACGGTGTCCAACGATGTCCAACGGTGTCCAACGATGTCCAACGGTGTCCCACGTTGTCCCACGTTGTCCCACGTTGTCCCACGTTGTCCCACGTTGTCCCACGATGTCCAACGGTGTCCAACGGTGTCCAACGATGTCCAACGGTGTCCAACGGTGTCCAACGGTGTCCCACGGTGTCCAACGGTGTCCCACGTTGTCCCACGTTGTCCCACGTTGTCCCACGTTGTCCCACGATGTCCCACGTTGTCCAACGATGTCCAACGGTGTCCCACGTTGTCCCACGTTGTCCCACGTTGTCCCACGTTGTCCCACGGTGTCCAACGGTGTCCAACGGTGTCCAACGGTGTCCAACGATGTCCAACGATGTCCAACGGTGTCCAACGGTGTCCCACGTTGTCCCGCGTTGTCCCACGGTGTCCAACGATGTCCAACGGTGTCCCACGTTGTCCCACGTTGTCCCACGTTGTCCCACGTTGTCCCACGTTGTTCCATGGTTTCCCACGTTGTCCCACGTTGTCCCACGTTGTCCCACGGTGTCCAACGATGTCCAACGGTGTCCAACGGTGTCCCACGGTGTCCAACGGTGTCCCACGTTGTCCCACGTTGTCCCACGTTGTCCCACGTTGTCCCACGTTGTCCCACGGTGTCCAACGGTGTCCAACGATGTCCAACGGTGTCCAACGGTGTCCCACGTTGTCCCACGTTGTCCCACGTTGTCCCACGGTGTCCAACGATGTCCAAGGGTGTCCCACGTTGTCCAACGGTGTCCCACGTTGTCCCACGTTGTCCCACGTTGTCCCACGTTGTCCCACGTTGTCCCACGATGTCCCACGTTGTCCCACGTTGTCCCACGTTGTCCCACGTTGTCCCACGTTGTCCCACGTTGTCCCACGTTGTCCCACGTTGTCCCACGTTGTCCCACGATGTCCAACGGTGTCCAACGGTGTCCAACGATGTCCAACGGTGTCCAACGGTGTCCCACGGTGTCCAACGGTGTCCAACGGTGTCCCACGGTGTCCCACGGTGTCCCACGTTGTCCCACGTTGTCCCACGTTGTCCCACGTTTTCCCACGATGTCCCACGTTGTCCCACGTTGTCCCACGTTGTCCCACGTTGTCCCACGTTGTCCCACGTTGTCCCACGTTGTCCCACGTTGTCCCACGTTGTCCCACGATGTCCCACGTTGTCCAACGATGTCCAACGGTGTCCCACGTTGTCCCACGGTGTCCCACGATGTCCAACGATGTCCAACGATGTCCAACGGTGTCCAACGGTGTCCCACGTTGTCCCACGTTGTCCCACGTTGTCCCACGTTGTCCCACGGTGTCCACCGATGTCCAACGGTGTCCAACGGTGTCCAACGGTGTCCAACGATGTCCAACGGTGTCCCACGTTGTCCCACGTTGTCCCACGTTGTCCCACGGTGTCCAACGATGTCCAACGGTGTCCAACGATGTCCAACGGTGTCCCACGATGTCCAACGATGTCCATCGATGTCCAACGGTGTCCAACGGTGTCCCACGTTGTCCCACGTTGTCCCACGTTGTCCCACGGTGTCCAACGATGTCCAACGGTGTCCAACGATGTCCAACGGTGTCCCACGATGTCCAACGATGTCCAACGATGTCCAACGGTGTCCAACGGTGTCCCACGTTGTCCCACGTTGTCCCACGTTGTCCCACGGTGTCCAACGATGTCCAACGGTGTCCAACGATGTCCAACGGTGTCCCACGTTGTCCCACGTTGTCCCACGTTGTCCCACGTTGTCCCACGTTGTCCCACGGTGTCCAACGGTGTCCAACGATGTCCAACGGTGTCCAACGGTGTCCCACGATGTCCACCGATGTCCAACGGTGTCCCACGGTGTCCAACGGTGTCCCACGTTGTCCCACGGTGTCCAACGGTGTCCAACGGTGTCCAACGGTGTCCAACGATGTCCAACGGTGTCCAACGGTGTCCCACGATGTCCACCGATGTCCAACGGTGTCCCACGGTGTCCCACGTTGTCCCACGTTGTCCCACGTTGTCCCACGTTGTCCCACGTTGTCCCACGTTGTCCCACGTTGTCCCACGGTGTCCAACGGTGTCCAACGATGTCCAACGGTGTCCAACGGTGTCCCACGATGTCCACCGATGTCCAACGGTGTCCCACGGTGTCCAACGGTGTCCCACGTTGTCCCACGTTGTCCCACGTTGTCCCACGGTGTCCAACGGTGTCCAACGATGTCCAACGGTGTCCAACGGTGTCCCACGATGTCCACCGATGTCCAACGGTGTCCCACGGTGTCCCACGTTGTCCCACGTTGTCCCACGTTGTCCCACGGTGTCCCACGTTGTCCCACGTTGTCCCACGTTGTCCCACGTTGTCCCACGTTGTCCCACGATGTCCCACGTTGTCCAACGATGTCCACCGGTGTCCAACGATGTCCAACGGTGTCTCACGTTGTCCCACGTTGTCCCACGTTGTCCCACGGTGTCCAACGATGTCCAACGGTGTCCAACGATGTCCCACGTTGTCCCACGTTGTCCCACGGTGTCCACCGATGTCCAACGGTGTCCAACGATGTCCAACGGTGTCCCACGATGTCCAACGATGTCCAACGATGTCCAACGATGTCCAACGGTGTCCCACGTTGTCCCACGTTGTCCCACGTTGTCCCACGTTGTCCCACGTTGTCCCACGTTGTCCCACGTTGTCCCACGTTGTCCCACGTTGTCCCACGTTGTCCCACGTTGTCCCACGTTGTCCAACGGTGTCCCACGGTGTCCAACGGTGTCCCACGTTGTCCCACGTTGTCCCATGTTGTCCCACGTTGTCCCACGTTGTCCCACGTTGTCCCACGTTGTCCAACGGTGTCCCGCGGTGTCCAACGATGTCCAACGGTGTCCAACGATGTCCAACGGTGTCCCACGTTGTCCCACGTTGTCCCACGTTGTCCCACGTTGTCCCACGTTGTCCCACGTTGTCCCACGTTGTCCCACGTTGTCCCACGGTGTCCAACGGTGTCCAACGGTGTCCAACGGTGTCCAACGATGTCCAACGATGTCCAACGGTGTCCAACGGTGTCCCACGTTGTCCCACGTTGTCCCACGGTGTCCAACGATGTCCAACGGTGTCCCACGTTGTCCCACGTTGTCCCACGTTGTCCCACGTTGTCCCACGTTGTTCCATCGGTTTCCACGTTGTCCCACGTTGTCCCACGTTGTCCCACGGTGTCCAACGATGTCCAACGGTGTCAACGGTGTCCACGGTGTCCAACGGTGTCCCACGTTGTCCCACGTTGTCCCACGTTGTCCCACGTTGTCCCACGTTGTCCACGGTGTCCCACGTGTCCAACGGTGTCCCACGTTGTCCCACGTTGTCCATGTTGTCCACGTTGTCCCACGTTGTCCACGTTGTCCCACGTTGTCCCACGTTGTCCCACGTTGTCCCATGTTGTCCCACGTTGTCCCACGTTGTCCCACGTTGTCCCACGTTGTCCCACGTTGTCCCACGTTGTCCCACGTTGTCCCACGGTGTCCAACGGGTGTCCAACGGTGTCCAACGGTGTCCAACGATGTCCAACGATGTCCACGTGTCCAACGGTGTCCCACGTTGTCCCACGTTGTCCCACGTTGTCCCACGTTGTCCCACGGTGTCCAACGGTGTCCATAGATTTCCAACGGTGTCCAACGGTGTCCCACGTTGTCCCACGTTGTCCCACGTTGTCCCACGATGTCCCACGTTGTCCCACGTTGTCCCACGTTGTCCCACGTTGTCCAACGGTGTCCAAACGATGTCCAACGGTGTCCAACGGTGTCCACGGTGTCCAACGTGTCCCGTTGTCCCACGTTGTCCCACGTTGTCCCACGTTGTCCCACGTTGTCCCACGTTGTCCCACGTTGTCCCACGTTGTCCCACGGTGTCCAACGGTGTCCACGATGTCCAACGGTGTCCCACGTTGTCCACGTTGTCCCACGTTGTCCCACGTTGTCCCACGTTGTCCCACTTGTCCACGTTGTCCACGTCGTCCAACGGTGTCCAACGATGTCCAACGATGTCCAACGGTGTCCACGGTGTCCAACGATGTCCAACGGTGTCCAACGATGTCAACGGTGTAACGATGTCCAACGGTGTCCCACGATGTCCAACGTCGTGCAACGGTGTCCAACGGTGTCCAACGGTGTCCAACGGTGTCCAACGATGTCCAACGGTGTCCAACGATGTCCAACGATGTCCAACGGTGTCCCACGATGTCCAACGGTGTTCCACGTTGTCCCACGTTGTCCCACGTTGTCCCACGTTCTCCCACGTTGTCCCACGTTGTCCCACGTTGTTCCATGGTTTCCCACGGTGTCCAACGATGTCCAACGGTGTCCGACGATGTCCCACGGTGTCCAACGGTGTCCAACGGTGTCCAACGGTGTCCCACGTTGTCCCACGTTGTCCCACGGTGTCCAACGGTGTCCAACGATGTCCAACGGTGTCCAACGGTGTCCCACGATGTCCACCGATGTCCAACGGTGTCCAACGGTGTCCAACGGTGTCCCACGGTGTCCAACGGTGTCCAACGGTGTCCAACGATGTCCAACGGTGTCCCACGTTGTCCCACGTTGTCCCACGTTGTCCCACGGTGTCCAACGATGTCCAACGGTGTCCAACGATGTCCAACGGTGTCCCACGATGTCCAGCGATGTCCAACGATGTCCAACGGTGTCCAACGGTGTCCCACGTTGTCCCACGTTGTCCCACGTTGTCCCACGTTGTCCCACGTTGTCCCACGGTGTCCAACGATGTCCAACGGTGTCCCACGTTGTCCAACGGTGTCCCACGTTGTCCCACGTTGTCCCACGTTGTCCCACGTTGTCCCACGTTGTCCCACGGTGTCCAACGGTGTCCAACGGTGTCCAACGGTGTCCAACGATGTCCAACGATGTCCAACGGTGTCCAACGGTGTCCAACGGTGTCCCACGTTGTCCCACGTTGTCCCACGTTGTCCCACGTTGTCCCACGTTGTTCCATGGTTTCCCACGTTGTCCCACGTTGTCCCACGTTGTCCCACGGTGTCCAACGATGTCCAACGGTGTCCAACGGTGTCCCACGTTGTCCCACGTTGTCCTACGATGTCCCACGTTGTCCCACGTTGTCCCACGTTGTCCCACGTTGTCCCACGTTGTCCCACGTTGTCCCACGTTGTCCCACGTTGTCCCACGTTGTCCCACGTTGTCCCACGTTGTCCCACGTTGTCCCACGGTGTCCAACGGTGTCCAACGGTGTCCAACGATGTCCAGCGGTGTCCAACGATGTCCAACGGTGTCCCACGTTGTCCCACGTTGTCCCACGTTGTCCCACGGTGTCCAACCGTGTCCAACGATGTCCAACGGTGTCCAACGGTGTCCCACGATGTCCACCGATGTCCAACGATGTCCAACGGTGTCCAACGATGTCCATCGGTGTCCAACGATGTCCAACGGTGTCCCACGATGTCCAACGATGTCCAACGATGTCCAACGATGTCCAACGGTGTCCAACGGTGTCCCACGTTGTCCCACGTTGTCCCACGGTGTCCAACGATGTCCAACGGTGTCCCACGTTGTCCCACGTTGTCCCACGTTGTCCCACGTTGTCCCACGTTGTTCCATGGTTTCCCACGTTGTCCCACGTTGTCCCACGTTGTCCCACGTTGTCCCACGTTGTCCCACGTTGTCCCACGATGTCCCACGTTGTCCAACGATGTCCAACGGTGTCCCACGTTGTCCCACGTTGTCCTACGTTGTCCCACGTTGTCCCACGTTGTCCCACGTTGTCCCACGTTGTCCCACGTTGTCCCACGTTGTCCCACGTTGTCCCACGGTGTCCAACGGTGTCCCACGATGTCCCACGTTGTCCAACGATGTCCAACGGTGTCCCACGTTGTCCCACGTTGTCCTACGTTGTCCCACGTTGTCCCACGTTGTCCCACGTTGTCCCACGTTGTCCCACGTTGTCCCACGTTGTCCCACGTTGTCCCACGTTGTCCCACGTTGTCCCACGTTGTCCCACGTTGTCCCACGTTGTCCCACGTTGTCCCACGTTGTCCCACGTTGTCCCACGTTGTCCCACGTTGTCCCACGTTGTCCCACGTTGTCCCACGTTGTCCCACGGTGTCCAACGGTGTCCAACGGTGTCCAACGGTGTCCAACGATGTCCAACGATGTCCAACGGTGTCCAACGGTGTCCCACGTTGTCCCACGTTGTCCCACGTTGTCCCACGGTGTCCAACGATGTCCAACGGTGTCCAACGATGTCCAACGGTGTCCACCGATGTCCAACGGTGTCCAACGGTGTCCAACGGTGTCCAACGGTGTCCCACGTTGTCCCACGTTGTCCCACGTTGTCCCACGTTGTCCCACGTTGTCCCACGATGTCCCACGTTGTCCCACGTTGTCCCACGTTGTCCCACGTTGTCCCACGTTGTCCCACGTTGTCCCACGTTGTCCCACGTTGTCCCACGTTGTCCCACGATGTCCCACGTTGTCCCACGTTGTCCCACGTTGTCCCACGTTGTCCCACGTTGTCCCACGTTGTCCCACGTTGTCCCACGTTGTCCCACGTTGTCCCACGTTGTCCCACGTTGTCCCACGTTGTCCCACGTTGTCCCACGTTGTCCCACGTTGTCCCACGTTGTCCCACGTTGTCCCACGTTGTCCCACGTTGTCCCACGGTGTCCAACGGTGTCCAACGGTGTCCAACGATGTCCAACGATGTCCAACGATGTCCAACGGTGTCCAACGGTGTCCCACGATGTCCACCGATGTCCAACGGTGTCCAACGGTGTCCAACGGTGTCCAACGGTGTCCAACGGTGTCCAACGGTGTCCCACGTTGTCCCACGTTGTCCCACGTTGTCCCACGGTGTCCAACGATGTCCAACGGTGTCCAACGATGTCCAACGGTGTCCCACGATGTCCAACGATGTCCAACGATGTCCAACGGTGTCCAACGGTGTCCCACGTTGTCCCACGTTGTCCCACGTTGTCCCACGGTGTCCAACGATGTCCAACGGTGTCCAACGATGTCCAACGGTGTCCCACGATGTCCAACGATGTCCAACGATGTCCAACGGTGTCCAACGGTGTCCCACGTTGTCCCACGTTGTCCCACGTTGTCCCACGGTGTCCACCGATGTCCAACGGTGTCCAACGGTGTCCAACGGTGTCCAACGATGTCCAACGGTGTCCCACGTTGTCCCACGTTGTCCCACGTTGTCCCACGGTGTCCAACGATGTCCAACGGTGTCCAACGATGTCCAACGGTGTCCCACGATGTCCAACGATGTCCATCGATGTCCAACGGTGTCCAACGGTGTCCCACGTTGTCCCACGTTGTCCCACGTTGTCCCACGGTGTCCAACGATGTCCAACGGTGTCCAACGATGTCCAACGGTGTCCCACGATGTCCAACGATGTCCAACGATGTCCAACGGTGTCCAACGGTGTCCCACGTTGTCCCACGTTGTCCCACGTTGTCCCACGGTGTCCAACGATGTCCAACGGTGTCCAACGATGTCCAACGGTGTCCCACGTTGTCCCACGTTGTCCCACGTTGTCCCACGTTGTCCCACGTTGTCCCACGGTGTCCAACGGTGTCTAACGATGTCCAACGGTGTCCAACGGTGTCCCACGATGTCCACCGATGTCCAACGGTGTCCCACGGTGTCCAACGGTGTCCCACGTTGTCCCACGTTGTCCCACGTTGTCCCACGGTGTCCAACGGTGTCCCACGTTGTCCCACGTTGTCCCACGTTGTCCCACGTTGTCCCACGTTGTCCCACGTTGTCCCACGGTGTCCAACGGTGTCCAACGATGTCCAACGGTGTCCAACGGTGTCCCACGATGTCCACCGATGTCCAACGGTGTCCCACGGTGTCCCACGTTGTCCCACGTTGTCCCACGTTGTCCCACGGTGTCCAACGGTGTCCCACGTTGTCCCACGTTGTCCCACGTTGTCCCACGTTGTCCCACGATGTCCCACGTTGTCCAACGATGTCCACCGGTGTCCAACGATGTCCAACGGTGTCTCACGTTGTCCCACGTTGTCCCACGTTGTCCCACGGTGTCCAACGATGTCCAACGGTGTCCAACGATGTCCCACGTTGTCCCACGTTGTCCCACGGTGTCCACCGATGTCCAACGGTGTCCAACGATGTCCAACGGTGTCCCACGATGTCCAACGATGTCCAACGATGTCCAACGATGTCCAACGGTGTCCCACGTTGTCCCACGTTGTCCCACGGTGTCCCACGTTGTCCCACGTTGTCCCACGTTGTCCCACGTTGTCCCACGTTGTCCCACGTTGTCCCACGTTGTCCCACGTTGTCCAACGGTGTCCCACGGTGTCCAACGGTGTCCCACGTTGTCCCACGTTGTCCCATGTTGTCCCACGTTGTCCCACGTTGTCCCACGTTGTCCCACGTTGTCCAACGGTGTCCCGCGGTGTCCAACGATGTCCAACGGTGTCCAACGATGTCCAACGGTGTCCCACGTTGTCCCACGTTGTCCCACGTTGTCCCACGTTGTCCCACGTTGTCCCACGTTGTCCCACGTTGTCCCACGTTGTCCCACGGTGTCCAACGGTGTCCAACGGTGTCCAACGGTGTCCAACGATGTCCAACGATGTCCAACGGTGTCCAACGGTGTCCCACGTTGTCCCACGTTGTCCCACGGTGTCCAACGATGTCCAACGGTGTCCCACGTTGTCCCACGTTGTCCCACGTTGTCCCACGTTGTCCCACGTTGTCCCACGTTGTCCCACGTTGTTCCATGGTTTCCCACGTTGTCCCACGTTGTCCCACGGTGTCCAACGGTGTCCAACGGTGTCCAACGGTGTCCAACGATGTCCAACGATGTCCAACGGTGTCCAACGGTGTCCCACGTTGTCCCACGTTGTCCCACGTTGTCCCACGTTGTCCCACGGTGTCCAACGGTGTCCATAGATTTCCAACGGTGTCCAACGGTGTCCCACGTTGTCCCACGTTGTCCCACGATGTCCCACGATGTCCCACGTTGTCCCACGTTGTCCCACGTTGTCCCACGTTGTCCAACGGTGTCCAACGATGTCCAACGGTGTCCAACGGTGTCCCACGGTGTCCAACGGTGTCCCACGTTGTCCCACGTTGTCCCACGTTGTCCCACGTTGTCCCACGTTGTCCCACGTTGTCCCACGTTGTCCCACGTTGTCCCACGGTGTCCAACGGTGTCCCACGATGTCCAACGGTGTCCCACGTTGTCCCACGTTGTCCCACGTTGTCCCACGTTGTCCCACGTTGTCCCACATTGTCCCACGTTGTCCAACGTCGTCCAACGGTGTCCAACGATGTCCAACGATGTCCAACGGTGTCCAACGGTGTCCAACGATGTCCAACGGTGTCCAACGATGTCCAACGGTGTCCCACGATGTCCAACGTCGTGCAACGGTGTCCAACGGTGTCCAACGGTGTCCAACGGTGTCCAACGATGTCCAACGGTGTCCAACGATGTCCAACGATGTCCAACGGTGTCCCACGATGTCCAACGGTGTTCCACGTTGTCCCACGTTGTCCCACGTTGTCCCACGTTCTCCCACGTTGTCCCACGTTGTCCCACGTTGTTCCATGGTTTCCCACGGTGTCCAACGATGTCCAACGGTGTCCGACGATGTCCCACGGTGTCCAACGGTGTCCAACGGTGTCCAACGGTGTCCCACGTTGTCCCACGTTGTCCCACGGTGTCCAACGGTGTCCAACGATGTCCAACGGTGTCCAACGGTGTCCCACGATGTCCCACGGTGTCCAACGATGTCCAACGGTGTCCAACGATGTCCAACGGTGTCCCACGATGTCCAACGATGTCCAACGATGTCCAACGGTGTCCAACGGTGTCCCACGTTGTCCCACGTTGTCCCACGTTGTCCCACGGTGTCCACCGATGTCCAACGGTGTCCAACGGTGTCCAACGGTGTCCAACGATGTCCAACGGTGTCCCACGTTGTCCCACGTTGTCCCACGTTGTCCCACGGTGTCCAACGATGTCCAACGGTGTCCAACGATGTCCAACGGTGTCCCACGATGTCCAACGATGTCCATCGATGTCCAACGGTGTCCAACGGTGTCCCACGTTGTCCCACGTTGTCCCACGTTGTCCCACGGTGTCCAACGATGTCCAACGGTGTCCAACGATGTCCAACGGTGTCCCACGATGTCCAACGATGTCCAACGATGTCCAACGGTGTCCAACGGTGTCCCACGTTGTCCCACGTTGTCCCACGTTGTCCCACGGTGTCCAACGATGTCCAACGGTGTCCAACGATGTCCAACGGTGTCCCACGTTGTCCCACGTTGTCCCACGTTGTCCCACGTTGTCCCACGTTGTCCCACGGTGTCCAACGGTGTCCAACGATGTCCAACGGTGTCCAACGGTGTCCCACGATGTCCACCGATGTCCAACGGTGTCCCACGGTGTCCAACGGTGTCCCACGTTGTCCCACGTTGTCCCACGTTGTCCCACGGTGTCCAACGGTGTCCCACGTTGTCCCACGTTGTCCCACGTTGTCCCACGTTGTCCCACGTTGTCCCACGTTGTCCCACGGTGTCCAACGGTGTCCAACGATGTCCAACGGTGTCCAACGGTGTCCCACGATGTCCACCGATGTCCCACGGTGTCCCACGGTGTCCCACGTTGTCCCACGTTGTCCCACGTTGTCCCACGGTGTCCAACGGTGTCCCACGTTGTCCCACGTTGTCCCACGTTGTCCCACGTTGTCCCACGATGTCCCACGTTGTCCAACGATGTCCACCGGTGTCCAACGATGTCCAACGGTGTCTCACGTTGTCCCACGTTGTCCCACGTTGTCCCACGGTGTCCAACGATGTCCAACGGTGTCCAACGATGTCCCACGTTGTCCCACGTTGTCCCACGGTGTCCACCGATGTCCAACGGTGTCCAACGATGTCCAACGGTGTCCCACGATGTCCAACGATGTCCAACGATGTCCAACGATGTCCAACGGTGTCCCACGTTGTCCCACGTTGTCCCACGTTGTCCCACGTTGTCCCACGTTGTCCCACGTTGTCCCACGTTGTCCCACGTTGTCCCACGTTGTCCCACGTTGTCCCACGTTGTCCCACGTTGTCCAACGGTGTCCCACGGTGTCCAACGGTGTCCCACGTTGTCCCACGTTGTCCCATGTTGTCCCACGTTGTCCCACGTTGTCCCACGTTGTCCCACGTTGTCCAACGGTGTCCCGCGGTGTCCAACGATGTCCAACGGTGTCCAACGATGTCCAACGGTGTCCCACGTTGTCCCACGTTGTCCCACGTTGTCCCACGTTGTCCCACGTTGTCCCACGTTGTCCCACGTTGTCCCACGTTGTCCCACGGTGTCCAACGGTGTCCAACGGTGTCCAACGGTGTCCAACGATGTCCAACGATGTCCAACGGTGTCCAACGGTGTCCCACGTTGTCCCACGTTGTCCCACGGTGTCCAACGATGTCCAACGGTGTCCCACGTTGTCCCACGTTGTCCCACGTTGTCCCACGTTGTCCCACGTTGTCCCACGTTGTCCCACGTTGTTCCATGGTTTCCCACGTTGTCCCACGTTGTCCCACGTTGTCCCACGGTGTCCAACGATGTCCAACGGTGTCCAACGGTGTCCCACGGTGTCCAACGGTGTCCCACGTTGTCCCACGTTGTCCCACGTTGTCCCACGTTGTCCCACGTTGTCCAACGGTGTCCCACGGTGTCCAACGGTGTCCCACGTTGTCCCACGTTGTCCCATGTTGTCCCACGTTGTCCCACGTTGTCCCACGTTGTCCCACGTTGTCCCACGTTGTCCCATGTTGTCCCACGTTGTCCCACGTTGTCCCACGTTGTCCCACGTTGTCCCACGTTGTCCCACGTTGTCCCACGTTATCCCACGGTGTCCAACGGTGTCCAACGGTGTCCAACGGTGTCCAACGATGTCCAACGATGTCCAACGGTGTCCAACGGTGTCCCACGTTGTCCCACGTTGTCCCACGTTGTCCCACGTTGTCCCACGGTGTCCAACGGTGTCCATAGATTTCCAACGGTGTCCAACGGTGTCCCACGTTGTCCCACGTTGTCCCACGTTGTCCCACGATGTCCCACGTTGTCCCACGTTGTCCCACGTTGTCCCACGTTGTCCAACGGTGTCCAACGATGTCCAACGGTGTCCAACGGTGTCCCACGGTGTCCAACGGTGTCCCACGTTGTCCCACGTTGTCCCACGTTGTCCCACGTTGTCCCACGTTGTCCCACGTTGTCCCACGTTGTCCCACGTTGTCCCACGGTGTCCAACGGTGTCCCACGATGTCCAACGGTGTCCCACGTTGTCCCACGTTGTCCCACGTTGTCCCACGTTGTCCCACGTTGTCCCACATTGTCCCACGTTGTCCAACGTCGTCCAACGGTGTCCAACGATGTCCAACGATGTCCAACGGTGTCCAACGGTGTCCAACGATGTCCAACGGTGTCCAACGATGTCCAACGGTGTCCCACGATGTCCAACGTCGTGCAACGGTGTCCAACGGTGTCCAACGGTGTCCAACGGTGTCCAACGATGTCCAACGGTGTCCAACGATGTCCAACGGTGTCCAACGGTGTCCCACGATGTCCAACGGTGTTCCACGTTGTCCCACGTTGTCCCACGTTGTCCCACGTTCTCCCACGTTGTCCCACGTTGTCCCACGTTGTTCCATGGTTTCCCACGGTGTCCAACGATGTCCAACGGTGTCCGACGATGTCCCACGGTGTCCAACGGTGTCCAACGGTGTCCAACGGTGTCCCACGTTGTCCCACGTTGTCCCACGGTGTCCAACGGTGTCCAACGATGTCCAACGGTGTCCAACGGTGTCCCACGATGTCCACCGATGTCCAACGGTGTCCAACGGTGTCCAACGGTGTCCCACGGTGTCCAACGATGTCCAACGGTGTCCAACGATGTCCAACGGTGTCCCACGTTGTCCCACGTTGTCCCACGTTGTCCCACGGTGTCCAACGATGTCCAACGGTGTCCAACGATGTCCAACGGTGTCCCACGATGTCCAGCGATGTCCAACGATGTCCAACGGTGTCCAACGGTGTCCCACGTTGTCCCACGTTGTCCCACGTTGTCCCACGTTGTCCCACGTTGTCCCACGGTGTCCAACGATGTCCAACGGTGTCCCACGTTGTCCAACGGTGTCCCACGTTGTCCCACGTTGTCCCACGTTGTCCCACGTTGTCCCACGTTGTCCCACGGTGTCCAACGATGTCCAACGGTGTCCCACGTTGTCCAACGTTGTCCCACGTTGTCCCACGTTGTCCCACGTTGTCCCACGGTGTCCAGCGGTGTCCAACGATGTCCAACGGTGTCCAACGGTGTCCCACGATGTCCACCGATGTCCAACGGTGTCCAACGGTGTCCAACGGTGTCCAACGGTGTCCAACGATGTCCAACGATGTCCAACGATGTCCAACGGTGTCCCACGTTGTCCCACGTTGTCCCACGTTGTCCCACGGTGTCCAACGGTGTCCCACGTTGTCCCACGTTGTCCCACGTTGTCCCACGTTGTCGCACGTTGTCCCACGTTGTCCCACGTTGTCCCACGTTGTCCCACGATGTCCCACGTTGTCCAACGATGTCCAACGGTGTCCCACGTTGTCCCACGTTGTCCCACGTTGTCCCACGGTGTCCAACGGTGTCCCACGTTGTCCCACGTTGTCCCACGTTGTCCCACGTTGTCGCACGTTGTCCCACGTTGTCCCACGTTGTCCCACGTTGTCCCACGATGTCCCACGTTGTCCAACGATGTCCAACGGTGTCCCACGTTGTCCCACGTTGTCCCACGATGTCCCACGTTGTCCAACGATGTCCCACGGTGTCCAACGATGTCCAACGGTGTCCAACGATGTCCAACGGTGTCCCACGTTGTCCCACGTTGTCCCACGTTGTCCCACGTTGTCCCACGTTGTCCCACGTTGTCCCACGTTGTCCCACGTTGTCCCACGTTGTCCCACGATGTCCAACGGTGTCCAACGGTGTCCAACGATGTCCAACGGTGTCCAACGGTGTCCAACGGTGTCCCACGGTGTCCAACGGTGTCCCACGTTGTCCCACGTTGTCCCACGTTGTCCCACGTTGTCCCACGATGTCCCACGTTGTCCAACGATGTCCAACGGTGTCCCACGTTGTCCCACGTTGTCCCACGTTGTCCCACGTTGTCCCACGGTGTCCAACGGTGTCCAACGGTGTCCAACGGTGTCCAACGATGTCCAACGATGTCCAACGGTGTCCAACGGTGTCCCACGTTGTCCCGCGTTGTCCCACGGTGTCCAACGATGTCCAACGGTGTCCCACGTTGTCCCACGTTGTCCCACGTTGTCCCACGTTGTCCCACGTTGTTCCATGGTTTCCCACGTTGTCCCACGTTGTCCCACGTTGTCCCACGGTGTCCAACGATGTCCAACGGTGTCCAACGGTGTCCCACGGTGTCCAACGGTGTCCCACGTTGTCCCACGTTGTCCCACGTTGTCCCACGTTGTCCCACGTTGTCCCACGGTGTCCAACGGTGTCCAACGATGTCCAACGGTGTCCAACGGTGTCCCACGTTGTCCCACGTTGTCCCACGTTGTCCCACGGTGTCCAACGATGTCCAAGGGTGTCCCACGTTGTCCAACGGTGTCCCACGTTGTCCCACGTTGTCCCACGTTGTCCCACGTTGTCCCACGTTGTCCCACGATGTCCCACGTTGTCCCACGTTGTCCCACGTTGTCCCACGTTGTCCCACGTTGTCCCACGTTGTCCCACGTTGTCCCACGTTGTCCCACGTTGTCCCACGATGTCCAACGGTGTCCAACGGTGTCCAACGATGTCCAACGGTGTCCAACGGTGTCCCACGGTGTCCAACGGTGTCCAACGGTGTCCCACGGTGTCCAACGGTGTCCCACGTTGTCCCACGTTGTCCCACGTTGTCCCACGTTTTCCCACGATGTCCCACGTTGTCCCACGTTGTCCCACGTTGTCCCACGTTGTCCCACGTTGTCCCACGTTGTCCCACGTTGTCCCACGTTGTCCCACGTTGTCCCACGATGTCCCACGTTGTCCAACGATGTCCAACGGTGTCCCACGTTGTCCCACGGTGTCCCACGATGTCCAACGATGTCCAACGATGTCCAACGGTGTCCAACGGTGTCCCACGTTGTCCCACGTTGTCCCACGTTGTCCCACGTTGTCCCACGGTGTCCACCGATGTCCAACGGTGTCCAACGGTGTCCAACGGTGTCCAACGATGTCCAACGGTGTCCCACGTTGTCCCACGTTGTCCCACGTTGTCCCACGGTGTCCAACGATGTCCAACGGTGTCCAACGATGTCCAACGGTGTCCCACGATGTCCAACGATGTCCATCGATGTCCAACGGTGTCCAACGGTGTCCCACGTTGTCCCACGTTGTCCCACGTTGTCCCACGGTGTCCAACGATGTCCAACGGTGTCCAACGATGTCCAACGGTGTCCCACGATGTCCAACGATGTCCAACGATGTCCAACGGTGTCCAACGGTGTCCCACGTTGTCCCACGTTGTCCCACGTTGTCCCACGGTGTCCAACGATGTCCAACGGTGTCCAACGATGTCCAACGGTGTCCCACGTTGTCCCACGTTGTCCCACGTTGTCCCACGTTGTCCCACGTTGTCCCACGGTGTCCAACGGTGTCCAACGATGTCCAACGGTGTCCAACGGTGTCCCACGATGTCCACCGATGTCCAACGGTGTCCCACGGTGTCCAACGGTGTCCCACGTTGTCCCACGGTGTCCAACGGTGTCCAACGGTGTCCAACGGTGTCCAACGATGTCCAACGGTGTCCAACGGTGTCCCACGATGTCCACCGATGTCCAACGGTGTCCCACGGTGTCCCACGTTGTCCCACGTTGTCCCACGTTGTCCCACGTTGTCCCACGTTGTCCCACGTTGTCCCACGTTGTCCCACGGTGTCCAACGGTGTCCAACGATGTCCAACGGTGTCCAACGGTGTCCCACGATGTCCACCGATGTCCAACGGTGTCCCACGGTGTCCAACGGTGTCCCACGTTGTCCCACGTTGTCCCACGTTGTCCCACGGTGTCCAACGGTGTCCAACGATGTCCAACGGTGTCCAACGGTGTCCCACGATGTCCACCGATGTCCAACGGTGTCCCACGGTGTCCCACGTTGTCCCACGTTGTCCCACGTTGTCCCACGGTGTCCAACGGTGTCCCACGTTGTCCCACGTTGTCCCACGTTGTCCCACGTTGTCCCACGATGTCCCACGTTGTCCAACGATGTCCACCGGTGTCCAACGATGTCCAACGGTGTCTCACGTTGTCCCACGTTGTCCCACGTTGTCCCACGGTGTCCAACGATGTCCAACGGTGTCCAACGATGTCCCACGTTGTCCCACGTTGTCCCACGGTGTCCACCGATGTCCAACGGTGTCCAATGATGTCCAACGGTGTCCCACGATGTCCAACGATGTCCAACGATGTCCAACGATGTCCAACGGTGTCCCACGTTGTCCCACGTTGTCCCACGTTGTCCCACGTTGTCCCACGTTGTCCCACGTTGTCCCACGTTGTCCCACGTTGTCCCACGTTGTCCCACGTTGTCCCACGTTGTCCAACGGTGTCCCACGGTGTCCAACGGTGTCCCACGTTGTCCCACGTTGTCCCATGTTGTCCCACGTTGTCCCACGTTGTCCCACGTTGTCCCACGTTGTCCAACGGTGTCCCGCGGTGTCCAACGATGTCCAACGGTGTCCAACGATGTCCAACGGTGTCCCACGTTGTCCCACGTTGTCCCACGTTGTCCCACGTTGTCCCACGTTGTCCCACGTTGTCCCACGTTGTCCCACGTTGTCCCACGGTGTCCAACGGTGTCCAACGGTGTCCAACGGTGTCCAACGATGTCCAACGATGTCCAACGGTGTCCAACGGTGTCCCACGTTGTCCCACGTTGTCCCACGGTGTCCAACGATGTCCAACGGTGTCCCACGTTGTCCCACGTTGTCCCACGTTGTCCCACGTTGTCCCACGTTGTTCCATGGTTTCCCACGTTGTCCCACGTTGTCCCACGTTGTCCCACGGTGTCCAACGATGTCCAACGGTGTCCAACGGTGTCCCACGGTGTCCAACGGTGTCCCACGTTGTCCCACGTTGTCCCACGTTGTCCCACGTTGTCCCACGTTGTCCAACGGTGTCCCACGGTGGCCAACGGTGTCCCACGTTGTCCCACGTTGTCCCATGTTGTCCCACGTTGTCCCACGTTGTCCCACGTTGTCCCACGTTGTCCCACGTTGTCCCACGTTGTCCCATGTTGTCCCACGTTGTCCCACGTTGTCCCACGTTGTCCCACGTTGTCCCACGTTGTCCCACGTTGTCCCACGTTGTCCCACGGTGTCCAACGGTGTCCAACGGTGTCCAACGGTGTCCAACGATGTCCAACGATGTCCAACGGTGTCCAACGGTGTCCCACGTTGTCCCACGTTGTCCCACGTTGTCCCACGTTGTCCCACGGTGTCCAACGGTGTCCATAGATTTCCAACGGTGTCCAACGGTGTCCCACGTTGTCCCACGTTGTCCCACGTTGTCCCACGATGTCCCACGTTGTCCCACGTTGTCCCACGTTGTCCCACGTTGTCCAACGGTGTCCAACGATGTCCAACGGTGTCCAACGGTGTCCCACGGTGTCCAACGGTGTCCCACGTTGTCCCACGTTGTCCCACGTTGTCCCACGTTGTCCCACGTTGTCCCACGTTGTCCCACGTTGTCCCACGTTGTCCCACGGTGTCCAACGGTGTCCCACGATGTCCAACGGTGTCCAACGATGTCCAACGATGTCCAACGGTGTCCAACGGTGTCCAACGATGTCCAACGGTGTCCAACGATGTCCAACGGTGTCCCACGATGTCCAACGTCGTGCAACGGTGTCCAACGGTGTCCAACGGTGTCCAACGGTGTCCAACGATGTCCAACGGTGTCCAACGATGTCCAACGATGTCCAACGGTGTCCCACGATGTCCAACGGTGTTCCACGTTGTCCCACGTTGTCCCACGTTGTCCCACGTTCTCCCACGTTGTCCCACGTTGTCCCACGTTGTTCCATGGTTTCCCACGGTGTCCAACGATGTCCAACGGTGTCCGACGATGTCCCACGGTGTCCAACGGTGTCCAACGGTGTCCAACGGTGTCCCACGTTGTCCCACGTTGTCCCACGGTGTCCAACGGTGTCCAACGATGTCCAACGGTGTCCAACGGTGTCCCACGATGTCCACCGATGTCCAACGGTGTCCAACGGTGTCCAACGGTGTCCCACGGTGTCCAACGATGTCCAACGGTGTCCAACGATGTCCAACGGTGTCCCACGTTGTCCCACGTTGTCCCACGTTGTCCCACGGTGTCCAACGATGTCCAACGGTGTCCAACGATGTCCAACGGTGTCCCACGATGTCCAGCGATGTCCAACGATGTCCAACGGTGTCCAACGGTGTCCCACGTTGTCCCACGTTGTCCCACGTTGTCCCACGTTGTCCCACGTTGTCCCACGGTGTCCAACGATGTCCAACGGTGTCCCACGTTGTCCAACGGTGTCCCACGTTGTCCCACGTTGTCCCACGTTGTCCCACGTTGTCCCACGTTGTCCCACGGTGTCCAACGATGTCCAACGGTGTCCCACGTTGTCCCACGTTGTCCCACGTTGTCCCACGTTGTCCCACGTTGTCCCACGGTGTCCAGCGGTGTCCAACGATGTCCAACGGTGTCCAACGGTGTCCCACGATGTCCACCGATGTCCAACGGTGTCCAACGGTGTCCAACGGTGTCCAACGGTGTCCAACGATGTCCAACGATGTCCAACGATGTCCAACGGTGTCCCACGTTGTCCCACGTTGTCCCACGTTGTCCCACGGTGTCCAACGGTGTCCCACGTTGTCCCACGTTGTCCCACGTTGTCCCACGTTGTCGCACGTTGTCCCACGTTGTCCCACGTTGTCCCACGTTGTCCCACGATGTCCCACGTTGTCCAACGATGTCCAACGGTGTCCCACGTTGTCCCACGTTGTCCCACGTTGTCCCACGGTGTCCAACGGTGTCCCACGTTGTCCCACGTTGTCCCACGTTGTCCCACGTTGTCGCACGTTGTCCCACGTTGTCCCACGTTGTCCCACGTTGTCCCACGATGTCCCACGTTGTCCAACGATGTCCAACGGTGTCCCACGTTGTCCCACGTTGTCCCACGATGTCCCACGTTGTCCAAAGATGTCCCACGGTGTCCAACGATGTCCAACGGTGTCCAACGATGTCCAACGGTGTCCCACGTTGTCCCACGTTGTCCCACGTTGTCCCACGTTGTCCCACGTTGTCCCACGTTGTCCCACGTTGTCCCACGTTGTCCCACGTTGTCCCACGATGTCCAACGGTGTCCAACGGTGTCCAACGATGTCCAACGGTGTCCAACGGTGTCCAACGGTGTCCCACGGTGTCCAACGGTGTCCCACGTTGTCCCACGTTGTCCCACGTTGTCCCACGTTGTCCCACGATGTCCCACGTTGTCCAACGATGTCCAACGGTGTCCCACGTTGTCCCACGTTGTCCCACGTTGTCCCACGTTGTCCCACGTTGTCCCACGTTGTCCCACGATGTCCAACGGTGTCCAACGGTGTCCAACGGTGTCCAACGGTGTCCCACGGTGTCCAACGGTGTCCCACGTTGTCCCACGTTGTCCCACGTTGTCCCACGTTTTCCCACGATGTCCCACGTTGTCCCACGTTGTCCCATGTTGTCCCACGTTGTCCCACGTTGTCCCACGTTGTCCCACGTTGTCCCACGTTGTCCCACGTTGTCCCACGATGTCCCACGTTGTCCAACGATGTCCAACGGTGTCCCACGTTGTCCCACGTTGTCCTACGTTGTCCCACGTTGTCCCACGTTGTCCCACGTTGTCCCACGTTGTCCCACGTTGTCCCACGTTGTCCCACGGTGTCCAACGGTGTCCCACGTTGTCCCACGTTGTCCCACGTTGTCCCACGTTGTCCCACGTTGTCCCACGGTGTCCAACGGTGTCCCACGTTGTCCCACGTTGTCCCACGTTGTCCCACGTTGTCCCACGTTGTCCCACGTTGTCCCACGTTGTCCCACGTTGTCCCACGTTGTCCCACGATGTCCCACGTTGTCCAACGATGTCCAACGGTGTCCCACGTTGTCCCACGTTGTCCTACGTTGTCCCACGTTGTCCCACGTTGTCCCACGTTGTCCCACGTTGTCCCACGTTGTCCCACGTTGTCCCACGGTGTCCAACGGTGTCCCACGTTGTCCCACGTTGTCCCACGGTGTCCAACGATGTCCAACGGTGTCCAACGGTGTCCCACGGTGTCCCACGTTGTCCCACGTTGTCCCACGTTGTCCCACGTTGTCCCACGTTGTCCCACGTTGTCCCACGTTGTCCAACGGTGTCCCACGGTGTCCAACGGTGTCCCACGTTGTCCCACGTTGTCCCATGTTGTCCCACGTTGTCCCACGTTGTCCCACGTTGTCCCACGTTGTCCCACGGTGTCCAACGGTGTCCAACGATGTCCAACGGTGTCCCACGATGTCCAACGTCGTGCAACGGTGTCCAACGGTGTCCAACGGTGTCCAACGGTGTCCAACGATGTCCAACGGTGTCCAACGATGTCCAACGATGTCCAACGGTGTCCCACGATGTCCAACGGTGTTCCACGTTGTCCCCCGTTGTCCCACGTTGTCCCACGTTCTCCCACGTTGTCCCACGTTGTCCCACGTTATTCCATGGTTTCCCACGGTGTCCAACGATGTCCAACGGTGTCCGACGATGTCCCACGGTGTCCAACGGTGTCCAACGGTGTCCAACGGTGTCCCACGTTGTCCCACGTTGTCCCACGGTGTCCAACGGTGTCCAACGATGTCCAACGGTGTCCAACGGTGTCCCACGATGTCCACCGATGTCCAACGGTGTCCAACGGTGTCCAACGGTGTCCCACGGTGTCCAACGATGTCCAACGGTGTCCAACGATGTCCAACGGTGTCCCACGTTGTCCCACGTTGTCCCACGTTGTCCCACGGTGTCCAACGATGTCCAACGGTGTCCAACGATGTCCAACGGTGTCCTACGATGTCCAGCGATGTCCAACGATGTCCAACGGTGTCCAACGGTGTCCCACGTTGTCCCACGTTGTCCCACGTTGTCCCACGTTGTCCCACGTTGTCCCACGGTGTCCAACGATGTCCCACGGTGTCCAACGATGTCCAACGGTGTCCCACGTTGTCCCACGTTGTCCCACGTTGTCCCACGTTGTCCCACGTTGTCCCACGGTGTCCAGCGGTGTCCAACGATGTCCAACGGTGTCCAACGGTGTCCCACGATGTCCACCGATGTCCAACGGTGTCCAACGGTGTCCAACGGTGTCCAACGGTGTCCAACGATGTCCAACGATGTCCAACGATGTCCAACGGTGTCCCACGTTGTCCCTCGTTGTCCCACGTTGTCCCACGGTGTCCAACGGTGTCCCACGTTGTCCCACGTTGTCCCACGTTGTCCCACGTTGTCGCACGTTGTCCCACGTTGTCCCACGTTGTCCCACGTTGTCCCACGATGTCCCACGTTGTCCCACGTTGTCCCACGATGTCCCACGTTGTCCAACGATGTCCAACGGTGTCCCACGTTGTCCCTCGTTGTCCCACGTTGTCCCACGGTGTCCAACGGTGTCCCACGTTGTCCCACGTTGTCCCACGTTGTCCCACGTTGTCGCACGTTGTCCCACGTTGTCCCACGTTGTCCCACGTTGTCCCACGATGTCCCACGTTGTCCAACGATGTCCAACGGTGTCCCACGTTGTCCCACGTTGTCCCACGATGTCCCACGTTGTCCAACGATGTCCCACGGTGTCCAACGATGTCCAACGTTGTCCAACGATGTCCAACGGTGTCCCACGTTGTCCCACGTTGTCCCACGTTGTCCCACGTTGTCCCACGTTGTCCCACGTTGTCCCACGTTGTCCCACGTTGTCCCACGTTGTCCCACGATGTCCAACGGTGTCCAACGGTGTCCAACGATGTCCAACGGTGTCCAACGGTGTCCAACGGTGTCCCACGGTGTCCAACGGTGTCCCACGTTGTCCCACGTTGTCCCACGTTGTCCCACGTTGTCCCACGATGTCCCACGTTGTCCAACGATGTCCAACGGTGTCCCACGTTGTCCCACGTTGTCCTACGTTGTCCCACGTTGTCCCACGTTGTCCCACGTTGTCCCACGTTGTCCCACGTTGTCCCACGTTGTCCCACGGTGTCCAACGGTGTCCAACGGTGTCCAACGGTGTCCAACGATGTCCAACGATGTCCAACGGTGTCCAACGGTGTCCCACGTTGTCCCGCGTTGTCCCACGGTGTCCAACGATGTCCAACGGTGTCCCACGTTGTCCCACGTTGTCCCACGTTGTCCCACGTTGTGCCACGTTGTTCCATGGTTTCCCACGTTGTCCCACGTTGTCCCACGTTGTCCCACGGTGTCCAACGATGTCCCACGTTGTCCAACGATGTCCAACGGTGTCCCACGTTGTCCCACGTTGTCCCACGTTGTCCCACGTTGTCCCACGATGTCCCACGTTGTCCAACGATGTCCAACGGTGTCCCACGTTGTCCCACGTTGTCCCACGTTGTCCCACGTTGTCCCACGTTGTCCCACGGTGTCCAACGATGTCCAACGGTGTCCCACGTTGTCCAACGGTGTCCCACGTTGTCCCACGTTGTCGCACGTTGTCCCACGTTGTCCCACGTTGTCCCACGATGTCCCACGTTGTCCCACGTTGTCCCACGTTGTCCCACGTTGTCCCACGTTGTCCCACGTTGTCCCACGTTGTCCCACGTTGTCCCACGTTGTCCCACGATGTCCAACGGTGTCCAACGGTGTCCAACGGTGTCCAACGGTGTCCCACGTTGTCCCGCGTTGTCCCACGGTGTCCAACGATGTCCAACGGTGTCCCACGTTGTCCCACGTTGTCCCACGTTGTCCCACGTTGTCCCACGTTGTTCCATGGTTTCCCACGTTGTCCCACGTTGTCCCACGTTGTCCCACGGTGTCCAACGATGTCCAACGGTGTCCAACGGTGTCCCACGGTGTCCAACGGTGTCCCACGTTGTCCCACGTTGTCCCACGTTGTCCCACGTTGTCCCACGTTGTCCCACGGTGTCCAACGGTGTCCAACGATGTCCAACGGTGTCCAACGGTGTCCCACGTTGTCCCACGTTGTCCCACGTTGTCCCACGGTGTCCAACGATGTCCAAGGGTGTCCCACGTTGTCCAACGGTGTCCCACGTTGTCCCACGTTGTCCCACGTTGTCCCACGTTGTCCCACGTTGTCCCACGATGTCCCACGTTGTCCCACGTTGTCCCACGTTGTCCCACGTTGTCCCACGTTGTCCCACGTTGTCCCACGTTGTCCCACGTTGTCCCACGTTGTCCCACGATGTCCAACGGTATCCAACGGTGTCCAACGATGTCCAACGGTGTCCAACGGTGTCCCACGGTGTCCAACGGTGTCCAACGGTGTCCTACGGTGTCCAACGGTGTCCCACGTTGTCCCACGTTGTCCCACGTTGTCCCACGTTTTCCCACGATGTCCCACGTTGTCCCACGTTGTCCCACGTTGTCCCACGTTGTCCCACGTTGTCCCACGTTGTCCCACGTTGTCCCACGTTGTCCCACGTTGTCCCACGATGTCCCACGTTGTCCAACGATGTCCAACGGTGTCCCACGTTGTCCCACGTTGTCCTACGTTGTCCCACGTTGTCCCACGTTGTCCCACGTTGTCCCACGTTGTCCCACGTTGTCCCACGTTGTCCCACGGTGTCCAACGGTGTCCCACGTTGTCCCACGTTGTCCCACGTTGTCCCACGTTGTCCCACGTTGTCCCACGGTGTCCAACGATGTCCAACGGTGTCCCACGTTGTCCCACGTTGTCCCACGTTGTCCCACGTTGTCCCACGTTGTCCCACGGTGTCCAGCGGTGTCCAACGATGTCCAACGGTGTCCAACGGTGTCCCACGATGTCCACCGATGTCCAACGGTGTCCAACGGTGTCCAACGGTGTCCAACGGTGTCCAACGATGTCCAACGATGTCCAACGATGTCCAACGGTGTCCCACGTTTCCCACGTTGTCCCACGTTGTCCCACGGTGTCCAACGGTGTCCCACGTTGTCCCACGTTGTCCCACGTTGTCCCACGTTGTCCCACGTTGTCCCACGTTGTCCCACGTTGTCCCACGTTGTCCCACGTTGTCCCACGATGTCCCACGTTGTCCAACGATGTCCAACGGTGTCCCACGTTGTCCCACGTTGTCCTACGTTGTCCCACGTTGTCCCACGTTGTCCCACGTTGTCCCACGTTGTCCCACGTTGTCCCACGTTGTCCCACGGTGTCCAACGGTGTCCCACGTTGTCCCACGTTGTCCCACGGTGTCCAACGATGTCCAACGGTGTCCAACGGTGTCCCACGGTGTCCCACGTTGTCCCACGTTGTCCCACGTTGTCCCACGTTGTCCCACGTTGTCCCACGTTGTCCCACGATGTCCCACGTTGTCCAACGATGTCCCACGGTGTCCAACGATGTCCAACGGTGTCCAACGATGTCCAACGGTGTCCCACGTTGTCCCACGTTGTCCCACGTTGTCCCACGGTGTCCAACGGTGTCCAACGATGTCCAACGGTGTCCAACGGTGTCCCACGATGTCCACCGATGTCCAACGGTGTCCAACGGTGTCCAACGGTGTCCCACGGTGTCCAACGATGTCCAACGGTGTCCAACGATGTCCAACGGTGTCCCACGTTGTCCCACGTTGTCCCACGTTGTCCCACGGTGTCCAACGATGTCCAACGGTGTCCCACGTTGTCCAACGGTGTCCCGCGTTGTCCCACGTTGTCGCACGTTGTCCCACGTTGTCCCACGTTGTCCCACGATGTCCCACGTTGTCCCACGTTGTCCCACGTTGTCCCACGTTGTCCCACGTTGTCCCACGTTGTCCCACGTTGTCCCACGTTGTCCCACGGTGTCCAACGGTGTCCAACGGTGTCCAACGGTGTCCAACGATGTCCAACGATGTCCAACGGTGTCCAACGGTGTCCCACGTTGTCCCACGTTGTCCCACGTTGTCCCACGTTGTCCCACGGTGTCCAACGGTGTCCAACGGTGTCCAACGGTGTCCAACGATGTCCAACGATGTCCAACGGTGTCCCACGTTGTCCCACGTTGTCCTATGTTGTCCCACGTTGTCCCACGTTGTCCCACGTTGTCCCACGTTGTCCCACGTTGTCCCACGTTGTCCCACGTTGTCCCACGGTGTCCAACGGTGTCCCACGTTGTCCCACGTTGTCCCACGGTGTCCAACGATGTCCAACGGTGTCCAACGGTGTCCCACGGTGTCCCACGTTGTCCCACGTTGTCCCACGTTGTCCCACGTTGTCCCACGTTGTCCCACGATGTCCCACGTTGTCCAACGATGTCCCACGGTGTCCAACGATGTCCAGCGGTGTCCAACGATGTCCAACGGTGTCCCACGTTGTCCCACGTTGTCCCACGTTGT